>NC_059167.1:86781402-87088229 GCF_019923935.1 Bubalus bubalis
TGGAACCATTTCTTTGCCTCCTGATATTTATATACTTGCACTAAAAGTATTAAAAACAACGTCATAAACAATCTGTTTAACAGTAATTAGAATTTTATCTAGTTAAAACAACAGCAGAGTATGCTACAACACAGATGGCACAAGACTTTCTCCCTGTCTGATCAATGTCAAAAAACTGTTCTCCTATTTCACAATTAAGAAGAATTTTGTCACAGGCGATCTCATTTACAAAACATACACTAGTGAGTGAAGAAAACAACTTTATTGAAAGCCTTTGTTCAGCAGAATTCTTGGCTATTTCTCAATGTAAAGACATCTCTTACTGCCTAGATAAAACCTAGCAAAACACATGATTAAGGAATCAAAATGGACAGAAGTCTATACTATTGATTTCATTCTGGTTCCAAGTCCTTAAGCACACTAATTCCTTATGGAACAGTTCCCAAACTTGGCGCTTTTAAAAATCCCAATGATCAAGTTCCACTGGATAGCAATTAACTCAAAATGTCTGAGGATGGGACAGGCATAGGCATAAGTATTTTTTAAAGACCCCCTAAATGGTTCCAACATGGTTTATTACTGGCAATGTGGCATGATGCAATGCACTTAATGGAATCAGTAGGCCTGGGATCTGGCACTGGCTCTGCTACCAGCAAGCTCGGGCACATTACTGGATAGCTATTTCCTCATCTGTAGAAAGTTATGGTTGGAAAAATCATTCCTAATATCTGGCATATTACAAATCTAGGATGAGATTCCTTAGTTCTCCTCTAAAAATTAAATTGCCTTGACACTGAAACTATGCAAAAAAAAAAAAAAACCACCTGAATCCATGATCTTATATTTAGTCTAACTATTACGGGCTTATTTTTGTAAGGAAAGATTATTTTACAGTAAGTTTCAAATTTAGCTATACTTTAATTCCACAGATATATTGCTATATATATATATATATATTGCTATATCTATCCAGGTCATAAAATGACATGTGTTGGCAATGACTGGGAAGCTTAAATTATCTCAAAATAGACAGACTTCCTAGATGCACCTCCAATGATCCCTGCTTCCTCGTATTCACATACTTGTGTAAGCCCCTACTCCTTTGAGTGTGGGATGGGTTTTGAGATTTCCTTCTCAAGAATAAAATATGGCAAAAGTAATGGGATGTCATCTGTCTGTGATTGCGTTATAAAATTGTGATGCCTTTCTTGCTAGCGTTCTTCTTTACTGGCACTCTTTTTGCCCTCTCATGTGCTTGTTTGAAGGGAGATGCTCTAAGGAGAGGTCCATGTGGTAAGGAAGCCTCTGGCCAGCAGCCCAATAGGGAAATGAATTCTGCCAACAACCATGTAAGTGAGCTAGGAAGTGGATCCTTCCATGGCAAGCTTTTAGAGTAATGCAAACCGAGTCAACACATTGATTTCTGTCTTATAAGAGATCCACCTGGGAAGCTCAGTGGTAAAGAATCTGCCTGCTAATGCAGAAGACTTGGGTTTGATCTCTAGGTTGGGAAGATCCCCTGGAGAAGGAAATGGCAACCTACTCCAGTATTCTTGCCTGGAAAATTCCAGGGACAGAGAAGCCTGGTGGGCTACAGTCTGTAGAGCTGCAAAGAGTCGGACAGACAGCATGCACAAGAGACTCACCTAGGCCATTTCTGCATTCCTGGCCCACTGTGAGATAATAAATGTCATTTTGTGCTCAGTTTTGATGTAATTTATTATGCAGCAATAGGTAACTAAGATAGGTTATGTAGCAATGAATAAGAACACTATACTGAAGAAACCAAGAGCTGCATAATGTATAGGTTCGAGGTATTAACAATCTAGTAATGGCTGAGAGACATGTAAATAAATGCAATAAAGTATTTTAGGCTCTTTTGACAGAACTGCACATATGGAGGATATGGTGCAGACATAAAAAAGGTTTTGTGTCAGAATTAAACAGGCATTAAAGTTTTTTAAAAGGGAGAAGTGTGAGTTATAAGATAAAAGTAGGAAATACTAATATAATGGTCAGTTTAGGAAACTATAGGTCATCCAGTAAGACTGGAACATAGAGGAAAGAGACGATTATTCATCTCCCAATTTCAAAATTGTACAAACATTGACAGGTAGCATAAGAGTCAAAGAGGTCTCTAGCATTGCATACAGTATAATTTTAGTTACATTAGTGCAGTAGACTCAAGCTACACTAGACTACATATCATCATTTTATTATGGAATTCTAGCACTAATTATGAATAAATTGGTCCATGTTCCAAGACAGGACGTGGCCAACTCTTCTACTGTATGCTGCTGCTATTAAGTCACTTCAGTCGTGTCCAACTCTGTGTGACCCCATAGATGGCAGCCCACCAGGCTACTCTGTCCCTGGGATTCTCCAGGAAAGAATACTGGAGTGGGTTACCATTTCCTTCACCAGTGCATAAAAGTGAAACGTGAAAGCGAAGTCGCTCAGTCGTACCCGACTCTTAGCGACCCCATGGACTGCAGCCTACCAGGCTCCTCCATCCATGGGATTTTCCAGGCAAGAGTACTGGAGTGGGGTGCCACTGCCTTCTCCAGTATACTAGATCCCAAATCTCTCCCACTAGATCCTAATTTCCTCCCATTAGACCCAAATTTTCTCTCAAAGAGATTGCTTAGCAATTCTCTCTTCTCTCTGCTGCACTGTCAAATATTCTCTCTCGGACTGCAAGGAGATCCAACCAGTCCATCCTAAAGGAGATCAGTCCTGGGTGTTCACTGGAAGGACTGATGTTGAAGCTGAAACTCCAATACTTTGGCCACCTGATGTGAAGAGCTAACTCATTTGAAAAGACTCTGAGGCTGGGAAAGATTGAGGGCAGGAGGAGAAGGGGAAAACAGAGGATGAGATGGTTGGATGGCATCACTGCCTCAATGGACATGGGTTTGGGTGGACTCCGGGAGTTGGTGATGGACAGGGAGGCCTGGTATGCTGTGGTTCATGGGGTCGCAAAGAGTCAGACACGACTGAGCGACTGAACTGAACCTCGATCATTCCCATTCCACAGTTTAAAACAAAAGTAAAAGCCCCTCCCTTAACTCTACATGCTATGTGAGTACAGCTCCCCATTTATAATAAAACTGAAAAGTGTTATCAATACTCATCATCACCATATCTCATTTTCTCTTGTATCCACATCAACTTATGTGGATGTGCCAAACTTGCCCTTATGAAAGTCACCAATGACTTCCATATTGCTAAATACAATGACCAATTCTCAGTCTTCCTCTTACTTTACCTTCGACCAGCAGCTAAAACAAACAACTTCTTCCTTAAAATACATGGCTCCAAAACACCACATTCTCATTTACTCTCCTTTGCTGATTCCTCATTTCTCTACCCTCTAAATATAGAAATGTTCTAGATCTCTGTCCTTGGACCTCCTGTCCCTTCTATGATACTGTGACTTAGAATAAGAAATACTATATATAATATTTATATATATATATATATATATATATATATATATACACTTACTTAGTATTGGTCCCTGTTTCTGACATAAAGCTTCTAAAACTCTTGGAATTTTGGAATTTCCTATGAGATGACAGCTATATAAGATATTTTTGTTATGTTAATGAAGTAAGGTGACTAGGAAAACATCTACAGATGGGGGCTAGTTGGGACTATGTGATTAGAGGGCTGGAATTTTCCGTCCTATCCCCTGACCTCCAGGGAGGGTAGAGAGACTGGACATTGAATCAGTCTCCAACTGTCAATAATTTAATCAATTGTGCCCACATAATGAAGCCTGCATAAAAATCCAACAGGAGGATTTTAGAGACCTTCCAGGTTGGTGAACACGTGGAGATGTGGGGAAAGTGGCATACTCTGAAGGGACATGGATACTCTATGCCCTTACTCCATGCCCTTTCCCCGTACTTGCCCTGTGTATTGCTTCCATCTGACTGTTCCTCAGTTCTATCCTTTGGTAATAAACCAGAAATCTAGTAAGTCAAGTTCTTACTTTACTTAATTCTATGAGCCAGTCTAGGAAATTAACCAAAGCTGAGAGTGTTGGAGCCCCTAATCTATAGCTGCTGGGTCAGAAACACAGGTGACAACTTGGGCTTGTAACTGACATCTGAATTGGGGACAGGAGTAGTCCCGTAGAACTAAGCTCTTAACCTGTAGAATATGATGCTGTCTCAAGATAGTCAATCTTGAGCTGAACTGGAAGACCCCAGCTGGCATCCAAGAACTGCTGGGTGTGGGGGAAAATCTACAGTATGAAACTGAGTGCAGAATACTTCCATCTGTACTCACTCCCTTCATGGGCTCCTCCAGTCTGAAGTCTTTATTACCACCTACAAACTGATGATTCTCAAAATTATTTACAGATAGATAAATAGTCTGTTCCTCTCTCCATAACTGTCCTCTAGTACAACCACCTACCTACTCAACATTTTTCATTTGGACATTTCTTTAACATGTTCAAAACCAAACTTCCAATTAATCTCACCACAACCCCACTCACAAACCTGCTCCTCTTCCACAATCTTTCCCACCTTAGTAAATGAAAACATTAAGCTTCTAGTTGGAGAAGGAAATGGCAACCCACTCCAGTACTCTTGCCTTGAAAATCCCATGGACGGAGGAGCTTGGTGCAGGTTACTGTAGCTCAGACCAAAAATCAAGTGTAAGCCCTAGCTTCTCTCTCCTTCTACTTCTTTTCTCTTATCTATCAGCAAAACGTCTTGGCTTTACTTTTAATCAAGCATTTATTACCATCTCCACTGCTAGCAAGTTCACTTTTAGTCTCCTAAATGATCTATTTCTGCTTTATCCCTCAATTTGCCCACCAATGGTAATCCTTAAAAAACATAAGACAGGCCATGTGACCACTCTGCTCAAAGACTCCAATGGTTTCCCTTTTCAAATTAAAAGGTAAAATCTTCACAAAGTTCCACTGAAGTCAGAGTTCTGAAGTCAAAGTTATGTGTATTTTGTTTAATGTTGGAGAGTGTTGTGGATAACAAGAGTTTTGCCAAAATAATGCACTGCTCATGGCATTGACATCACCAGATGGTCAATACTGAAATCAGATTGATTATATTCTTTGCAGCCAAAGAAGTCAGCAAAAACAAGACCAGAAGCTGACTGTGGCTCAGATCATGAATGCCTTATTGACAAATTCAGACTTAAACTGAGGAAAGTAGGGAAAACCACTACACAACTCAGGTATGACCTAAATCAAATCCATTATTATACAGTGGAAGTGAGAAATAGATTTAAGGGATTAGATCTGATAGACAGAGTGCCTGAAGAACTATGGATGGAGGTTTGTGACACTGTACAGGCGGCAGTGATCAAGACCATCACCAAGAAAAGGAAATGGAAAAAGGAAAAATGGTTGTCTAAGGAGGCCTTACAAATAGCTGGGGGAAAAAGACAAGCTAAGGGCAAAGGAGGAAAGGAAAGATATACCCATTTGAATGCAGAGTTCCAAAGAAGATCAAGGATATATAAGAAAGCCTTCCTTAGTGATCAATGCAAAGAAACAGAGGAAAACAACAGAATGGGAAAGACTAGAGATTTCTTCAAGAAGATTAGAGATACCAAAGGAACATTTCATGCAAAGATGGGCACACCAAAGGACAGAAACGGTATGGACCTAACAGACGTAGAAGATATGAAGAAGAGGTGGCAAGAATACACAGAAACATACAAAAAAGATCTTAATGACCCAGATAACCACGATGGTATGATCACTCACCTAGAGCCAGACATCCTGGAGTCCAAACTCAAGTGGGCCTTAGGAAGCATCACTACGAACAAAGCTCGTGGAAGTGATGGAATTCTAGCTGAGCTATTTCAAGTCCTAAAAGATGATGCTGTGAAAGTGCTACACTCAATATGCCAGCCAATTTGGAAAACTCAGCAGTGGCCACAGGACTGGAAAAGGTCAGTTTTCATTCCAATCCTAAAGGAAGGCAATGCTAAAGAATGTTCAAACTACTGTACAATTGCATTCATCTCACATGCTAGCAAAGTAATGTTCAAAATTCTCCAAGCCAGGCTTCAACAGTATATGAACTAAGAACTTCCATGTGTTCAAACTGGATTTAGAAAAGGCAGAGAAACCAGAGATCAAATTGCCAACAGCCATTGGATCACAGAAAAAAGCAAGAGAATTCCAGAAAAATATCTACTTTTGCTTTACTGACTATGCCAAAGCCTTTGATTGTGTGGATCACAACAAAATGTGAAAAGTTCTTCAAGAGATGGGAATACCAGACCACTTTACCTGCCTCCTGAGAAATCTGTATGCAGATCAATAAGCAACTGTTAAAACCACACATGGAACAATGGAAAATTGGGAAAGAAGTACATCAAGTTCCAAATTGGGAAAGGAGTACATCAAGGCTGTATATTGTCACCCTGCTTATTTAACTTAGATGCAGAGTACATCATAAGAAATGCTGGGTTTGATGAAGCACAAGCTGCAATCAAGATTGCAGAGAGAAATATCAATAACCTCAGATATGCAGATGATACCACTCTTATGGCAAAAGTGAAGGGGAACTTACTTTACTTTACTAAAAGAGCGTCTTGACGAAGATCAAAGAGGAAGGTGAAAAAGTCAGCTTAAAACTCAACATTCAGAAAACTAAGATCATGGCATCCAGTCCCATCACTTCATGGCAAATAGACGGGGAAACAGTGGAAACAGTGACAGACTTTATTTTCTTGGGCTCCAAAATCACTGCAGATGGTGACTGCAGCCATGAAATTAAAAGACACTTGCTCCTTGGAAGAAAAGCTCTGACCAACTTAGACAGCATATTAAAAAGCAGAGACATTACTTTGCTGACAAAGGTCCATCTAGTCAAGCTATGGTTTTCCAGTAGTTTTGTATGGATGTGAGAGTTGGATCATAGAGAAAGCTGAGCACTGAAGAATTGATGCTTTTGAATTGTGGTGTTGGAGAAGACTCCTGAGAGTCCCTTGGACTTCAAGGAGATCCAACCAGTCCATCCTAAAGGAAATCAGTCCTGAATATTCATTGGAAGGACTGATACTGAAGCTGAAGCTCCAATACTTTGGCCACCTGATGCAAAGAACTGACTCATTAGGAAAGACCCTGATGCTAGGAAAGACTGAAGGCAGGAAGAGAAGGGGACGACAGAGGATGAGATGGTTGGATGGCATCACTGACTTGATGGACATGAGTTTGAACAGGCTCCAGGCATTGGTGATGGACAGGGAAGCCTGGTGTGATGCAGTGCATGGAGCTGCAGAGTTGGACATGACTGTGCAACTGAACTGAACTGAGTGTTGTGGAACAGTACCTGGCCATAGTATGCACTGTATACATATTTGTTTAATGAGAGACTAAAGAAACCAAGGAGATTTGCTCACTGATCCATTCTAATACAGGGGAGTAATTTGAATAACTTCAAAGGTACCAAAATATTATGTTCATATTTCAATCAGTGTGATTACATTGTGGCAGATATAACTCCCTAATTACAGTCATACTGGGCTTACATTAAATTAGTTTGAGTTGCCCATACCACATACTAATTTGGAGAAGGCGATACTAATTAGGAGGGGAAGAGTAGTCCAGAATCATGCTAGACAAAAGGAACAATTACATTGATTTTAAAAATAACTTTCCATAGATAATCCAAAGTGGAAAAACCATAGAATGTAACTGGTTTGCTGTTTTTAACTTTTTGTTAAAAAAGAAAAAAAGAATTTGCAAAATGTAGGAGTAGAAAAGAGGGTAAGTAAAACTTTCAATCAAATTATATTAGTAGAAAAAAAAATTTTTTAGGGAGATTTTATAAATTTTCTCAGTAACTTATTGTTGTTGTTTAGTCGCTAAATTGTGAACAACTCTTTTCCAACCCCAGGGATTGTAGCTCACCAGGTTCCTCTATCTTTGGGATTTTCCAGGCAAGAATACTGCAGTGAGTTGCCATCTCATTCTCCAGGGTTTCTTCCCAACCCAGGGATCAAACCCATACCTCCTGCATTGGCAGGCAGATTCTTTACCTCTGAGCCACCTGGGAAGTCCTATAGGTAACTTATAACCTTTACCTAAGACATCATCATATGTTTTCCATCCATTGCCTAACCTATATCTTCTTCATTTTCCTTTTTATAAACTACCAGATCAGATCAGATCAGTTGCTCAGTCGTGTCCGACTCTTTGCAACCCCATGAATCGCAGCACACCAGGCCTCCCTGTCTATCACCAACTCACGGAGTTCACTGAGACTCACGTCCATTGAGTCAGTAATGCCATCCAGCCATGTCATCCTCTGTCATCCCCTTCTCCTCCTGCCCCCAATCCCTCCCAGCATCAGAGTCTTTTCCAATGAGTCAACTCTTCGCATGAGGTGGCCAAAGTACTGGAGTTTCCGCTTTAGCATCATTCCTTCCAAAGAACACCCAGGGCTGATCTCCTTCAGAATGGACTGGTTGGATCTCCTTGCAGTCCAAGGGACTCTCAGGAGTCTTCTCCAACACCACAGTTCAAAAGCATCAATTCTTCGGTGCTCAGCCTTCTTCACAGTCCAACTTTCACATCCATACATGACCACTGGAAAAACCATAGCCTTGACTAGACGGACCTTTGTTGGCAAAGTAATGTCTCTGCTTTTGAATATGCTATCTAGGTTGGTAAAAAAAAATAAACTATTTAGATGAAACTATATTCACATAGTTTCCCAAAGAACAGGACTTAATTGAACTGAGATACAGAAATTTTATAAATATAGTTTTACATTTTTATTTGTAGTGTTTTACACATTTTCCAAAATGCTTTCACATCTTTATTTATGATCTTCATACTGACAAGTATAATAAGCAGACAGATATTATCACAACCTCTCCCACATACTTACACTTTTTACAGATGGAAAAAATTTTGAGTCTCAAAGAGATTAACTGACTTGCTCAAGGTCACAAAGCTATAAGTGGCTCAACCTTGACTAAACTCAGTTCTTTCAAATCTAAGTCCACTGTTTTCTATCATAATGATGCATTATGTCACTAAACAATTAAAGAAAGGTACCACCGCATAAGTCTATAAAGACTTGACTGTAAAAGCACCTTCCTTCAAGATTGGGGATTTTTACATTCCAATCTATTATAAAAGTGCTTTGAAGATGGTACAAATGTACTAACATTCTTGGAGAGAAAAAAGAAAAAAAAAAAAAAACAAGAAATAATAATCCTAAATAATAAAATTTAGGATCCAAAGCAGTAGTAACATGATACTGTTTATTCTGTGCATACAAGTTCAATGTTTTAGAACCTATGAACCATCAAATAGATACCTAAGACCACTGCACCAGACAGGAAGCCATTTAACAGAGGCCATTTCAGGTAAAATCACTTACTATCACTATAACTCACACTAGATTCATATCTGACTAACCTTAGAAATCTGGACTGAAAAATATAAGAATGAATGTTTTTTGCCTTCTCGCCAAGGCTGAGCTCAGTTTCAGATAAACAAACAGCCCCATGACTCATTTCACCTGTATTTCTTTCTGGTCTTCTCTAATATTCCAAGATGAAGAAAAAGGAATTCCTTTTACATTTCAGCTGTACCATAAAGCAATCCAACAATGGGTCAAGAGTCAAAAGAACTCAAAAAGAGTACATTCCATGTGAGATCAAAAGCTTTATTTTTCTCATCATCAGAGTGTAACAGTGTCTCTGGCCCTGATTAAAATTCTCCTACTAGAAACAAGACTCATTTCTGAAGCCAAGACAGGCTGACTTGGAACTCTCAAACTGCAAATAAGGTTGCAAGCCCAGTGGGTAATGGCACACATGGAACTAACAGAGTCTGGCCCAGATGGGGAGAGCTATCCATTTCAAGGGCCAGGACAGACTAACCTAAAAACATGTAATCCTTCAGTATACATTGTTGGCTCTATGGAACAGTATTTGCCACCTCAGATACTCTTTTCTTTCTCCCATTTCTCAGCCAATCCTGAGGAACTGACATGTTACATTAGACTTGATTACAGTTCCTTCAAGAAAATAAGTGGCTGGAGAGAAGTTAAAATAATTATGAAAATTAAAAAAAAAAAACAAAAACAAAACCTGAAACCTACACTAAAGGAAATACATGATCTAAACTTAATAGTGATTTTGAACCAAGGTCCTAGGTAATGAAAATGATCTTTGTCTGAAATATGCCCTGTAAAGCCTAAAATAAAGTAAAGAAAGCAAGATATGCAGGTGCACAAAATTTAAGGAGGCACTGATTCCAAAGGCTGTTCAAGTGTAGGGCTGGCACCTGAGTGTGAGTGCCTCCATACATTTTATACCCTAAATGCCCCACTTGCCTCACTCTATTTAGAGCCCCGATCCACCATGAGAGATACATATAATCATCAAAGGCATAGCAGATTTTGTGATTACAGCAAGAACCTGAGCAGAATTTGAAGTCTGAGATCCTGATCACATTCATCATGGTTATCTTCTGAGCACAGTAAGAAAATAGGAGAGGCTTGACATTTTTGCGTATATTCTGAAATAAAGTTGCCTTAGAAAAAGGAAAAGCTTATAGTGAAAACATAAAAGTTTAGTGCTTACAGGGAGATTTCCATTTTGGATATGAAAAAAGGATCTGAAATTACCCTTCTGTGTAAACAACTAGAAATTATAAAAAATATTGAAAACAATTATTTTCTGATGCTGAACAAAGGGATACTGCAATCTCAGACTACTGCGCTAAAAGGGCAGTAAATGAGAGTCCTTCAGCTTTCTGCCTGAAAGTGGGCTCTTTACCACTAGTGCCACCTGAGAAGCCATGGACTGTAGCCCACCAGGCTCCTCTTTCCATGGAATTCTCCAGGCAATACTGGTGTGTGTTGCCATATCCTTCTCCAGGGGATCTTCCCAATCTAGGTTTCCTGCATTGCAGGCAGATTCTTTATCATCTTAGCCACCAGGGAAGCCCACAAAAGATTAGTAAACTAAAAGATACAGGAAAAAAACTACTCACAAAAAGTAGATAAAGGGGAAAAAAAGATAGCCCTTTCCCCAAAATGAACAGTCACAGTAACTTATGGGACAGTAAGCAATCTAACATGTTTAATTGAAGCATGAAGACAAAAGAGGTAGGGCAGCTCTAGAAAAAATAATGGCAGAGAAAATGTCAATTTGTGAAAACCACAAACACATTTCCAAGAAGTTCAAGGAATTCACATACAATAAAGATAAGAAACATCACAGATTTCTCCTCAAAAGGTCTGCAAAACCAGAAGACAACAAGATGTTCTACGTGACTCTACTGGGAGAACAATCCTGGAAGCTTGTGTTTTGTTTTCTCCAGACTTTATCCATGGACTTCTGAGCACCGAAGAATTGATGCTTTTGGACTGTGGTGTTGGAGAAGACTCTTGGGAGTCCCTTGGACTGCAAGGAGATCCACCCAGTCCATTCTGAAGGAGATCAGCTCTGGGATTCCTTCGGAAGGAATGATGCTGAGGCTGAAACTCCAGTCCTTTGGCCACCTCATGCGAAGAGTTGACTCATTGGAAAAGACTCTGATGCTGGGAGGGATTGGGGGCAGGAGGAGAAGGGGACAACAGAGGATGAGATGGCTGGATGGCATCACTGACTCGATGGACGTGAGTCTGAGTGAACTCTGGGAGTTGGTGATGGACAGCGAGGCCTGGCATGCTGCAGTTCATGGAGTTGCAAAGAGTCGGACATGACTGAGCGACTGAACTGAACTGAATCTGGCTTTACATCTTTTCACTATAATAAATCCTGAGTACAACTATATGTTCAGTCCTGAGAGTCCTCCTGGTGAACTACCACGCTGAAGGCAGTCCTGGAGACTCCTAACACACTAAAATTAAGTACCTAGCTAAAACATCTTTCTGCAATGTTGATGAAATACTTTTTCAGACAAAAGATGAAAGAATTTGTCACCAGCAGACATGGACAATAAAAAATGCTGAGGAAGAATTTTTGCATAAGAAAAATGATAGTAGACAAAAATGTGACTCTATACAAAGGAATGAAGAGCACTTAAATGAGCAAATTTGTGGATAAATGTACATTTTCTTTCTTATTTTTAAAGGCAACTACCTCAAAACAAAAGGTGAATGATATCAATTGAAGAAGCACAAATGCTTTGTTTCACCAAGAGTAATAAGATAAAAAGAGAAACTATATTTAATACTCTACAATTTATTAACATATTCAAGTTCAATATGTACATTAACTAAGATATGATAAATATATTAGTTATTTTAAAAGTCAAATTCCTTAGGATCATCTTAACTGCATTCAACTCCAAATACAAAGTTTTGATTTTTAAAGTTCTCAGTAATGATATGTGACA
This sequence comes from Bubalus bubalis, assembly GCF_019923935.1. Taxonomy (NCBI): domain Eukaryota; kingdom Metazoa; phylum Chordata; class Mammalia; order Artiodactyla; family Bovidae; genus Bubalus; species Bubalus bubalis. The sequence continues at coordinate 86,793,758 of NC_059167.1, forward strand.
TCTCCTTTAGTACTAACAACAGAGTTCCACCCACATTTCTGTGTGAAACCTCAGAGTTCTTATCAAGAAAGGAAGACAACAAAGTTCATATGAGAAAACAGTCAATAACTAGAGTAAATAAATATATCCATCATACCCTCCAAGCCACATAAAGCACTTTAGTTTACAATTGTACTCCATAGTTAGTATCTTCAAAAACATCTTTGACTCAAAAAACCATAGCAAAAATTTGAAGTAAAAAAATTCTGGGGAATACTTACTTGAAAAGTAGTGGTAGGATACACTAGGTAGAATCAAGTATTCAAATAGCTATTCTATGATAATACCTATTTATCCATTAAGCATCTAATTTGAAAACAGTTATACCCATCCCTTGGGATTCCCAGGTAGGCCAGCAGTAAAAAAATCTGCCTGCCAATGCAGGAGACGCAAGAGACATGGGTTGGATGCCTGAGTCAGGAAGACTCCCTGGAGTAGGAAAGGGCAACCCACTCCACTATTCTTGCCTGGAAAATTCCATGGACAAAGGAGCCTGGTGACATGAAGAGCTGACTCACTGGAAAAGACCCTGATGCTGGGAAAGACTGACGGCAAGAGGAGAAAGGGACGACAGAGAATGAGATGATTGGATGGCATCACCAACTCAATGGACATAAGTGTGAGTAAACTCCAGGAGATGGTGAAGGACGTGGGAGCCTGGCGTGCTGCAGCCCATGGGATCACAAAGAGTTGGACACTGAGCAACTGAATAACAAAAACAAAAGAGTCAGTCACAGCTGAACAACTGAGCACAGCACACACATCCCTTATCATCTACTGATACATCGTGAATACTTAGTGTCTAAGATCAATTATTCATTTTTTATTTAGGTTTCCCTCCCTTTAACTCATTTTAATGTAATAATTAAAACAATTTAAAACTGTATGCTACTCTGTACTCAATCTCTTGAACTGAAAATCACATCATTTAACTCCTATAAGAACAATTTGGTGAGAAGACAGGTACTATTATCTCAGCTTATAGAGAAGACAGTTGAAGGTCTGAGAGATGAAGTGATCTGTCCATAAACACAAAACTAGAAAGTAGTGAAGTTAGGATTAAACAGAACCTTAATCATAATCTAGTTTACTTTCTATTTTATCACAATGCTCCAGGCAAGTTTTTAAGAGAGAAAGGAGATACAAGTCTCCATGTAAATAGTAAATAAGGCAATTACCTGAAGGTGAAAAAGGTTAAACATTATGGGTATCAATGAGACAGAGATTCAAATTCGCCAACTATCTTCAGTCTTTTCACTATTCTTGTTTTTCTCTTTTTATAGACAGAAATGCTTAATAATTGCTGTATTGCTTTATATGATAGAAAGCTCTGAACATGGGCAACTATACCAGTATATATGACTAAGCATATTTTGACTCATTATAGAAATATAAAGGAAAAAGGACTAATTAAAAAGCCTCAGAGCACTAGGATACAACTAAAGTAGATACTGTGACTGCTTCACTATCTACGTCAATGCCATTCAACTCTCAGTGGCAGTGACCTGGGGAACTGACTTCAGCTCAAAGGTAGGCCTGTCCCACTGCCAGAAACTGATTCAGAAGTGAAGAGAAATTGTGCCAATGAAATATGAAAAGAAGTTTTATGGCAGCTTCTGGTTAAGTTTGTCCTTTCTGATAAGAGGAAGCCAGATTGTTTCTTATTTGTAGAACATATGGTTCCTTCCTGGCAACCCATCAGACAACTACAAAGAGAATCCTGTTTGGTACAAAGCCAGCATTATGGAGAGCAGAGTGGAACAATGGAAAGAATCTAAATCCTTGGTGTCTTCATTAAAGACCGACTAATTCTGAAACCTACTGTGCTTCTGGACTTCCAGTTATGTTATACATCTCCTTATTGGGTGAGGCTGTTTGAACTGGGCTTTCTGATACTTAGAGATGAAAGAAGCCTAACTAAAACAGACACTGAGATTAATACACCTCGTTGATAAGAATGTTCAAACTACATCATATTGCACTCATTTAACATGCTAGCAAAATGAAGTCGCTCAGTTGTGTCCGACTCTTTGGAACCCCATGGACTGTAGCCTACCAGGCTCCTCCGTCCATGGAATTTTCCAGGCAAGAGTAGTGGAGTGGGTTGCCATTTCCTTCTCCAGGGGATCTTCCCAACCCAGGGATCGAACCCGGGTCTCCCGCATTGCAGGTAGACACTTTACCATCTGAGCCACCAGGGAAGCCCACATGCTAGCAAAGTAATTTTGAACATGCTAGCAAAGTAATGCTCAAACTTCTCCAAGCTAGGCTTTAACAGTATGTCAACCAAGAACTTCCAGATGTTCAAGCTGGATTTAGAAAAGGCAGAGGTACCAGAGATCAAATTGCCAACATCCGAAGGATCACCAAAAAAGCAAGAGAGTTCAAAAAAAACATCTACTTCTGCTTCATTCACTACACTAAGCCTTTCAAATGTATGGATCACAACAAACTGTGGAAAATTCTGAAAGAGATGGGAATACCAGACCACCTGACCTGCCTCCTGAGAAATCTGTATGCAGGTCAAGGAGCAACTGTTAGAACCAGACATGGAACAACAGACTGGTTCCAAATCGAAAGGAGTACATCAAGGCTGTATATTGTTACCCTGCTTATTTAACTTAGATGCAGACTACATCATGCGAAATGCTGGGCTGGATGAAGCAAAAGCTGCAATCAAGACTGCAGAGAGAAATATCAATAACCTTAGATATACAGATGACACCACTCTTTTGGCAGAAAGCAAAGAGGAACTAAAGAGCCTCTTGATGAAAGAAAACTGGCTTAAAACTCAACATTTAAAAAACTAAGATCATGGCATCCAGTCCCATCACTTCCTGGCAAATAGATGGAGAACAATAGAAACAGTGACAGACTTTTTTTTCTTGGGCTCCCAAATCACTGCAGATGGTAACTGCAGCCATGAAATTAAAAGATGCTTCTCCTTGGAAGAAAAACTATGACAAACCTAGACAGCATATTAAAAAGCAGAGACATTACTTTGCTGACAAAGATCCATATAGTCAAAGCTATGGCTTTTTCATTAGTCATGTATGGAGGTGAGATTTGGACCGTAAAAAAAGCTGAGTGTCAAAAGAATTGATGATTCTGAACTGTGGTGTTGGAGAAGACTTCTTGAGAGTCCCTTGGACAGCAAGGAGATCAAACCAGTCTATCCTACAGGAAATCAATCCTGAATATTCATTGGAAGGACTGATGCTGAAGCTGAAACTACAATACTTTGGCCACCTGATGTGAAAAGCTGAATCATTGGAAAAGACCCTGATGCTGGGAAAGATTGAAGGCAGGAGGAGAAGGGGACAACAGAGGATGAGATGGTTGGATGGCATCACTGACTGAATGGACATGTGTTTGAGAAAGCTCCGGGAGATGGTGAAGGACAGGGAAGCTGGCATGCTGCAGTACATGGGCTTGCAAAGAGTTGGAGACGACTGGGACACTGAACAACAACTGATAGACTACAAAAGGTGCCTAAGAACTAAGATGAGCTCTTGAATTTTTAAAGATTTTTAAAACACTGTTGTAAGTAGGTAATTCAGATTTAGTAACATAAAATAAATAAAACAAATTATAGACCTGGAAAAGAAATAGATCACCTCTATGCTTATTTTTTACAATTATAATTTTTCTCTGATTTGGAGTCCTGAAAAACTTGGGAGGGATGGAGGGTTCACGAGGGAGATGTCATTATTCTAAACTGCATACCCAGAGCTACGACTTGTTATTAACGGTTCAATATGAGTCCCAGGAAATATTAAGCCAAGGCCCTACTGATTTCAGTCTTGGGGCTGAAATTTTCTGGATGCTAAAATACAGAGAATGCTTGTAAATCCTAAGTACTATGAAAAGGGATACAGCTACAAAGACATTAAACAGAGATAAAACTTAAATTCCAAATCTGCACTTTAAGCTTTGCTGTTTCCACATTAGAACCTTCTATGCCTCTATTTACTATTCTTCACCAGCTCAACTGGTTACAGTCATTCTTGCTCTAACTACCAGCTGGGCTCTCTCTAACTACTGCTTCTCCAGAAGCTTTCTCAAAGGCTGCGTTTTCTCTCCCAGTTCTTCACAAGACTGGGCTTGGAGGTGATGTAGGTATCCTTCCCACTCACTGCCCCACTCCAAACTACTCTACCTCACTCTTCCCTAAAGACACCTAACTTGGAATCTCTTATTATCAGACTATAACAATTTTCTGCCTCTCCTTACTGCAGTTATGTACCAAGCCCTAAACTTCATTTCTTGAAAATTTTAGATACTTGCTTACTACACCCTCTCTAAAATTATTACTGTCATAATGCTTAGGAATCTCAATTTCCACACACACAGTTCAGTTCAGTTCAATCTCTCAGTCGTGTCCAACTCTTTGCAACCCCATGAATCGCAGCATGCCAGGCCTCTCTGTCCATCACCAACTCCCGGAGTTCACCCAGACTCACGTCCATTGAGTTGGTGATTCCATCCAGCCATCTCATCCTCTGTCGTCCCCTTCTCCTCCTGCCCCCAATCCCTCCCAGCATCAGAGTCTTTTCCAATGAGTCAACTCTTCGCATGAGGTGGCCAAAGTATTGGAGTTTCAGCTTTAGCATCATTCCTTCCAAAGAAATCCCAGGGCTGATCTTCAGAATGGACTGGTTAGATCTCCTTGCAGTCCAAGAAGACTCTCAGGAGTCTTCTCCAACACCACAGTTCAAAAGCATCAATTCTTCAGCGCTCAGCCTTCGTCACAGTCCAACTCTCACATCCATACATGACCACAGGAAAAACCATAGCCTTGACTAGACGGACCTTTGTTGGCAAAGTAATGTCTCTGCTTTTGAATATGCTATCTAGGTTGGTCCTAACTTTCCTTCCAAGGAGTAAGCGTCTTTTAATTTCATGGCTGCAGTCACCATCTGCAGTGATTTTGGAGCCCGGAAAAATAAAGTCTGACACTGTTTCCACTCTTTCCCCATCTATTTCCCATGAAGTGATGGGACCGGACGCCATGATCTTCGTTTTCTGAATGTTGAGCTTTAAGCCAACTTTTTCACTCTCCACTTTCACTTTCATCAAGAGGCTTTTGAGTTCCTCTTCACTTTCTGCCATAAGGGTGGTGTCATCTGCATATCTAAGGTAATTGATATTTCTCCCGGCAATCTTGATTCCAGCTTGTGTTTCTTCCAGTCCGGCGTTTCTCATGATGTACTCTGCATAGAAGTTAAATAAGTAGGGTGACAATATACAGCCTTGACATACTCCTTTTCCTATTTGGAACCAGTCTGTTGTTCCATGTCCAGTTCGAACTGTTGCTTCCTGACCTGCATACACATTTCTCAAGAGGCAGGTCAGGTGGTCTGGTATTCCCATCTCTTGAAGAATTTTCCTCAGTTTATTGTGATCCATACAGTCAAAGGCTTTGGCATAATCAATAAAGCAGAAATAGATGTTGTTCTGGAACTCTTGCTTTTTCCATGATCCAGTGGATGTTGGCAATTTGATCTCTGATTCTTCTGCCTTTTCTAAAACCAGCTTGAACATCTGGAAGTTCACAGTTCACATATTGCTGAAGCCTGGCTTGGAGAATTTTGAGCATTACTTTACTAGTGTGTGAGATGAGTGCAATTGGGCGGTAGTTTGAGCATTCTTTGGCATTGCCTTTCTTGGGGATTGGAATGAAAACTGACCTTTTCCAGTCCTGTGGCCACTGCTGAGGTTTCCAAATTTGCTGGCATATTGAGTACAGCACTTTCACAGCATCATCTTTCAGGATTTGAAAGAGCTCAACTGGAATTCCATCACCTCCACTAGCTTTGTTCATAGTGATGCTTTCTAAGGCCCACTTGACTTCACATTCCAGGATGTCTGGCTCTAGATCAGTGATCACACCATCGTGATTATCTGGGTCATGAAGATCTTTTTTGTACAGTTCTTCTGTGTACTCTTGCCATCTCTTCTTGATATCTTCTGCTTCTGTTAGGTCCATACCATTTCTGTCCTTTATCAAGCCCGTCTTTGCATGAAATATTCCCTTGGTATCACACATACAATCCTTCCCAAATTCTTGCTCATCAATTCCTCTACATCCTCTTCTCCAACAAACACACTCCCAATCCCACTTCAAATGCTCACTCCCAAGGTCATACCTTAGACCTACTTAGTATTAATAAGTGCAACCCCTATAAAGTATCACTTTCAAGCATTACACCCCAACTACCAGCTCACTCCCCCTAATAGCCTAACTCCAACAATCCCAAGAGATATGCAGTCCATTAATCCTTATCTTTTCACTTCTGTGCACCTCCCCAAGTCCTCAATGCCTTTCTTACCCAAGTTCAATACACATTCAATCATTTAATTAGTCCCCTCCCTTGTATACACCCTATAATACTTGTCCTTTCTCTTTCTTTGCAAACTTCCTTGGCTAAAACTGGTACCAATCCAATTTTCTGCATATTCCACATTAGAACCCACATAGGTGAATGTGGTAATAAGGATACATAAACACACACACACGATGTATGATAATTGGTTTCCCTTTAAACTCATGATCAGGAACCTCAAATGAGACATTAATGCTGCCTAGCAATTTCATTTTATTTTTGTGATTCATTCATTCTGCCACTGTCCTCCTACATGACTAATTTACTTTTCTCTACTTAAACTTCCATTACCTTCCCTCTCATTATCACTCATTTGATGACCTTGTTCACTATTTCATTGAAAAAATAGAAGCAATAAGAAAAGAACTTCCACAACCTCTCACAACTATATCTACCCACCTAACTGTATTTGTGCTCACATATTCTCATTTCTCTTTCATTACCATTGTGGACTATCTCTGATCCTGACCTTTGTACCTGTGCACTAGATCTCCACTAACCACCACCATCATCGCTCTCCTTACCTACTCAAATTTTCCCTCTCTACTGCATCTTTCCCAGACCCCTATAAACGTGAATTTTCTCATCTAAAAAACAAAAATTTCTTCTGAACACTCAAGCTACTACTATATTTCTTTTATCCTTCATTAGCAAATTCCTCAAAAGAATCATTCTTTCTGCCTGTCTACAATTTCTCACTTCCTTTTCTCAAGAATCCATTCCAACCAGACTTTCTCCCACCATTCTACCAAGTCTGCTATTGTCAGAACCACTAGTAAATTCCACGTTGCCAAATTCAACAATCAGTTCTCAGTTCCTCATATTATTTGAACTATCAGGAGCATCTGACAAGAGATTTATCACTCCTTCCTTCCTTCACTCTGTCTCCCTCTTTCTTCCCCAGCAACAACTCTTGTTGACTCTACCTTCAAAATACCAATTACTTACCATCTCCACTGCTACCACTTTGGTCTAGGCCACCATCTCTCACCTAGATTATTGCAATAGCCTCCTAAGTGGTTTTACTACTTTCGTGTCTGTTCAGTCTGTTCTCAAGAGGGTAGGCAGAACAGTTCTTTAAAAGGAAAATCTTATCACATCACTATTATGTTCAAATTCATCCAAAGTCCTTCTATATCACATACCACTCAGACTAAAAGTGTAGGTCCTTAAAATAACTTATAAGACCTGGATTGATTTAACCATCATCTGCCCACCTCCACCGCCCTCTGACTTCATCCTCCATTTACCCTTTTACTCCACTGTGAACAGGCTCTCAGAATTAAATACCTCAGGCATGCTCCAGCCTCAAGGACTTGGCCTTTGCTATTTTCCTGGATCTACATCTTTATATTTGTCTGCATACCTCATTCACAGACTGCCTTCATGTCATTATTTAAATGTAACCTTCGGCAGTGAATTTTCCTAGCAATACTTTGAAGTGCAACCACTCCAATACTCAACTCCACTTTCCCTGTTTTATTTTCCCTCTTTGTTACTTATCATTTAACATGCTAGTAATGGTAGCATGTTATCCTTTTTTTATCATCACTGATGTGTTTCCACGGCCTACAGTGTGCTGGGCATAAAGTGGTCATAAAACATTTGCTAAATAAATGAAACCATTTCCCTCCTTCAAAGATGATATCAAATTATCCACAGTATCAAGATTATATAGAAATGGGCCAATGAAAATCTCTCTCTCAACTTTATTTTAAATACATCTAGTTAGTAGCTGGCTTATGTAGGATTAGAACTAGAGCTAGTTCAACTAATAACTATACTAATGTTGTTTCCATGAAGATTTTTCTGATTTCTCTTTTCTAATCTTTGATCACCCTGAGCTCTCAAAGCAATAAATATGTTCTGCCCTTTTGGCACTTGCCAAGTTCTGTTCTTTGTTCAGGATTGTTTATATATCTTTATTATCTCCCCATAAACCTAAATGTACATCCAAGGACTCCATCTATCTAGCACAGTAGTCTATTCTCAGTAGAGTCTCAAAATATTTGTTGAAGTGAATATGTAAGTCAGGCACGAAAAGGATGAAAGTCAAACAGAAACAAGTGCTACAAAACAAACTATTCTGCTTTGTTTATGGCAATATTGAGGCCTGAGAAGCAGAGACAGTGACTGATTTAGCAGATTTTATTCATAAACAAGTTATATACCTAAAACTCACAATGTGAGTGCTTAGCTTGGGGTTCAAGTAAAGGATTTTGGGAAATCTGTGAACATCTTAAAATAATATATAAAGTTTCCTTTTGGGCTGCAATGTTTAAAATATTCTCAAAGAAGTCTACTAAGAAAGCAGTTGCAAGCAAACTTTTTAAGGAAACCATTTTAAAGTTGCACTTCCTATTATTTTTTAATGTGATATTGACTGAATTAGTACTTTTAAAAAATTTAATGAATGACTCCAGAACACATTTCACTACAATTTAAATTTTATAATTCTTCACAATCCCATGACTGATGAGATGGCTAACTACAGCGCTCCACTTAAGAATGGCGCATTGTATTTGCCTTGTTTCTAAAATATTAAATTCTAGAATATGCAATGTTATCATTTAAAATCATAGTTCAACATCAATAACATATTTTTCAGACTACCACATAGATGTTATGTCAGTATTATGGCATCACAGGTATTAATTCTGTTTAGAAAAAGAAAGATAATTATTACCTGACCCTGGCTTGACATTTTTCTTTAACAAAAGATTTGATCCCAGGAAGGTGGTTTGGACTGAGAACACTAAATCGTTAGTAAAATACATTCAAAGCAATTTAATAGTAGAAATAAAAGCAAAATGAAAGTTCACATAAGTTCCCATAAGTTTGCATTTTACCTTTAAAAAAAAAAACTTTACAAAATAGATCATAAGCCTTAGGTTTTCTGAAAGGGAAAATAAAGGTGTTTTGTTTTTTTTTTTAATTGTATTGGTTTTGCCATATATCAACATGAATCCACCACAGGTATACACGTGTTCCCCATCCTGAACCCTCCTCCCTCCTCCCTCCCCATACCATCCCTCTGGGTCGTCCCAGTGCACCAGCCCCAAGCATCCAGTATCGTGCATCAAACCTGGACTGGTGACTCGTTTCATATATGATATTATACATGTTTCAATGCCATTCTCCCAAATCATCCCATCCTCTCCCTCTCCCACAGAGTCTATACATCACTGTCTCTTTTGCTGTCTCGTATACAGGGTTATTGTTACCATCTTTCTAAATTCCATATATATGTGTTAGTATATGGAGAAGGCAATGGCACCCCACTCCAGTACTCTTGCCTGGAAAATCGCATGGACAGAGGAGCCTGGTAGGCTGCAGTCCATGGGGTCGCTAAGAGTCGGATACGACTGAGCGTCTTCACTTTTTTCACTTTTCTGCATTGGAGAAGGAAATGGCAACCCACTCCAGTGTTCTTGCCTGGAGAATCCCAGGGACAGCAGAGCCTGGTGGGCTGCCGTCTATGGGGTCCCACAGAGTTGGACACGACTGAAGAGACTAAGCAGAAGCAGCAGCAGCATTAGTATATTGTATTGGTGTTTTTCCTTCTGGCTTACTTCACTCTGTATAACAGGCTCCAGTTTCATCTACCTCATTAGAACTGATTCAAATGTATTCTTTTTAATGGCTGAGTAATACTCCATTGTGTATATGTACCACTGCTTTCTTATCCATTCATCTGCTGATGGACATCTAGGTTGCTTCCATGTCCTGGCTATTATAAACAGTGCTGCGATGAACATTGGGGTACACGTGTCTCTTTCCCTTCTGGTTTCCTCAGTGTGTATGCCCAGCAGTGAGATTGCTGGATCATAAGGCAGTTCTCTTTCCAGTTTTTTAAGGAATCTGCACACTGTTCTCCATAGTGGCTGTACTAGTTTGCATTCCCACCAACAGTGTAAGAGGGTTCCCTTTTCTCCACACCCTCTCCAGCATTTACTGCTTGTAGACTTTTGGATCGCAGCCATTCTGACTGGCGTGAAATGGTACCTCATAGTGGTTTTGATTTGCATTTCTCTGATAATGAGTGATGTTGAGCATCTTGTCATGTGTTTGTTAGCCATCTGTATGTCTTCTTTGGAGAAATGTCTATTTAGTTCTTTGGCCCATTTTTTGATTGGGTCATTTATTTTTCTGGAGTTGAGCTGTAGGAGTTGCTTGTATATTTTTGAGATTAGTTGTCTGTCAGTTGCTTCATTTGCTATTATTTTCTCCCATTCTGAAGGCTGTCTTTTCACCTTGCTTATAGTTTCCTTTGTTGTGCAGAAGCTTTTAAGTTTAATTAGGTCCTATTTGTTTATTTTTGCTTTTTTTTTGTTTTGTTTTCTCAAAGGGAAAATTAAGGGTTTTTTTGTTTGTTTGTTTGTTTGTTTGTTTTGTTTTGATTTAAAAACAGAGGATTCTAACAACCCAACAAAATAATCTTTGAATATTCACCTAACAAATTTCTAAATGTATCTAAGGAAATGGAAGAATTTTTTATATTAATAATTCATAGTCCCTGTCATAATGAGGTTTAAACAGAGGAATGAATGGTTTCATATGTCTTAAAATACAAATCATATGTTAAATGCAGTGCCTTAGTCTGTTCAGGTTGCTATAACATACTACCACAGACCGGGTAGCTTAAACAACAAATACTTATTTCTCACAGTTCAGGAAGGTGGGAAGACCAAGATTAAGGCACCAGCAGATTCCATGTCTCGTGAGGACCTTCATCCTGGTTCACTGATGATCTTTTTGCCATGTCTTCACATGACAGAAAAGGCCGAGGGATCTCTCAGGGGTCTCTTCTGTAAGGACACTAATCCCATTCATTAGGGTTCTGCCCTCATGACCTAATTAACACCCCCCCCCCCCAAACACCCATCTCCAAATATCCTCACACTGGGAATTAGGTTTCAACATACAAAATTTGGGGAGACACAATCAGTCTACAGCATGCAGTAAGAGGAATATAAAGTGCCATAGGTGTCTACAACATAAAATGATACCTAGTACATATATCTCTGACACAAAAACTTATAAAATAAGCATATACAATACATACACCATGCACCACCCACACACACGATCTGGTATATCTACTACACATACTCCACACACATATTAATCTACCATGTACTTAAATATATCTCCTAGTGGTTCCGCTTCTCTGGTTGAACCCTGATTGACACAGACACCAAGAGTCGCAACAGCAAGCAAACTATATGGCCCTAACAGCAGTAACTGATATACCTGTCACAACTTCCACAGATACCTATATGAAACAAACTTAATAATCAAGTTTGAAGACTGACTTCTTACACATTTAAAGTCCCATGTTAATTAAAGTCCCACGTTAATAAAGTACTGTGCAAAATTCCTACACCACCAGATACAAAGCAAAAATGCCCCCTTAAATCTTTTTGCTGCTGCTGCTGCTAAGTCGCTTCAGTCATGTCCGACTCTGTGAGACCCCATAGACGGCAGCCCACCAGGCTCCCCCGTCCCTGGGATTCTCCAGGCAAGAACACTGGAGTGGGCTGACATTTCCTTCTCCTAAATCTTTTTATAGAGGTGTTATTAAGTGCAAGGTACTGAATCTACCCTCAAGGAGCATATAGTCAGCTCTACATGCAGCTCAAGACTGCAGCCAATATACCAATAATTGCCTCCAAGACCATACTTGCGTATTAGAGAACCCACCATACCCAGCCCCTGGATGGTAGAACCCTATGTGCCAAGTCACCTGGTTCACCTAAACTAAATGAGCTATAGTCTCTCTCCCTGTAATTTAGAAAATGACACAAAGACAGTGACTAAGTTAAATACAGTGACCTTGGAAGTAAGAGGAAACATACTGAGAGTTGGAGTTAGTGCCATGGCAAGTCAAACCATGTACAACCCAAAGTTATGAGGTAACAGATAACATGAGGATACAGAGGGACCTACAATGCAGAAAAAAGAAAGGGATAGGCATGCAGAAAGAAGCAAAGACAGAGAGCATATAGCACCAAGAGAGAAGAAAGAAGTTACATTCGTTTACTTGAATGCCTCTCATGGAGGCACAGTTATGTTTTATTTTCAGTCCTTGGTCACTGGTGAGATTGCTCATTCAATAACAGGGAAACTGGCTTATTTACTATAAACAATGGAACACTGGACAAACGTCAAAAAAACCTTACTTTCAAAAATGTTTTATCATATGGAAAAATGTTCATGAATGTTGGTAAAAAAACAAAATTTTGTTTGTATGTTTAAAGGCACAGATAAAAAAACAGTGCATAGGAAAAACAACAGAAGAAAACAAACCCAACAGTAAACAGTGGCTGGTCTTGGAGGCAGGAAATACAGTTGGTTTTTGTGTTCTACAAATATATTCCAGTAAACTGATAATAAGATTAACACTGCAAAAAGCAAGTGAGGTTACAGCAGGCAAAATGTAAATACTCTAATTGCACACAGATGTTGTGTGGTTATTTAAATATTATATACTTAGTATTCACACAAATACTTCCACATTCTAAAAACTAATTTTGAAAAAAAAATCTGTTCCTTCCCTTAAGTGATGAAATTTTTTTCTCTTATTTTATTTTTCTTCCTAGTCTTTTTTTTGATACATTTTGGCTATTATCACTAATAAATGATAACATTTCCATTCTTAAGAGAAGCATATACATATTTAATATAAGCTGGGTTTAGCAAAGCAGAGGAACCAGAGATAAAATTGCCAACACTGGTTAGATTATGGAGAAAGCAACTGAATTCCAGAAAAACATCTACTTCTGCTTCATTGATTATGCTAAAGCCTTTGATTCTGTGAATCACAACATATTGTGGAAAATTCTTAAACAGAGGGGAATACCAGACCACCTTACCTGTCTCCTGAGAACCTGTATGCAGGTCAAGAAGCAACGGTTACAACTGGACATGGAACAATGGACTGGTTCAAGGTTGGGAAAGGAGTATATCAAGGCAGTATATTGTCACCCTGCCTATTTAACTTATATGCACAGTACATCACGCGAAATGCCGAGTTGGATGAAGCACAAGCTGGAATTAAGACTACTAGGAGAAATATGAACAACATCAGATACCACTCTACTGACAGAAAGTGAAGAGGAACTAAAGAGCCTCTTGATGAGGGTTAGAGAGGAGTGAAAAAGCTGATATAAATTCAACATTCAAAAAACAAAGATCAGGGCATCCGGTCCCATCACTTCATGGGAAATAGATGGAGAAACACTGGAAACAGTGACAGACTTTATTTTCCTAGGCTCCAAAATCACTGCAGATGGTGACTGCAGCCATGAAAAGATGCTTGCTCCTTAGAAGAAAATGTCAAAGTTGCTCAGTCGTGTCTGACTCTTTGCAACCCCATGGGCTGTAGCCTGTCAGGCTCCTCTGTCCATGAAATTCTCCAGGCAAGAATACTGGAGTGGGTAGCTGTTCCCTTCTCCAGGGGAATCTTCTCAACCCAGGGATCAAACCCAGGTCTTCCACATTGCAGGCGGATTCTTTACCATCTGAGCCACCAGGGAAGCTCAAGAATACTGGACTGGGTAGCCTATCCCTTCTCCAGGGGATCTTCTTGACCCAGGTGTCGAACTGGGATCTCTTGCACTGCAGGCAGATTCTTTACCAGCTGAGCTACCAGGGACCTTAGAAGAAAAACTATGACAAATCTAGAAAGCATATTAAAAAGCAGAGACATCATTTTGCCAACAAAGGTCTATATAGTCAAAGCTATGGTTTTCCAGTAGTCATGTATGGATGTGAGAGTTGGATCATAAAGAAAGCTGAACACTGAAGAATTGATGCTTTTGAACTGTGGTGCTGGAGAAGACTCCTGAGAGTCCCTTGGATGACAAGGAGATCAAACCAGTCAATCCTAAAGGAAATCAGTCCTGAATATTCATTGAAAGGACTGATACTGAAGCTGAAGCTCCAATATTTTGGCCACCTGTTGCGAAGAGCCGACTGGCTGGAAAAGACCCTGATGTTGGGAAAGATTGAAGGCAAAAGGAGAAGGTGTCAGCAGAGGATGAAATGGTTAGATAGCATCATCAACTCAATGGACATGAATTTGAGCAAACACCGGGAGACAGTGAAGGACAGGGTAACCTGGCGTGTTTGCAGTCTATGGGATAACAAACAGTCGGACACAATTTAGCGACTGAACAACGACAACAAGACAAAATGTGTCATTATTTAGAAAGACTGCAGCTTTGCACTACTGTTTTATTTAATCCAGGACAATGTACGATAAGTCAACTAGTAAATAACATATATGTGCCAGACATTTTCAGTTCAAGTGGGCTAAGCTCACTGGCTTGTCAAGATGTACTGACACAGTAAAAAAATAAAATAAAAAATAAAAACAAAACTAAAATCTTCAATTTCTAACCAAAACAGAGAAACAAGGACTAAATTTACTCTCTAGGGTGAAAATAGAAAAAGAAAATATATTGAACAGTTTCAAGACATTGGTTATCAGGCAATGCAGGGCAGTGACCCCCAAAATGAGAAACAATTAAAGATAAGCCCTATTATTAGCCCTATGTTCCCCTTCCAGCCTTGAGAGTTTCCAACCCATGGTGCAGGAAGGGAGAACTGAGGCAGAGCACAACACACTCTGAGTTTAGATGGAGCTGAAAGTCTAAAAGACAAAGGCAACTAGAGTTAAAAGAATACAGTACCAGAGAAGTACAAAGTGAGTACAGAGAGACAGAACACCAGGGATTACACCACATGTAACAACTTGGATGGATTTCAAGGGAACTATGCTGAATTTTTAAAATGTCAATCTCCAAGGTTACATACTGCATGATTTCACTCATATAACATCTGGAAATGACAAAACAGTAATGGAGACAGATAAGTGGTTGGCAGAGGTTAGGGGATCTTTTAATAGTACTGTATCTCAATTGTGATGGTGATTATTCAGAGCTACACTTGATAAAGGGGCTTCCCCCGTGGCTCAGCAGTAAGAACCCATTTGCAATGCAGGAGCTGCAGGAGATGTGGGTTCAATCCCTGAGTCGGGAAGATCCCCTGGAGGAGGGCATGGCAACCCACTCCAGTATTCTTGCCTGGAGAATCCCACGGACAGAGGAGCTTGGCGGGCTATAGTCCACGTGGTTGCAAAGCATGAGAATAACTGAAGCAACTGAAAATGTATGCATACTTGATAAAATTGCAAAAAATCATATATGCAAATGAAAACATGTAAAACTGGTCAAACAGGAGTAAGATCTGTAGATTGTACTAATGTCAATTTCCTGGTTTTGATATTGTATTACAGTTATTTAAAATGTTACCATTGAGGGCAATTGGATAAAAGATACGTAGGACCTCTCGATACTAATTTTGGAAGTTCCTATGAAGCTATAATTACTTCAAAATTAAAAACAAACAAACAAACAAAAAAAAACTTTTTACAATATACTCTTGACCAAAAAGAAAAACTCAATAAGTATAAAAAGAGCACCATACCACCTTACCTGCCTCCTGAGAAACCTATACGCAGGTCAAGAAGCAACAGAAACGGACATGGAACAACTGACTGGTTCCAAATTGGGAAAGGAGTACATCAAGGCTGTATATTGTCACCCTGCTTATTTAACTTAGATGCAGAGCACATTATGCGAAATGACAGGCTGGATGAAGCACACGCTGGAATCAAGATTGCGGGAGAAATATTAATAACCTCAGATATGCAGATGACACCACTCTTATGGCAGAAAGTGAAGAGGAACTAAAGAGCTTCTTGATGAAGGTGAAAGAGGATTGTGAAAAAGCTGGTTTAAATTAAAACTCAACATTCAAAAACCAAAGACCAGGGATGGCATCCAGTCCCATCACTTCATGGCAAATAGATGGGGAAGCAGTGTAAACAGTGACAGACTTTATTTTCTTAGGCTCCAAAATCATTGCAGATGCTGACTGCAGCCATGAAATTAAAAGATGCTTGCTCCTTGGAAGGAAAGCTATGACAAACCTAGACAGCAGTATTAAAAAGCTATGGTTTTTCCAGTAGTACAGATGTGAGAGTTGGACTATAAAGATGGCTGAGCACCGAAGAATTGATGCTTCTGAACTGTGGTGTTGGAGAAGACTCCTGAGAGTCCCTTGGACTGCAAGGAGATCCAACCAGTGCATTCTAAAGGAGATCAGTCCTGGGTGTTCTTTGGAAGGAATGATGCTAAAGCTGAAATTCCAGTACTTTGGCCACCTGATGCGAAGAGCTGACTCATTTGAAAAGACCCTGATGCTGGGAAAGATTGAAGGCAGGAGGAGAAGGGGACAACAAAGGATGAAATGGTTAGATGGCATCACCGACTCAATGGACGTGAGTTTGGGCAAACTCCGGGAGTTGGTGATGGACAGGGAGGCCTGGCGTGCTGCAGTTCTTGGGGTTGCAAAGAGTCGGACACGATTGAGTGACTGAACTGAACTGAATGACTCAGCTGGCACAGAATCCCCCTGCAATGTGGGAGACCTGGGTTCAATCCTTGGGTTGGGGAGACCCCCTGGAGAAGGGAACAGCTACCCATTCCAGTATCCTGGCCTAGAGAAAACATGGACTGTATAGTCCATGAGGTTGGAAAGAGTCAGACAGCCTGAGCCACTTTCACTTTCAGGGCTTCTGGCAATATAATGAATACTATAATGAACAAAGATAAATTCTTTGGATTATATCTGGATTCTTTTCTTTGTGTGTGTGTGTGTGTGTGTGTGTGTCTATTATAGATTTTTGGTGTTTCATTACCATGACTGGTTTGATTTCCTTGCTGTCCGAGGGATCTCAAGAGTCTTCTCCAGCATCACAGTTCGAAGACATCAATTCTTTGGCACTCTGCCTTCTTTACAGTCCAGCTCTCACAACTGTATGTGACCACTGGGAAGACCATAGCCTTGACTATACGGACCTTTTTCGGCAAAGTAAAGTCTCTGCTTTTTCAACAAGTTGTGTAGGTTTGTCACAGCTTTCCTGCCAAGAAGCAATCGTCTTCTGATTTCATGGCTGCAGTCACCATCCACAGTGATTTCAGAGCCCAAGAGAGGAATCTGTCACTTCTTCCTCCTTTTCCCCTTCTATTTGCCATGAAGTGATGAGACCTGATACCATGATCTTAGTTTTTTTAATACTGAGTTTTAAGCCAGTTTTTTCGCTCTCTTTTTTCACCCTCATCAACAGGCTCTTTAGTTCCTCTTCGCTTTCTGCCATTAGAGCGCTATCTGCATATCTGACATTGTTGATGTTTCCCATCTTGATTATAGCTTGTAACTCATCCAACCCAGCATTTCTCATGATGTGCTCAGTATACAGGTTAAATAAACATGGTGACAGCAGACAGCCCTGTCCTACTCCTTTCTCAATCCTGAACCAATCGGTTGTTCCACA
This sequence comes from Bubalus bubalis, assembly GCF_019923935.1. Taxonomy (NCBI): domain Eukaryota; kingdom Metazoa; phylum Chordata; class Mammalia; order Artiodactyla; family Bovidae; genus Bubalus; species Bubalus bubalis. The sequence continues at coordinate 86,811,587 of NC_059167.1, forward strand.
CAGGGTTCTACCTGCTGCTTCTCAGAAGACAGGTAAGATGGTCTGGTATTTTCATCTCTGTAAGAGTGCTCCACAGTTTGTTATAATCCACATAGCCAAAGGCTTTAGCATAGTTGATAAAACAGAGGAAGATTCTTTTTTCTGGAATTCCCTTGCTTTATGATCCAGCGAATGTTGGCAATCTGATCTTTGGCTCTTCTGCCTTTTCTAAACCCAGCTTGGAAATCTGGAAGTTGGTGGTTCACATAATGCTGAAGCCTAGCATGCAAGATTTTAAGCATGACCTTACTAGCATGGGAGATGAGCACAACTGTCCAACAGTTTGAACATTCTTTAATACTACCCTTCTTGGGAAATGGGATGAAGACTGATCTTTTCCAGTCCTATGGCCACTGCTGGGTCTTCCAGATTTGCTGACATATTGAATGCCAACACTCTGATACCATCATCCTTTAGGGTTTTGAATAGCTCTACTGGAATTCCATTGCATCCACTAGCTTTACTGGCAGCAGTCCTTCATAAGGCCCACAACGCTTCACACTCCAGAATGTCTGGCTCTGGATGACAGACCACACCGTCGTAGTTATCTGATTCGTTAAGATCTTTTTTGCACAGTTCTTCTATGTATTCTTTCCATCTCTTCTTGATCTCTTCTGCGTCTACGAAGTCTCTACCGTTTCTCTCTTTCATTGTGTCCATCTTTGGGCAAAATGTCCCCTTGATACTTCCAATTTTCCTGAAGAGATCCCTAGTCTTTCCCCTTCTGTTGTTTTCCTCTATTTTTATGCACTATTCATTGAAAAAAGCCTTCTTGTCTTTCTTTGCTACTTCTTTGGATCTCTGAGTTTAGTTGGATGTACCTTTCCCTTTCTCCTCTGCTTTTTGCTTCTCTTCTTTCTTCAGCTATCTGTAAAGCCTCCTTAGATAACCGCTTTGCCGTCCTGTTTTTCTTTTTCTTTGGGATGGTTTTGTTCGCTGCCTCCTGTACAATCTTACAGACCTCCATCCACAGTTCTTTAGGCACTCTGTTTACTAGATCTGATCCCTGTATATTCATAGGAGATTTGATTTAAGTCATACCTGCCTGGCCTAGGGGTTTTCGCCGCTTTCTTTAATCTAAGCCTGAATTTTGCTATGAGAAGCTGATAATCCCAGCCATCATACAAAAATATGATAAAAGGCTATCAAATGCTATCTGTATAACTTTTGTGGTCCTTTTCTTCATTTGTAAAACAGGGCTAAATGAGGCAATCTACATAAGGTGCTTAAGTCTACCCTGAACAAAATTTAAAATCCAACAAACGTAGCTATAATTCTAAATATATTATGGCCAGAGCATCTCCTGATGTACCTACCAGTTTACATGTGTGCTAAGTCACTTCAGTCGTGTCTGATTCTTTGTGACTACATGGACTGTAGCCCACTAGGCTCCACTGTCCATGGGATTCTCCAGGCAAGAATACTGGATTGGGTTGCTATGCCCTCCTCCAGAGGATCCTTCTGACCCAGAGATCAAAACCATGTCTCTTATGTCTCCTGCATTGGCAGGTGGATTCTTTACCACTAGCACCACAAGTGAGGCTAGTGTGGCATGACTTATCCTCTGTGACCCCAAGCTGGCTCCCAGTGATTAGTCTTCTAAATATATACCAAAATAAACCAAAATATACAAAATATTATATACCAAAATATATATGTTCAATAATCTGAGAATTTGTTCCGGAATGACACGAAGATCATCAGTTTATTATTATTACCTGCAACATTTACTTCTTTTCGAACATTGTGTATCAGCAGCAAAAACACTCTTTTATAACAGGTGTTAAAAAAAAGTTTGTTGTATTCTTTTTAAAAATCAGGATTAATTCCTTATTTTTAATAAATCTGCCATGGTTACACAAGATGTTAACATTAGGAGAAAGCTGGGTGAAAGGTATATAGGAATTCTTTATACTATGCAATTCTCTATATTCTGTAATATATATACAGATATATAACTATTTCCAAATTAAATTTTTTTTTAATCAAGAAGATCTTTTCCTGCCTCTGGTTTTCTTAAAACGAAGTGAAAGTCACTCAGTCGTGTCTGACTCTTTGAGACCCCATGGACCATAAAGTCCATGGAATTCTCCAGGCCAGAATCTTTTTGAGCTTTTTGAATCTGGGGTGGGTAGCCTTTCCCTTCTTCAGGGGATCTTCCCAACCCAGGGATCAAATCCAGGTCTCCCGTGTTGCAGGCAGATTCTTTACCAGCTGAGCCACAAGGGAAGGTTTTCTTAAAACCACTCAAATATTACCAACCACTAGTAGGTGCAAATTCTTTAGCAGCCTTTACAGCCTTATAATTAATCCGAAATAGGAGACATGAATTCCAGCAAATAGAAACTCTCATAATACCCCTAACTTATCTTGGGCCCCAAAGAGCTGGTATTCAGTAAACAATTTTTTTTTTAATTTTTATTTTTAGATATTTTAAATTTTATTTTTAGAAACAAGGGCTTAAAAAAAAAATTTCTCCCCAAAGCAATCATCCTTTCCCTAAAGCTCTAAAGTTCTGTACAACCAATTAAACCTTCTGATTCTTATTGCTCAAATCATTTATTTAGTAGCGGCCTCCAAGTCAAGCTCAAAAAGATTTTTGACTGTATGAGACAAATTAGTACTTAAACTATTAGCATGAAAATCTTTTAAAAGTATATTTTAAAATACTTTGTATCATGGCTGATTGGTTTTCAAATTAGGAAATAAGAGTTCAGGGAAATGATGAATTTCATTTATAACTATTCAAGCTTAAACTTTCACTGTTAAGCAACAAAGTCATGAAAATTCTGCTAAAACTGTACTTGCCAAAGAAATCCTAAAATACCTAAGGACAAAGTATCTTGCCCCTAAGTATCTCAAAACAGCTTTTGTACTTTGAAGAGTTTCTTTCAGGCATCAACTGTCTAATTTTCAAAAACTTGGCTTTCCTTTTTGGAATAGCACTACAGAATCGGTACTATAAACAGAAGTGCTATTGTCACAGAATTGATCCAATAATAAAAGAGCTAAGGCCACTTGTCTTATAGAAAATTACAGCCAAATGCTGCCAGACCCTGCTTTTCTTCCTTCTGGGCCAGTAGCCAGATACTAATCATTTTTAGACCCTTTCTAATTTTTAGTACACAATTTAGTACACAATACCACATCTGAACTAGACAGTATTTTAATGAATGTTCTCCATAATTTGTCTAATGTTTTGGCACACACACACACTTGATTTACAATACCTTGGAAGTACCTATAAAAAAATGGTAACAGTAGTTGTCTCTGGGGCAACTGTTTGGGTTCTTGAATTTTTTAAGTTTTTTAAATAACTATTCAAGAAATTAATTTATCTATTAACAAAAAAAACTACTATAATAAAACATTAATTCTAGTTAAAATATTTTACCTTATAAAATAATGCATGTGGTTTTCTTTTACAAATCTTTTCATTTAATGGGTAACTTTAAAAAAAATTTTGCAATGCTCTTCAATTATAATCAAAGAAATACAAAGTCAGATCATTTTTGCTTATTAAATTTGGATTCAAAAAATTTTTTAATTTATTTATTTTGGGGGCCATGCTACACAGCATGAGGGATCTTGGTTCCCTGACCAGGGACTCAAATCATGCCCTCTACAGTGGAAACCTGGAGTCCTAACCACTAGACTGCCAGGGAATTCCCTAGAAAAGGTTTGTAAGAGTAATACTGATACTGGTATGTAAATTGGGATAACCTTTCTAGATAATAATATGGCAATGTTTAATTTTTTTAAGGTCTTAGCTTTTGACTAAACATTTTTATTCTTATCCTAAGAAATAATCAAGTATGGAGAAACATTTATGCACAAAGGTTTTCTTCAGTGTTCTCCGAAGAGGAAAAAAATATTCAATAATTGGGAATGGTTAAATCATTACACATTCATTCAACAGAATTTTATGCTGCTATTAAAAATTCAGTTTTGAAGCAATTTTAACAAAGTAGGAAAATTTTTATTATATAAATTCATGATAGGAGGATAAACAGTATACAAATGAATCAATATAGTCATGGAATGAGGAAGACTGTGTACCATTATGTTAGTTAAGCTTATATTTGAGCTGAAGCATTAGATTTTGTGTTTGGCATTTCTCCAAGTATTTAAAATGAGTCCCTAGAAACCTATAAAATTAGGCGGGGAAAAACAAGCTATACACACACAGATTCTTAAGTTTATAATACTGCAAAACTGATGTGATATTTAAACAGATGAAATAAAACTTTCTAATTAATAACATTTATGAAAGCTGATGAGAACCTAACTCAAATTACTAAGTATCATTAAGATCACTCCTACTATACAATAAGCACTACCAGCTAGGTTATTTTTTAATCAATAAAAAAGAAGACTCTGGACTATTATACAGTACAACATGAACAAAAATCAAATTCTATCAAACAAGGTTAACAATGTAATTATGAGTTAAATTGTAATAATACTTATTTTATTACAAACAAGAATATCCCTGGAAGAAAAAACTGATTAAACATATAACATCTAAATTAATAAATAAAACCAAACTTTCCCTTTAAAAGAACTGAATCTGCTAGTGGGAAAAAAACAGTAATTATTAATGGATGGGTTAACTGTAATTTCTCAGACATTAACCTGTATAGTTTCAAACGGAGATTGAGTTTACCGCGAAAGATTATTTCCACTACTCCACCACTACTGCCGCCAAGAAAATAAAAAATCTCATAAGCTCACCTTTCCGCTTAGCACTCTTCAGTAGGATACCACTGCTTTAAGTTCAAATTCCTTATATTAGTTATAAGATCCTCCATGATATGGTCCCTCCTTTCACTCCCGACTCCTTCCTTCTCTCTTGCTTCCCAGGCTCCAGCCCAGTGGTTTGCAAAGTGTGATCCTGGAACCACAACATCTCCACTACCTATGAACATGTAAGAACTCCAAATTCCTGAGCTGCACTCCTTCCAGGAGATTCATACTCACACTACAGCTTGAAAAGCATGCTTTAACCCTCCTGAATTGTCTGCAGATTCCCAAATCTATCCTGCTCTCCCTCTGCAAATGCAGTTCCCCACCTACAGTGCTTTTACCCCATTCCCTGCTGGGTATCTCATCCACCTTGTTTCCTACTCATCTTTCAAGTCTTAGCTAAGAAATCACTTCAAAAGAGAACTGAAAGCTTCCCCAAAATTAGAAAAATATTTCTCATGATCTCTTTTATTACCATAGGGGCTCTCATTTGCATTCTTCACCAACTAAAGCCATTTCTAAAATTACTCCCTGGTAGCTTACATGGTAAAGAATCTGCCTGCAATGCGGGAGACTTGGGTTCAATCCCTGGGTCAAGTAGATTCCCTGGAGAAGGAAATGGCTACCTACTCCAGTATTCTTGCCTGGAGAATTCCATGGACAGAGGAGCCTGGCAGGCTACAGTCCTTGGGTCTCAAAGAGTTGGACACGACTGAGCGACTAAGCACGCACACAATCAAAGAAAAGAAAGCCTTTACTTGACATATCCCAAAACATAACTTATGCATTCGTATAAATGATTTCAAACTGTATAGAATAGTAAATATACATATATATATACACACACACACATATATATAATATATACACACATATATATAAAATACATATAGTAGAACCAAATTGTTGAAAAGAAATGACATTTTAATGTTGAGAAAATAAAAAACTGTCAACCAGTTCTGAAACTCACACCTTAAAATTAACTATTTTGAATTTTCTCTCTTCTGGATATATTTCACCCATCTTCTGGAAAAGGGGCAGCAACTAATAAACAATATGGTTTTTAAAAAAGTTAACTGAAAGGAAAAAGAAATGCGTAGAATCTGGACAAAGTTAAGTGCTACATGTTTTATGTCAGATGTAAGAACAAAAATATGGACCAGAAGCTGTTCTCCAACATTTTTTAATAAGTTTGAGATCATCTTACAGTACATGATTAGTCAATAATTTATCTTCAATCACATAATGATCATCTAGTATGTGCTAGATGCTTCTGCCTGCAAGTAGGAGACCTGGGTTCAATCCTTGGATCAGGAAGTTCCCCTGGAGAAGGGAATGGCAACCCACTCCAGTATTCTTACCTGGAGAATCCCAAGGACAGAAGAATCTGCAGGCTACTGTCCATGGGGCTGTAAAGAGTCAGACACGACTGAGCAACTAACACACTTTCACTTTTCAGCATGTGCTAAGGACCAGATGCAATTAAGAATTTTATGTGAAGATGTATCTATCTTTCTATATATGGGCTCCCTGCTGGCTCAGTGGTAAAGAATCTGCCTGCCAATGCAGGAGATGTGGGTTCAAGCCCTGGGTCAGGAAGATCCCCTGAAGAAGGAAATAGCAACCCACTCCAGTATTCTTGCCTGGGAAATCCCATGGACAGAGGGGACTGGTGGGCTAGAGTCCATGGGTTGCAAAAGAGTTGGACACAGCTTAGTGACTAAATAACAACAGCACTATACACACACACACACACACACACACACACAGGTTAACTATTTGAGACAAGAAATGAATCTTTATGTCCACAAAAAGATAGGTACAAAATTGTTCTTAGAAGCTTTGTTCCTAGAAGTTAAAACCTGAAAATAGCCCAAATGTCTATAAACAGTACAACAACAACAATATATATATACATATACATATATATTCATACAATAGAATGCTACACAGCAATGAAAAAGAATGAAGTCCTGCTAACTTAAAAAATGATTTGGTTCCATTTATATGAAGTTTGCTGCTGTTGCTGCTAAGTCGCTTCAGTCAAGAAAAGCAAAACTAATCTATTGTGATAGAAGTCAGAATAGTGGTTACCTTTGGGAAGTACTGACTAGGAGGAATAAGAAAAATTGCTAAGGTCATAGAAGTATTCTATACTTGGTTCTTGGTGATTACACAATGACATATGTAGAAGTTCTTATGTCATGATTTATATACTGTATACAATTTAAGTATTAGGAAAAAAATTTTTTTAATGGAAAAGAAAGTTCCTCTCGCTCCATGCCAGCCAGCAAGAAAGAGAGAGGTTAGATCAAACAATCTTACTGCTTTAAAGTTTGATTGTTGTATTCATTTAACAAATATGTGAGCAGCTACTTTGTAACAGGTAACATTCTGGGTGCTGGGGATAAAATGGGTAAAAATCCCTGCCCTCATGGATCTTATGTTGTAGTAGGGGATATATAGTAGAAAGATAATAAAAACAGAAAGTATGTGGGACTGCTGCTGCTACTGCTAAGTCACTTCAGTCGTGTCCAACTCTGTGTGACCCCATGGACTGCAGCCCACCAGGCTCCTCTGTCCATGGGATTTTCCAGGCAAGAGTACTGGAATGGGTGGCCATTGCCTTCTCCATGTGGGACTGCAGGAAAGCACAAAAAAAGACACAAAGCAAGGAAAAGGGATAGAAGGGTATGCATGGGAGGGATGCTGTAATTTTAACAAGGCAGACTTTTACAGAAGGGGTGATACCTTAATTCAGACCTGAAGGAAGGAAGGGAGGGAGACATACAGATATCTGGAAGAATATGTTCCAGGCCTTCTGAAACAACAAGGAGGCCAACTGCAGCTGAAGGGACGTGAACATGGGTTACACTAAAAAAAAAAAAAAATTACACACACACACACGGCCAGATATTCTTTTCCTTAGTCTTTCCCTCCAACTCTTCATTTAAACACTAACTTAAACCAAATCTTTTCTACATAGAAACTTGTACAACCACTAGCGCAGTCCACATTTACCTTCTTCTGAGCTCCTGGAGTTGCATCTTTATATACTGCATTGCAGTTAAATACTTACTGCCTCCCACTCCCAATAAACTAAGCCTCTTCAAGGCATTGACTAGATTTTATGCTTTTTTGTATCCCTATTAGTTACATGGTTGGCATGTAAAGTTACTGGTTATTAGGCTGCTGCTAATAACTTCATCAGGGAGATCAGTAAGCTATGAATATATTTTTGAAAAGAAAAAAGAGGAAGGAAAGAAACCAAGTCTAGGGAACTATGTGAGTGAAGAGGCAATGAGATGTCTCCATGTGTCATGATCCAAAGTCAGGATTTTCTCTGAGCCATGTCCTTAAGACTCTGAGATCCTTATCATCATTTTTCTGAAAGCCACTCGAGGCTTTTTTCCTTGGCCTTGGGAGTGGGAGGGTGAGGCGAGAATCAGGCACTTGCTTTTCTTTCAAATAATAGTTTTACAACACCAATGGTCATAACAAGCTTAATAACAACAACAAATCTTAACCAAGTACAAAGCTGTGTGATCTTGAGCAAGTCATTTAACTATTCTTGTGTATGTCAGTTCCCTCACATGTTAACTCTAGGAGCTGGATTAAGTGGTCTCTAAACTCCAGTCAATTTCAAATGTTCTACTTCAGCTTTTTTTCAAAAAAGCTGAATGGATAAACCTTATAATCTACTTCTTCAATTTATAAAATGAGTAAAATATCTATTAATAGTTATAAATACACTAAGAATTCATATACAGAAAGCAATGTAGTATTTTTTTTTAGTTTGAAGGACAATTGCTTTACAAAGTTTTGTTGTTTTCTGCCAAGTATCAACATGAATCAATGTAGTATTTCTAAAAAGCACAGAATCTGGATTTAGACAGACCTGGAGCTAGTTATAGCCTGCTTCTTAACTTCTTGAGAAAATCAACTAAATTTTTAGGATTGTTTTGAGAATGAAAGGTAATGTATGTAAAGTGAAAGTGTGAAAGTGTTAATCGCTCAGTTATGTCTGACACTGTGCAACCCCATGGACTGCAGCCTGCCAGACAGACTTCTGTGTCCCTGGGATTCTCCAGGCAAGAATACTGGAGTGGGTTGCCATGCCCTCCTTCAAGGGATTGAACCCTGGTCTTCAGCATTGCAGGCAGATTGTTTACCATTTGAACTACCCAGGAAGCCCAATGTATACAAAGAAACTATTAAACCAATATAAAAACCCATATACATCAGCAACAATCATTTCCTGTACAGAAAGCAGAAATGGTAAAATATCCACCAAATCACTGATGTACAAGATCTGAAATACTGAAACCAGTTCACAACTCTCCTAGCAATTGCCTTCTCCCCTAGCAATTTTAGATATTATGATTAGTGTTTGCCTCAAAATTCTGCATGACTTTTCTGCAAGTTTAACAGTTAACACCTAACTCCTACAGTGCTGGTAATCTCTCTTCTTAAATATGAGGGTAAGTACTATAGACCTAATATCAGTTTGCAGTCATAGGGGCAAGAGAACAAGATAATTTTGAAAGCCCAACATTCTAGAAAAATAGGGCAAGACTGAGATCTGCAATTAATTCAGACATTTGGAAGCTACTAAGCTTGGCACTCAAGAGTTCAAATCTGTAATGGGAGCCAATTGTGTAAAATAAGCAATAGATATTCAATAAATAATGAGACAAATGTGTGTGTGCGTGCGTGCATGCATGCTCAATTGTGTCCAACTCTTTGTGACCCCATGAACTGTAGCCCACCAGGCTCCTCTGTCCATGGAATTTTCCAGGCAAAAATACTGGAACAGGTTGCCATTTCCTACTCTAGGGGATCTTTCTGACCCAGGGATTGAACCCACGTTTCTTGTGTCTTCTGTATTGGCAGGTGGATTCTTTACCACTGTGCTACCTGGGAAGCCCCAATAAGACAAATATACATCTGCTTTTGAGTCCTGGAAGAGAGACACATACATAATTACAGCATACTAATAAACAAAGGGAAAGAATGAATAAAACATAGTAAATAACTCAGTGGGGCTGGAAGAGGGAGGACCAGAGCACACAGAAGAGTCAAAAAGTAGGTAGCACTTAAGTTATATCTTGAAAAATCGGTAGACTGTCAGCAAGATAGAAGAAGGAAAGGCATTCTGAGTAGGAGGGAGAATATATAAGAAGGTTCTGAGTTAGGAAACGGTATGGCTCTTTCAGTAAACTGATGGTATTAATACAGTTGGAGCTTGAGATGTATGATGGTAGAAATAAAGGAGATGAGCCAGATGATGAAGAACCTTGTAATCATAGAACTAAATACTGTAGTTAAGGGAGAAGTATGTTTTAAGAAAAAAACACTGAACATATTTGCATTTTAGAAAAATTACCTTGGCAGTAGTGTAAAGGGGGTCACTAGAGACCTCATTCTATACACAGAATTAAATAAGGACATTACATTATCATATAGATACTCCATTACAGAACCAGGGATCAGAAAGAAAAATAATAGATAAAATTTAGCTTTAACAGATAAAGCTAAATTATCAAAAGAAAGTCATTTACCTTCATGAATGTATATTCTTGAATTAAATAGTTCCTATATATCTTAAAAAAGAAGAGGCCTAAAATTAGGTATGATAAATAAAAATTACATGGAACTAGTTGTACCCTGGGAACTAGCGACTCTTATAGCATCTATCGGTTTTCGTATATATAATATTGTAGATCTGCAATATAAAAACCATGGAATATAAACCCTGGCATTAGAGTTTATATTGATTACTGACAGGGACTGCTCTTTCTTTCATTTTATATGTATGGAAACTGAGGCCCTGAAAGACTAAGGAATTATCCAAGATCATATGGTTAGTAGCACAGTTTGAGACCAGAATTTCATGTCTTATGATTTCCTTTCTAGAAACTGGCTTGCTGCTGCTGCTGCTGCTAAGTTGACTCTGTGCGACCCCAGAGACGGCAGCCCACCAGGCTCCCCCGTCCCTGGGATTCTCCAGGCAAGAATACTGGAGTGGGTTGCCATTTCCTTCTCCAATGCATGAAAGTGAAAAGTGGAAGTGAAGTCGCCCAGTTGTGTCTGACTCTTAGTGACCCCATGGACTGCAGCCTACCAGGCTCCTCCGTCCATGGGATTTGCCAGGCAAGAGTACTGGAGTGGGGTGCCATTGCCTTCTCCGAGAAACTGGCTTAGTATGTCTCATTTATGATTTAAGAATTTTGAATGATAATCCAAAAGACATTCTAGTATTATCATTTTTTAGCAGTGTAATAATGAATTATAAAACTATTTTTATGCTTCATATCCCTCACAAGAAAACACATCTATTAGACGTTCGTATGTCTGACCAAAAAAAAAAAAAAAATCCCATCCTGAAACCTGTGCCACAATAAAAGACCTGCTGCCCCACCATAGCAGGTGGGGGCACCACAAAAATACAACTTATTCTTCTCGAGAGTCTAAAAAAAGACTTATAAGAAGTTTTTTAAGAAAGAAAAGAAATTTAAAATAAAGGCCAAAGATTAATTTATCTTCATACAATTAAAGATCCAACATCTTTAACATGTTTTCACATTTTATTTGGGCTTTAGTGTTTTTTCTTATTCTGTTGTGTTCCCCTCCCCATCCCATTCCTATAATTTTAGATAACTGAAATACATTTTTCCTTCACTAGTACACACAGAAGTGGCAACACTGACAAAAAGCCTGTGCGACATTTCACAAATCTGCAGTGACCAAAATGTTTTAATTTCCAGACTTCTCTAATTAACATCTAAGTAATGTCTGCTCATTGAAATAAATTCAAATAGTATAAAAGCATATAATTCCAGTAAAGAATCCGCCTGCAATTTAGGAGACCTGGGTTTGATCCCTGGGTTGGGAAGATTCCCTGGAGGAGGGCATGGCAACCCACTCCAGTATTCTTGCCTGGAGAATCCCCATGGACAGAGGAGCCTAGTGGACTATGGTCCATGGTGTCCCAAAGAATCGGACAAGACTGAGTGACTAAGTACAGCACAGCACATATAATTAATAACTCCTTTCCATGTCTTTGCAACTCTCTCCTAAAGAATTCCCCAAACACTTTTAAGTTTGATGTTTATCCTTACAGATTGTATGCTTATATAACAGAGGATGCTAATAGCAGTTATATTATCAGGGGTTAATGTTTTTTAAGTGAGCTGAACCCCAAAACTATCCTATTTCTCTCTTATTAGCATCTCAATTATTTTATGTATTTGTTGTCTCTTTCTCTTGATACAGGTTTATGAGAGCTGTAATCACTGTACATGGAGGTACACACCATGCTGTGACACCTAGCAGATAATCAAATACTTGTTGATCAGTATGTTTACTTAGAAATTATGAAAGCAGCCTTTTTAAAAAGTTACTGAAATCCACTTAATTTATCATTGGCTTTCAAAAATAATGGGGAAACAAAGGTCTGCTTAGGGTTTTTTTGGCTGTGATTCCAATCAAGCATCTGCTCAACTGCTAAGTTTTGATAGTTAGACAAGTCAAACAGGCATTCTGGTTTAATTTACAACCAAAACAAAAACCAAACTAAAAACCCCCAAACACTTAAACTGTTCAGAGTTATATATTGCTATATAGAATTCCGTTTTTCTTCTTTAATTTTTAAATTTATTTATTTATGGGTGCACTGGGTCTTCACTGCTGTACACGTGCTTTCTCTAGTCTCGGTGAGCAGGGGCTAGTCTTCACTGTGGTGCGAGGGCTTCCCATCGCATTGGCTTCTCTTGTTGCGCAGCACAGGCTCTAGGAGAGTGGACTCAGCAGTTGTGGCGCATGGGCTTAGTTGCAGGTCTTCCGTGATGGAACCTATGTTCCTTGCATTGGCAGGTGGATTCTTAACCACTGGACCACCAGGGAAGCTCCCTTGTTTTTTAAAATGATTATAAAAGTCAAGAATTAAATATATTATCACTAATGTTTCTGGTTCTAAGATCAAAAGAAATATCATTAAAAGAAAACTGCCACTCAAAAAAAAAAGATTAAAGCAGGCAAAATTTTCTGCCTTGCCATACTCAAATTTGTCTGTTTATCCCAAATTACAGAATTACTATAAGTACAGGTTCCATCAAAGCAAGCCACAGCAGACTTGATTTACAGGCCTCTATGATAAAGGAGCTATCTAACCAGGGGAACTGTCAAGCTAAAGCAGACTTTCTGACTTAAACATTTATTTAGAAAAAAAAAGAACATATGCATGTATACAGGTCATTTTATTTGAATTCCATCTAAGTTTGGGCTAGTTACCAAGGACTCTGCATATGAGTCAAGACTAACTGTATACAATAAAACTGTTAAGCAGGATTCTTTAAAAAGAGTTCTGTTAGCCATCCTTACAGGTCTCAAACCACGGTTTTGCAAAGCTCTACCTTTGGAACTTCGAATTCCAATGCGTTACTTGGAGGCTGAACTTGAACCGATTCCTCTACACAGATGCTTTTCAAACGACAGAGAGAAGCCAGAACACACTTTCCAGCATACGTGACTGCCTAACACTCGGGCAGGACTTCAGGACAGACCTAATAATGCAGGATCAGCAAAGTAGACCCTCACCTAGGAAAGGAAGCCAAAACTGCACAGCCTTCTCTATCCTCAGTGGCTTCCACGCTAACCCGGAGGACATTCGCCGCCTTAAGAACCTACAAGTCTACATGCCCACTTAAGGTGTTGTCTGCCACTCTGGTTCCCAGAGAGAAATCAGCACGCCCCCACAGAGATCCCGGGGCAGAGAGAAGAAAACTGCAGAACAATCCCACTATTTCTCCAACTAGGCAACAACACGAATCAATCCTTCACCTAAGCATTGAGTAAATCTCATCTAGAAAGAGATCTGTTCCAGGATGCTGACCAGCCACAGACTGTGAACTCGAGATGTCACCAGAGTTCCCTTCCCGCCACGAGCCGATCCAGCGCCTGCAGAGCCGCGCCCTCCCTTCGAGATCTCCCGGGGACCCGCTAACTCGCCCTGTCGCCCCCGAAAAAACTGGGGACCATGCCAAGTTACCGCCCCCCTCTGGGCAAACTAGAAACCCCAATAAAGACGCTGGTCTCTGCCGTAAACCCTTCCGCCCCCAGTAGCCCACCAAGGCGGTCCCGGCCCCTGAAGGACACAGATACATCGCCCTCCCGCCCGAAGACCCCGATAAACAGACAGAACCCCAATACACTGCTTCTTTATCCCAGGAATGTGAGAAAAGAAGCCCACTCCTGCTCAAAGTACCCCCAAGACCCCGTACATCTGCCCCTTCAGAGACCTAGGACCTTGCTAAAACTGAATCCTCTGTCCCTAAAAGAGCATGAGACCGCGATAAAAGGACCTCTTGTCCCGGAACCCCGCTATACCACCTCAAGGATCCTGGTAAATCTCCTTCTACCCCAAAGACCCGGGACCCAAACCGCTGCCACCCAGCCGAACCCCAAGCCGGAAGAGACCCCAGAGCCCCAGTAAACCGCCTCCTCACCCGGAGAAGCCCTGGCACCCGCTTCACCGTCCTTGGGCGTCCGCACCCGGATCCCACCCCACCGCGTCCTCGCCCTCCTCACTCCGAACCCCGCCAAGCCTCGCGCACACCAGGCAGCGCCGCGCTGCCCGCGGAGCCGCCCCCGTCAGGAGCCCGCCTGCCCCGGTTGCTCCGTGTCCCGGCTCCCCGACCGCTCCTCAGCGGAAACGCGCTCCGGGCTTCCTCACCTGGGCAGCGTCGTAGGGCAAGAGGACCGGGGAACCCTGAGGAAGAGAAGGAGGCGGCAGAGAAGGGGCGGCCCAGGCCTGCGTCTGCCGCAGCTCCAACCCCTCCGCGAGGAAGCGCTTGTGTGAGGAGATCCCTCCCGCTCCGCGCGCAGCCTGGAGACAGAGCCACAGCCGTACCCGCCGCTCTTCCCGCGAGATCCCAGCCACAGAGGGGGGCGGGGCCACGGCGAGGGGCGGATGCAGTGAATCGAGTGACAACTCTGAGAGCCTGTTGGCTGCAGCGTGGGAGGCGGGACTTGGAGCCTAATACTACCAATCGCAAAATAGGAAAGGTGATTCTCCCACCCCTTCTTCTCTCCCCCGCCCCGCATCAATAAACTAGGGGCAAGATCAGTGACATTTAAGTAGTCAGGGGTAGAGGAAGTTCTTGGGAAGGAATCTTGGATGGAGAATCTTGGCTTCTGTCCAGTCCTAGTCAGGCTCCGTAGCTATATCTGGTTAGGGAAGAAGGTGGTTTTCACACTGCCGTGAGCTAAAACGCTATTACCCTTGGTTACAGCGCGGCCTGAAGTGCTTAAGAGGCACACTTCTTCCTGGTTGAAGGCGCACCCTCCTCGGGTTACCCAGGTCTAAACCTGTTTTTCCCCCTCTCTGGGCCTCTCCTCCCTTTCCACCTCTAACAGGGCGCCATTGTTGAGATACCCGTGTTTTCTCAACCCCTACTCGGGTCGTCTGGTCTGACAAAAGACTCCCTTCCGACTGGTGTTTATTTATACTGAAAGCCTTCTAGAAGAGTAAAAAGTAAATCTCACTGAGTCATCATTAAAACAAATTCCAAAATTACATGAAAAGTTGTATCTCTGTGGACACCAGTGTCTGGCACACTCAGGGCACTGAATAAATGTAGAAAGAAAGACTGAAGAATATGATATTTAAATACAGTCTTCTCTCAATATCCTGAGGTATTTGTTCCAGGATATTTGCAGCTACTGAAATAGTGGACGCTCAAGTCCTTTGTGTAAAAATGACTGTAGTATTTGCATATAACCTATCGCCTATATACTTTAAATTGCCTCTAGATTACTTATAATACCTGCTGCTGCTGCTAAGTCACTTCAGTCGTGTCCGACTCTGTGCGACCCTATAGACGGCAGCCCACCAGGCTCCCCTGTCCCTGGGATTCTCCAGGCAAGAACACTGGAGTGGGTTGCCATTTCCTTCTCCAATGCATGAAAATGAAAAGTGAAAGTGAAGTTGCTCAGTCGTGTCCGAATGTAAATACTATGTAAATAGTTGCTGCTGCAACTTTTAGAACTTTTCTGGAATTTTTTCCCTGAATATCATGATTGATTGAATCCACAGATACGGTGACCAACTATGTAAGAAATCTTAGACCTGCTCCAGAAAATTCAGGCTTTCCTAGCCTTTCCTCTACAGTGACAGCCAATTTCTTCACCCTTAAGTCCAGTCTCTTGATTAGGATGTCTGTCCTATAGTCTGCATTCATTCCCTTTACCACAAGTCCTTTCTCTTCATCAAAGTTAATCCCTGCACCTGTGCCCTGGATGGCCGCCATTCCCAGATTTTAATTAATCAAACTATCCTTTCCCTGATATCACTGTTCCCCTCTAATCTAGCTCTTTTATCCCACAGACACATTTGTTCCATCCTTTGCACAGAACAAAACAACCCAACATCCTCTGCCTTTTCAGATAACTCTTTAAATTGACTTTGTTGTCTTTACTTTTCATCTCTTATTTTCCCTACTGCAATGCTGTTTACACCCACACAATGGGCTGATCTTTCAGTGGTCACAAAGGACCTCATTTCTCTTTCTATTTTGGGGCATCTTTCCCAATGACCACTCTGCAGCCTTTTGACAATGCCAGCCATCTCCTCCTTGGTTACTTGCCTAACTACTTCCTCCAGATTCTTTAGCTACTCTTCTGTTTGTTTGTTTGTTTTTTGGATACTCTTTCCTCGTTTAAAAACTGTTGCATATTGGCATCTACTTATAGCTATATACCTTGTGCATGAAAAGAAAAATGGCTTCCACACACAGTTCTACACTTTGAGTGTCAATGAGTGGTTCAGAAACAAGCTGTTAGAAGAATCCAGAGGAGGAAACATGACTATGAGGCTGGGTGTTTAAATAGTAGTTGGCCTATACAAATGCAGAGCAGAAGCAAAGGTTTTTCAGAGAAAACAGAGTGAACCTGAGCACAGAGGAGAGGATGTAGGCCAAGCCTGGATCTGAGGGGACCAGACTGGCCCATGGAGGATTCCTGCAGAAGAGTAGTGGAAGGTAAGTTTAGGGAAGAACCAATAGTAAAAGGCCTTTAAAAACCAGGCCAAGCTAATTCAACTTGATTCTGTATCAAATGAGATACGAGAGCCAACCCTAGCAGTTGTAGGGCTTACAAAAGTCTACACAAGGGGGCCTACATATCAAATGTCTAAATAGTATGAAAAGTTATAAAACAAGCTAACAAACTATAAATTTAACATATATATGCATAGTTGCTCAGTTGTGTCTGACTCTTTGCAACCCCATGGACTTTAGCCTGCCAGCTTTCCTTGTCCTTGGGATTTTCCAGGCAAGAATACTGGAGTGGGTTGCCATTTCCTACTCCAGATATGTACGTGTTGTGTGTGTGTGAATGTGTGTGTGTGTGTATATATATATATATATATATGTATCAGTTCAGTTCAGTTGTTCAGTCACCCAGTCGTGTCCGACTCTTTGCAACCCCATGGACTGCAGCACACCAGGCTTCCCTGTTGCTGCTGCTGCTGCTGCTAAGTCACTTCAGTCGTGTCCGACTCTGTGCAACCCCATAGACGGCAGCCCACCAGGCTCTGCCATCCCTGGGATTCTCCAGGCAAGAACACTGGAGTGGGTTGCCATTGCCTTCTCCATTGTGAGAAAGTGAAAAGTGAAAGTGAAGTCGCTCAGTCACATCCGACTTGTAGCAACCCCATGGACTGCAGCCTACCAGGCTCCTCCATCCATGGGATTTTCCAGGCAAGAGTACTGGGGTGGCTTGCCATTGCCTTCTCCACCAGGCTTCCCTATCCATCACCAACTCCTGGAGCTTACTCAAACTCATGTCCGTCAAGTCAGTGATGCCATCCAACCATCTCATCCTCTGTCGTCCCCTTCTCCTCCCGCTTTCAGTCTTTCCCAGCATCAGGGTCTTTTCCAGTGAGTCAGTTCTTCACATCAGGTGGCCAAAGTATTGGCATTTCAGCTTCAGCATCAGTCCTTCCAATGAATATTCAGAAATGATTTCCTTTAGGATTGACTGGTTGGATCTCCTTGCAGTCCAAGGGACTCTCAGGAGTCTTCTCCAACACCACAATTCAAAAGCATCAATTCTTCAGTGCTCAGCTTTCTCTGTGATCCAACTCTCACACCCATACATGACTACTGGAAAAACCATAGCCTTGACTAGACGGATCTTTGTTGGCAAAGTAATGTCTCTGCTTTTTAATATGCTATCTAGGCTGGTCATAGCTTTTCTTCCAAGGAGCAAGCGTCTTTTAATTTCATGGCTGCAATCACCATCTGCAGTGATTTTGGAACCCAAAAAAGGTCTCTCACTGTTTCCCTGTCTATTTTCCATGAAGTGATGGGACTGGATGCCATGATCTTAGTTCTCTGAATGTTGAGTTTTAAGCCAAAATTTTCACTCTCCTCTTACATTTTCATCAAGAGGCCTTTTAGTTCTTCTTTGCTTTCTGCCATAAGGGTGGTGTCATCTGTGTATCTGAGGTTATTGATAGTTCTCCCAGCAATCTTGATTCCATCTTGTGCTTCATCCAGCCCTGCATTTCGCATAATGTACTCTGCATATAAGTTAAATAAGCAGGGTGACAATATACACTCGTGTCCCCTGTAGTGAAACTTCAGAGTCTTAACCCCTGGACCACCAGGGAAGTCCTATATATATCTTCCTTTGCCTAGACAAACTTAGGTAACAACTTGGAAGACCATGTCCAAACTTAGGATTCTGGGACTTCTTCTTGGAACAGAGAGCTAGTCCTCACATAGAGTGGTCTTACCCTCTTTGCCTCCCACAGTTCAGCTGCATGCTGCAAAGTAACCCCACTCCACGGGTACCCCAGCCTATATGTCCATGCTCCATTCCCACTTTTCCCTCTATAAAATTGTAATCTCTTAGCCATTCCATACATTGGAGAAGGACATGGCAACCCCCTCCAGTGTTCTTGCCTGGAGAATCCCAGGGACGGGGGAGCCTGGTGGGCTGCCATCTATGGGGTCGCACAGAGTCGGACACAACTGAAGCGACTTAGCAGCAGCAGCAGCAGCCATTCCATGAAACCAGGAGTTTATACTTCAGATCTAGGGGAGGAAGCTCATAAAAGCCCTGGAAGCAGGCTCAGGACCATTGGGGCAGAGAATTTTGCCTTCCAGTTACCTGGAACGAGGTCTAAAGGGGTGAAGTCAGCTGCAGCTGGCTTTGGTTTGATGGACTCCTGTGTAGGAATACAGCTGGAGAAGGACCAGAGCAGGGCCCCTTAAAAGGAGGCCCCTCCCACCTGCATCTAAGGTGGTAGCAGGTAGCAGCAGAGCCCCTGCATGTCTTTCGTCGGGCAATGACATATATAGTATATCTGTATCTTGAAATATAAATCTGTTTATTTTCTATTTCCCACCTCCTCTTGCATTGGTATCTTTTTTAAATGTTGTAATTTTAAAATTAAAATCCAGCTGTGCTGGATCTTCGTTGTTGCATGCAGGCTTTTCTCTAGCTGCAGCGAGTAGGGGCCACTCTCTAGTTGTGGTGCCTGGGTTTTTCATTGCAGTGGCCTCTCTCGTTGCAGAGCACAGACTCTAGGGCCCATGGGCTCAGTATTTGTGGTTCCCGGGCTCTAGAGCACAAGTTCAATAGTTGTGGCATGTAGGTTTAGTTGCTCTGCAGCATGTGGGATCTTGCTGGATGTGAGTGATTCACTTCCAGCAAAGAGAACATGGCAGAATTATTGACAGTGTATGATTTCCGAAGTTAGGTCATAAGAGACATTGCAACTTCTTCCTTAGCTGTCTCTTTGATCACTCACTCTAGAGGAAACCTCTGGAGGAAGTCAGCTACCATGCCATAAGGTTTCAATCAGGGATTGAACCTGTGTCTCCTGCATCGGCAAGTGGATTCTTTACCATTGAGCTGCCATGGAAGCCCTTGCACTGGTATCTTAATGGCAGGAATGTACTGGAAAGAAAACTCTATTCTTGACTCCACTCTCTCCTTTTGTGGCGTCTTCTTTCCAGTGCCTTGTTTCACAAAGTGTACTATTCTATAACTCCCTTATTTATCAGTGTATCAGAAACCTAGATGTCTCTAAATGTGAGAAAAGAGAAAAGCTGTGAAGCACTCTTAGCCTAGATTGGAGCTTGGAATACTCACATTTGACTTCTAAATTAAAATGCTTTGGAAATAGAAGCTCCTGAAGAGGCCCAGTGTGAAGGGTACACAGGCAGGATGAGTACCAAAAAGGCAGTAAGCCACCACAGACAGGGGCACCCCTCTCACCATCTGTCTTTGTGGCATGATGCTTTGCTCAGTGGCCTCAGAGTCATGCCCTATCCTCGCAACCTCTCCATCTGGTACCAAGTGCTGTACCAGCACATTGTGTGTTAAGAACTGCCAGGGAGCCAGAACCACCATGGTTTCTGTTTTCAAGATCCAAGGCTTGAATTCTGCCCACGGATCCTGTATATCTCTTGGCGGTGCTGTGGATGATTTCAGCAGAAGACTCTGGCACTTCTTAATCCCAGGACCAATGTCTACTCATAACCTCACTCTTGCTCCCCCATATGTGGCTGGTCTTCGCCAACCAGCAACAGGACAGAACCAGCTAATTTCTTACTCAGGTCTTACCATCTGCTGCGTGTGTCCAACCCATTAGTCCAGGTGAGTGCAATCCAACACTTCTATTTCTTTCTGTCCCTTCCATCCTTACTGCCATCCCCCTCTCTGAGCATGCACTGGGGAAAGCTTTCACCTGGCCACTGCATATTCATGAGGGGCATAGAAGACAGTATCATTGGAGAATCTGGAAGAAGAAATTTGGCTCTCCCAGACCCCACCTCCACTCCTCCCTTTTCAAGTTTTGGAGGAGCACCTAACTGTTAAGGTTACAAGGCTGAAATTCTACATGAATTACCCCAAGACTGAGAAAGCAGTATTCATCTATCCATTTTGCTGTTCACAATCTAAACCTCTGAGTTTGCTTTGTTTTGCAAATACCTAGTTACAAGGGGGAGAATCAAGAGGGTGGTGGTGGTGGTGGTGGTGGTTGTTCAGTCGCTAAGTTGTGTCTACTCTTTGCAACCCCATGAACTGCAGCACGCCAGGCTTCCCTGTCCTCCACTATCTCCTTTTTAAATATATCCACAAAACTTTTGATACATCTCCCTTCAAGTGGCAGAGCTCTTCCCCTTGAGTGTGGGCATGACCAAGTGAGTGATTCACTTCTAGCAAAGAGAACATTAGCAGAAGTGACAGGATATGACTTCTGAGATTTAGGTCATAAGAGGCATTGCAGCTTATTCCTTAGTCTCTCTCTGTGATCACTCACTCTGGAGGAAGCCAGCTGCGATGCCATAAGGACGTTCAAGCAGAGGCCAACATGGCAAGACACTTAGGCCTCCAGCTTACAGCTGTGTTTGCGTGAGCCATCATGGAAGGCCCAGTCCAGCTTCAGTTAAGCCTTCAGATGCCTGCAACCCAAGGCCAACACCTTGAGCTAACCTTACGAGCCAGGACCACGCAGATAAGCCTCTCCCCGATTCCACACAGAAACTGTGTGAGATAACATGTGTCTATTTTTTTTTTAATTGAAATATTGTTGATTTGGGGGACTTCCCTGGTGGCTTAATGGTAAAGAATCTGCCTGCCAATGCAAGAGAAGCTGATTCAATCACTGGGGCAGGAAGATCCCTTGGAGAAGGAAGAGGCAACCCACTCCAGTATTCTTGCCTGGAAAATCCCATGGATAGAGGAGCCTGGCAGGCTACAGTCCTTGTGGCCGCAAAGGAGTCAGACACGACTCATCTACTGAACAACAATATAGTTGATTTACAAAGTTGTGTTAGGCCCAGGTTTTAAGCCTGTTGTTGGAAGTCACTTCCTTTTGGCATCATTTGTTATGCATCAATAGATAATACAAAAGTGTTGAGAATAGTGTAGTCTAATCCTACTCCTGGACAAACATCTAAAAACTCACATCAGGCAGTAGCACTACCTGAAGAGCAAGGTACAATGGATTTGTAGACATAATGGCTGTATCTAAAATTCAAGTGGCACTAGTGGTACTACACCAAAAATAAGTGGAGGAAATCATTTCTTGGTGGAAATAAAGATTCCAGGGCCTTCACACTATTCAGAGCATCACAACAATTGGGAGATTGCAATAATCATGGAGTCATTTGGAGGCAGTTAATAGCAGGTCTTGAGCAGGAAGGAAACTTTTCACTCTCAGAAGCTGAGAGTGCTTCACAAACATACTGCTGTCATACAAATTTATGGAAAAGTATATGTTTCTATAAAAACAGAGGTAGAAATATCCTCAAACATCCTCTTACCCATCCATATTAACCAAGAATAAAAAGTTGAAATTTCCACCTATAGGGGCCCTGTCAAAATGAAATTGACATCCTGACACCATTAAGTACCCATGTGAGATCAGAGTATATTTGACAGCAAGAAGATTGAAATTCTTTCTTGAATATAAAACTGTATTTCTGAAGTATTAACATTGTGAATTAAGATTCAGTGGGAGAGCAATTTCCCTATTAAATAAAATATGAGGAAAAGACATAAAAAGGAGACCAGTTAACTGAATTACATACATTGCCTGTCTAAATTCATCTTACATCTGTAAGAACCATCTAGATGGGCCATATATACAAAGAGTCAAATACTTTACAAGTTGACCAGAACATAACTTAGAGCTGAGAAGATATACCTGAGATTTATTTGCAGCTCCATTACTCCAACAATCGTAACACAGATGTGGGACCTATCATTTCCTGTAGCAGTAAGAGCAAAAAGTAAGTCTTTAAACAAGGCCCTGGAAACACTCTAAATTCTATCTTTCCTCTCAGTACCTCATCATCAAATTTTTAAAGTCAGCAAATATTCACTGAATGGCTACTAAGTACAAAGCATTGTGAAGATGCAGAGTACAAGCCACAGTTCCTGCCATTAAAAAAGGAAATCATAGAAACGAGATGAGAATCCAAAACATGTCACGCCTTGCATGCAGTAATTGCTAGCAGGTAAGTTGATGAAAAAGCCTCCTGTGCAGTCACTGTTGGTTACCTAGGCAACAACAAGAACCGCACCCCCTCCTTTTTTCTAACAGAACTCTGCCTTTGTTCAGAATATTCTCAGTCCCAGGAATGAACCTCGTTTGAGCTAATCCAGTTTCAGCTCATCCATTCCGCTTTGCCAGATATTCATCTTCCCTACCTCCTCACCACGTGATCCAAGTTTCCTGGATGGTCTCTAGGGAAACTATCCTTTTTCTAGGAAAGTCCTCTCTCCATCTGCTCCCTTCTTCCTTCTGCTTGGAATACTGGCATTAAGATGTGGTGTCTGAGGCTATGGTGACCAAGGAGAAACAAGGCCATGGTGATAAATAAGTAGTGTAGACAAAAAGAGCCTTAGGAATTCAGGGCCAGGAGAACCCACTTACATTTGGAGTGGTAGAATGGATAGCTGTTGTTTTTGCCTGCCTAGTTTCCATTTCCCCTTCTGGTAACAGTATCTAAATTTTCCTTTGGGGACCCACCCAACCCCCATTGTCTGTTAATGCAGTTCTGTGAGGTTTACTCTGCCCGTTTGTCCAGGAATGGACGAATGACCCAGCCCAGGTTAATCAGAGTACCATAGCAATAGGTTCAGGATGGGCATGTGACCCATCCTTCTTTAGGACTTTTGTTGAAACTTTTAACAATGAGAAGTTTGTTTTTCCCAAGGTTGTTAAGCTGGTAGGATTTTAACCTTGCATTATGGGGCTCCCCATGAAACTTATTGTCACCCACTCCCTGGTAAAACTAACTCAGAAAGAAATCAACAGATCAAAAGAATCAGCAGAATCCAGACAGAATGATTCCTGATAATATTTTACTTAAAGTCATATTTAAATGCTATACCTGGACTTATCAATTACATGAACCAATAAATTCTTTTTCTTTCTTAAACTCATTTGATGTTAGCCTCATCACTTACAGCTGAACGTGTTCTAACACAGGTGGCTAGGGATTGTCATACAGAGAAAATGGGACATAAACTGCACTCTTAACATGGATTGAAGTTTGGTAACAGAAGAGAAGGGGGTGCTTCTGAGTGAAGTAAATAATGTAAACAAAAACTTAGTGAATAAAAATGTCATGGTGGAACAAACAGTTTACTTTACAGAATAAGTGAATACAGAAATTTAGGTCAGAATCAGAATACAGGTGGGCTTGAAGGCTAGGGGAGGTCTGAGCTTTATTCTGTAGCCAACTCTTTTAAGCCAAAGAGTCACCTGGTCAGATCAGTGTTTGGGGAAAATTAATCCAGTAGGATCTAACAGGGTGGGCTGAAACTGGGAAAGCTCAAGTGTGAGCCAATGAGAATAGAATCCAAGTACAGAGTCTGCCCAAGAGGAGGGGCCCTTGACAGTAGGTGACCACTCTGCAGGGCAGAGCTAATTAGTTTTTAAATTACCAAATAATAAATAAGGAAACTCTTGATGAAGTTTTGACATAGAGGCATGGTACTTAAGATTAGTAAGTACTCACGATTAGTACCTACAAAGTACTTATGATTGGTCATGTATATATTCTACAGATATTTACTATGAGCCCAGCATTCTGCCAGATGCTTGGTACATGATAATAAACATGACGGCTGTGAAGACCAGTTGATGAGGTGTACGTCCATGAGACAAGTAACTGAACACAACTATGGATGTTTTATACATCCATGAAACAATTAACAACAATTTTCAGGTGCTCTGAAAATTATTGGTTGCTATGAGATCATGTATCAGGGAGCCTAATGCCAGTCTCACTGGGAGTCTGGGAAGGCTCCCCAGAAGTAGTAACATTTAAAATGGGACTTGAAGTAGGAATGGGAGTTATTGTGGTGAAAGGGCTTGATGACTAGAACACTCCAAGTAGAAACATGCTAAGATTAGATGGTATTTCTATCAAAGATTCAACAAAATTCCAATGTGGTTTTCTTTCAATGGAGCAGAAAGAGTCTAAAGAGTTAAGTAGAAGGCTGGATTATGCAGGGTCTTGTGTGCAATGAAAAGGATTTGGAGCTCTGTCTGAAGAGCAATGTTAGCATATTTTCTCAAAAAGGAGTCAGTGAAGAGACCAGTCTCGTGCATGTTCCAAGTGGGTGGTCGCCAAGTGGTGGGAAGTAAGGTTTTGGAGAAGGTTCCTGCTTGCAAACTGCTGTCTAAGATTTACTGAACATGGAATATTTGATACAACAATAGACAATCACATGTCAAATTTCTCTAGGAAGAGGAGCACTGTGAGAGTCATGCAAATGATTTATAGCTGAACTGCCCTGAAAACAGGTTTGCAGGTCACAGAGAGGTGGAGGAAAGGAAGAAATCTGATACAGAAAGCAGTCACAGAGAGGGGAGAGGGATACATGAAAAAAACACTGGAGGCACCAGAGGGAATACCTAGCATGTAGTATATACTCAACAAATAACTTGTAGAAAGAAATGAAAGAAAGGGAGAAAGAACTTTCATAATTTTATTAAGACCTGGCATCTAATTTGGGCAAGCAAATTGGCTCTTGTCTCCCTGAGCCCACAGATGTCATGTATTAGGAAGACTAGGGAAAAGGAAAGGAGAGAACATAAATATAATACATTCCCAGAAGTCCTGGGAGTGCCTAGAGCGTGACTTGTGATTCAGTTGGCTCCTGGGACCACAAGGTCAGACAATGGCTTTGTCTTCCAATGAAGAAGACATAACAGGGCCCTGAGGGCCGGTGCACTGGGACGACCCTGAGGGATGGGATGCGGAGGGAAGTGGGAGGGGGGTTCAGGATGGGGACACATGTACATCCGTGGCTGAGTCATGTGAATGTATGGCAAGAACCACTACAATATTGTAAAATAATTAGCCTCCAATTAAAATAAATTAATTACCAAAAAATAAAAAAGAAGACATAGGCATTTATCCCAGGAAGGGGAGGAGACTTGGAAACAGGCCAGGACTGGAGCCCTGTGAGAACAGTGGACAGAAAACCATGGCAGACACTGCATTTCTGTGCTGGCAAGGCTGAGGACCAGCCTCTAGACCGTGGGACTCTACATCTCTGAGACTTCCCCATAGCCCCTGCCCTTCTTCTGACAGTTCTTTAGCAGCACCTGGAACAAACTCTTCATTTGCACCCCCACGAGGTTTTTGTTATTGAATCATTATTGCTGACCAAGACTCATCCACACCTATGGGCTTTAATTGGGACAGAAAAATCTGACAAAAACTGCATTTGAGTAGTTAGGGATGGTTTCTCATTTTCTTTCCATGCAATACAAAAGATACACGTCCCATTTTCCTTGTGCACATTTCAATTAAATATGTATGTTTGCCATATAAGCCTCTGCTGTCAGAATAAAAATACTTCTGGAATAGCTCAGTAAACTCACTGTGTTAATGGTAACTTGACCTTTCACTGATTTTAAATGAACCAACAGCGAAACAGTAAGTTGCCTTAATTAAAGCATTATCTTCATTAAAGATTATTAGATGAATAGGAAAAGGGCTCCCTGAAAACCAGCATGTGCTCGTTGGTTATAACAACCCTAGAATTTTGAAGGTAGCATGATTGAATAGTCTGGAATTGAGTTTGGTGATTGGGTATCTCTGCAAAAATATGAACCATGTTAACAATGATTCCTTCTCCCCAGTGTGTTCTAAAGATTGTTTCCATGGCAATCTACATTGTTTTGTCTAAATTATTCTTCATGCCACTTTTTTCCCTACATTTAGATATTTGTAAAGCACCTATCACTTGAGTATCTCCTCTCTGATAAAGCGCCCAGGAGGGAAAAGAGAATATTTCTCAGAAGAAATGAAAAGCTGACAGTTGTCAAGAAGAGCCCAATTTGTGAGATTATGTAAGGCCTGAGGTTCTCTATAGAGCACTCCACACTCTCCCTGCCCCTGCAATGGGATCCACCTTCTGCTCAGGTGACGGGAAAGCAAAAGCCCCAGTTCACATCTCTGTCACTTCCGAGATGTCTACTCAGGAGCCCAGTCCTTTCCAGGCTTTGGGCAGAATGATAAACTGAGGGTAGGGGAAGAAGGAGGTGGCTGGGCTGAGAGGAGATCACCCTTAGAAAAAGATGCCTCTACTGTGTAGCACAGTGATACTTGTACATCAAATAATTCCATTTCTCCCAGCACACAGGAAGATTTCATTTTCTATGTATGGCCAGGTACTGGTTCTAGCAGAGGCAATGAACTCCTCATTGCTGACTTATCAGGGCAGAAGCAATGAACACTACTTCTTGGCCAGGCTCTAAAACCTCCTGAGATACATTTTGCTGTCTTTCCTTTCTCATCAACTGGCTGGCTGGATATGGAGGAACCAGTGAAGGATTCCAAGGTCCTAAAAGATGGAAGGACCACTGGATGGAAGGAGTGGGTCCTAAATCATTGCGTGGTAGATGTCATACACCTGAACTGATGTGAATGAGGAATGATGTGTTAAGCTGCTAACACTTGGATTGAAGCCCCAGTATTTTGGCCACCTGATGCAAAGAGCCAACTCATTGGAAAAGACCTTAATGCCGGGAAAGATTGTGGGCAGGAGGAGAAGAGGGTGAGAGAGGATGAGTTGGTTAGATAGCAACACTGACTCAATGGGCATGAATTTGAGCAAACTCCAGGAGATAGTAGAGGATGGAGGAGTCTGTCATGCTGCAGTCCATGAGGTCACAAAGAATCAGACACAACTTAGGAACAGAACCACAACAACTGACATTTGGGGTTGTTTGTCAAAGCAGTTGTCCTGGTAGATGAGATCTGGCAGGTTTCTGGGCAGGACCAGCAACAGATGGCAGCAGGAACTCCATGGAAGGAAACGAAGTGCAGTGACCAGAGGGAAAATGGACAGAGTCCAGATCAGGGTCTTCCAGGTGGTCCTAGAAGCCGTGGCCTGACATTAACTGAGCATGACAAGAGGGAGATCAAAGGACTGGGGTTCCCACTGTACTGTAGCCCCTGAGGGCACAGTTTGCACAATAAAAGTAAGACAGGGTCTTCATTTCAAAGGAGGGAAGTGAAGCCTTTAGGAAGGAATCAGGCAAGACAGGGGGTCAAGCAAAAGGATAAGACTAGACCTACCTGGTGACCAGGACTGCAGCATAGCGCAGAGGCTTGGACACAGGAAAGCAATGTAAGAATTTCTTCCCAAGCCCAGGGTCACGTCAGAGGAACAAAATTGGCAGCCACAGCATGGCTGACTCAATGTCAATCTTCTGGGGTACTGATACTCAGGGAGCAAGCTGGTTGCCTCGTACTTATAGAAGGGTACAAAGTGTCCTTGGCAACCAGAGGACAACAGATGAAAGAAAAGCCAATCACACAGTGGGAGAGCAGGGGAGCCAGGGCTCAGGAAGTGAGCCAAGAATCAGGAGCCCATCTATGGGGTCAGAAGCTGAGAGACGGTGGGAATCAGAGGTTAAAAAAAGCACTCTGAGAAAACAGCAATAATGGAGCTTAATAGTCAGTTGCCTTCTAATACCAGGTCAGGTAGACTTCAAGAATGGCAACAGGTGGGTGATGAGAAGGGACACTGATGAGCCAAGAGGTCAGAAAGTACCTGACACCAATCAGCAAGGAAAGTAATCACCGCAAGAAAGCATCCTCATTTCCTCCCTGGCAGTGCTGCGAATGAACTGTGTCAATGTGCTAGCAAGGTCTGGGCTTTCCCTGCACATCACTATAACCCACATGTTCTCATAGAGAGAATCAACACTCATCTCATTCAGGTGTTAGGAGGTGGAATTACCACTCTAGCTGCAGGCACTGGACAATCGCCTGTCACTTGGACGCTCATAAAACAGTTTTTATAGGCAATGAGCTATGAGACCGTTAACATTTACATTCTGCTCCACGCCTAGGAGTTTGGCTAGCTGTATGTGAAGGATACACGTTCTGCAGGTTCATCATTAGGAGTTGGATGGTATTTTATCGGGAGACGTGGTTAGCAGCTCTTGGGATAATTAAGCTCTCATCCAGAGACCAGGGGAGCTCTAAATGACCAGGGATGGTACAGGCACATTGAGCTGGAAAAATAGCCAGTTGAATGCAGGGTTCTGTCTCTGGTGACGAGTGGTAGATGTTTTCCTGCAAGTTTCTCACTATAGGTAGAGAGTGCATTGGTCATAGAAAGGATTGCCACAACAGTCTTTCAAACAAGAGAGACACAGCCTTTTATTATTTAAGGTGAAATCAAATTTCAAATAGTAAGGAAACTCTCCAAGAAAGAAGTGCTTATAGACTATGAATAATCTCATTTATACTATAATGTAAATGACTAATATAACTTTCCAGAGTATATTTTAATTGTGGAGAGGCAGAGAGCTGAGTCTGAGAGTTGGGAGCAAAATGAGACTATAAGGAAGGGGAAGCTCACAGAGTATATCTAGGGATGCTACTGGTACTCTTTTACAAGATGACCTTAACTTACTGCTCCAGACTCCTCCCCTGCTTATCTGATCACCTTTCACACCTATCCTGCAATGCTGAAGGATGTCTACCTTTCTGAAGACACATCATATCCTTTCATCTCTGTTTCCCATGTGTATTCCCCATGCTTGGGACTTTTTTCTACCCCATGTACTCTCTGCCTGAACAGCTCTTACCTCTCCAAATCCAGGTTAAATGTTATTTCCCCTGTGAAGCCAGTCAATCTCTCAGGCAGTGTCTGTTGCTGCTTCCCCTGTGTTGCATCAGCGCTTCAGTCAGCTGTCTTTAGCATTAGCTATGTTAGATATCTTCTCCTCTAGATTGCAAAGCCCTCAGTGTGGAGGACTGTCATTAACTGTTTCTGGATCCTGTGTCCAACACAGGGCCAGGCATTGCCACCTCCCAATCAATGGCTACGGGATCAGTAAAGAATTTTCTACTTAGGTATTGTGAGAATGGATGAAGAGAGTAGTAGACTCCAAGTGGGAACAATCAAAGCATCAAAGCAGTCTAAAAAAAAGTGCTTTTATGGCCTTGACTCTGGAAAGGATTTAAGATAAAATACTGATTCATTTTTAAAAGCCAACCAAACAATCCTTTTAAGTACCAGTTAGGCCCCTGATGCTGGACTGGAAACTAGCCTTTTACCTCAATTTTAATTTTGAGGTGTAATTGATGACAACATTAGTTTTAGGTGTACAACTAATGAGTCAATATTTCTATGTATTGCAGAATGAGCACCACAATAACAATTCAATTTTCTGAGAACTGACAAAACCAAAATGTTCCATCCACCAGAAGAGACTTTTCTTGACTGGTCACACACCATCATGGTGAGGATTCGTGTTTGAATCAGCCTATTCACTAAGTTTTCCAAATTTGCTGGCATATTGTGTGCAGCACTTTCACAGCATCATCTTTCAGGATTTGAAATAGCTCAACTGGAATTCCATCACTTCCACTAGCTTTGTTCATAGTGATGCTTTCTAAGGCCCACTTGACTTCACATTCCAGGATGTCTGGCTCTAGGTGAGTGATCATGCAATTGTGATTATCTTGGTCTTGAAGATCTTTTTTGTACAGTTCTTCTATGTATTCTTGCCACCTCTTCTTAATATCTTCTGCTTCCGTTAGGTCCATACCATTTCTGTCCTTTATCAAGCCCATCTTTGCATGAAATGTTCCCTTGGTGTCTCTAATTTTCTTGAAGAGATCTCTAGTCTTTCCCATTCTGTTGTTTTCCGCTATTTCTTCCCATTGATCACTGAGGAAGGCTTTCTTATTTCTTCTTGCTATTCTTTGGAAGTCTGCATTCAGATGCTTATATCTTTCCTTTTCTCCTTTGCTTTTCACTTCTCTTCTTTTCACAGCTATTTGTAAGGCCTCCCCAGACAGCCATTTTGCTTTTTTGCATTTCTTTTCCATGGGGATGGTCTTGATCCCTGTCTCCTGTACAATGTCATGAACCTCATTCCATAGTTCATCAGACACTCTATCAGATCAAGGCCCTTAAATCTATTTCTCACTTCCACTGTTTAATCATAAGGGATTTGATTTAGGTCATAACTGAATGGTCTAGTGGTTTTCCCAGCAAATTTGGAAAACTCAGCAGTGGCCACAGGACTGGAAAAGGTCAGTTTTCATTCCAATCCCAAAGAAAGGCAATGCTAAAGAATGCTCAAACTACCGCACAATTGCACTCATCTCACACACTAGTAAAGTAGTGCTAAAAATTCTCCAAGCCAGGCTTCAGCAATACATGAACCGTGAACTTCCAGATGTTCAAGCTGGTTTTTGAAAAGGCAGAGGAACCAGAGATCAAATTGCCAACATCCACTGGATCATGGAAAAAGCAAGAGAGTTCCAGAAAAACATCTATTTCTGCTTTACTGACTATGCCAAAGCCTTTGTCTGTATGGATCACAATAAACTGTGGAAAATTCTTCAAGAGATGAGAATACCAGACCACCTGACCTGCCTCTTGAGAAACCTATATGCAGGTCAGGAAGCAACAGTTAGAACTGGACATGGAACAACAGACTGCTTCCAAATAGGAAAAGGAGTACATCAAGGCTGTATATTGTCACCCTGCTTATTTAACTTCTATGCAGAGTACATCATGAGAAACGCTGGGCTGGAAGAAGCACAAGCTGGAATCAAGATTGCTGGGAGAAATATCAATAACCTCAGATATGCAGATGACACCACCCTTATGGCAGAAAGTGAAGAGGAACTCAAAAGCCTCTTGATGAAAGTGAAAGTGGAGAGTGAAAAAGTAGGCTTAAAGCTCAACATTCAGAAAATGAAGATCATGGTATCCGGTCCCATCACTTCGTGGGAAATAGATGGGGAAACAGTGGAAACAGTGTCAGACTTTATTTTTTTGGGCTCCAAAATCACTGCAGATGGTGACTGTAGCCATGAAATTAAAAGACGTTTACTCCTTGGAAGAAAAATTATGACCAACCTATATAGCATATTGAAAAGCAGAGACATTACTTTGCCAACAAAGGTCTGTCTAGTCAAGGCTATGGTTTTTCCAGTGGTCATGTATGGATGTGAGAGTTGGACTGTGAAGAAGGCTCAGCGCCGAAGAATTGATGCTTTTGAACTGTGGTGTTGGAGAAGACTCTTGAGAGTCCCTTGGACTACAAGGAGATCCAACCAGTCCATTCTGAAGGAGATCAACCCTGGGATTTCTTTGGAAGGAATGATGCTCAAGCTGAAACTCCAGTACTTTGGCCACCTCATGCGAAGAGTTGACTCATTGGAAAAGACTCTGATGCTGGGAGGGATTGGGGGCAGGAGGAGAAGGGGACGACAGAGGATGAGATGGCTGGATGGCATCACGGACTTGATGGACGTGAGTCTGAGTGAACTCCGGGAGTTGGTAATGGACAGGGAGGCCTGGGGTGCTTTGATTCATGGGGTAGCAAAGAGTCGGACACGACTGAATGAGTGGACTGAACTGATTCACTAAGTTAATGACCTGTTAATTCAGAAAGAATAAACTCATATCCAAAAGCAGCATGGTAAAGTAGAAGGAGCTCAAATCTGAAGGACTTGGTTCTAGTCCCAGCTCTGCCCTTAATAGAAGGGTACCAATTTTTCTTTCTCTTCATCTTTCAAATGAAAAGGGCTTGACAGACTATATTCTCCAATTATGCCACAACACATGCTGTCATTCCACATGCTTTTTTTTTTAATTGAAGGATAATTGCTTTACAGAATTGGGGTTTCTGCCAAACATCAACATGAATCAGCCATAGGTCCGCATGCTCATCTTACAGCGTGATCCAGATTCTTGTCCCATCTTGTTCTTTCCCTTGATTATGGGTGAAACTTTGGGACTGCTTCAACCAATAGAATATAGCAGAAGCAACTCTGTGTGACTTCTGAATCTAGATTATAAAAAATCCATGCAATTCTGCCTCACTCATAGAACACCCAGCTCTATGAACTCATCTGTCACTGTATAAGGAAGCACAAACTAGCTCATGTGACAAGACGTCAGAGAAAGGGTTATATGTAGGTGTCCTAGTCAACAGACAGATCTGTGAATGCAAGACTTGCAGGGGAGTCTAGCCATTGGCCATTGAGTCATTTCCAGCCTTTGAGTCTTCCCAGCTGAAATCCCAGACATCATAGGATTGAGAAAGCATTTCCTTTTGGGCCTGTCTGAAATTCTGACCCAAAGAATCTGTAAACATAATAAAATGGTTGTCTTATGCCATCCAGTTTCAGGGTGGTTTGTTACATAGCAATAGGAACTGGAAGAGATGGTACTATCTGTTTTGACAGCCTTACAACATTGTGAAGATCAAATGAGATTAGTATGTAAGACCATGCTCTGCACATTTAAAAGCAACCTACAAATAAAATTCAATGAGCTCATGTAAAGCAGCTGTGCCTGGCCTCACTAACCTCCCCACCTCCCTGCCCTTGGTGGTTTTGTGGCACCACTATGGAACATAAGACCTTGAGGAACCCAGTTTGAAAACCTCCGTTCTCATCCAACCCATTCATTCTACGGATGAGATAACAGACCTAGGGTGACTCATCCAAAATCACACACTGGCTGTGTGCTTGTTCCAATTGTCATGCTGCCTCCAAAAAGAGAACTATCTCAGGTAGAACCATCCTTGTCTGAGAGCCAGAAAGTGGCAAGCAGGGACAGCAAGATCATTGTGTGATATTTCTTTACAAGTCTCTAACAGACACTTGGAGCTGTTGTCCAAACATGCCAAAGAGGAGCCTATTTCGTTCCCCTCCTCCCTCTCTGCTCCTCTCCCTCTCAGTCCTGATAGTATAGATCATTCCGTTGGGTAAAACAGGAAGACTCAGCTGCCTATTCCACACGGAGCTCTGCAGGCTGTCAGCTCTGTGATGAATGGAGATCTGAGCTCATGCAGAGGTCTGCCTGGTTTGGGTGAAGCTCTGTTTGATCACCCATCATTGGAATTCAGGGAGAGTTCCTAATTGTCACTCGGTGATGGGGTGCTGCTCTGTGGTTAAGTGCGTGGGAGCCTCGCTCAGTTATTAACCTTTATGTTGCCCCCATTGCAGTGAGGCCAAAGGCAGGCTGGGATTCTGATCAAGTAATATTTAATGCACTGCCTCTCTTACTCAGCGAATATCCTATTTCAATGGAAGGGAAAAAAGTAAACCCCCAAATCAAACCAAGCAGAAAGGATAAAGGTAAAAACTATTGACCCGAGCACAGTAATGTCTTTCCATCTGATATGTTCCTATACTTGGGAAGGTCCTGAGGGTATTGATGAAAGACCCCTGACACTCTGAAAACTGCAGATTCGTAAATCATTGAGTTTGAAAAAGGCTTTGGTGCCTGTCCCCTGAAATAAGGGTGTCGTTCATTTAGGATTTATGGTTCTAGGGAAGGCAATTTATCTAAATAGCTACAGAGAACATTAATGGGGAACTTGAGTGTTTCTGATCCAGTGGGAGCCATGGAGCTAAAAGCTTTACATGGGAATTCAGGAATATCAGGTTTCAATGAACTTTCAAAAAATCCATAGATGTAGTAATTACTGAACAATCATTTGGTTGGAATATTAGTGGTCTGCATAACTCGAAGAAGAGATAATGAATTATCTTTAAAGACAAAGTAAGATGTTTATTATAGTATTTCATGGCAGAGTATGGGGATTTTAAATTTTAAAAGATTAAAAATGAGCATTTTTATTACTATAAATGTGCATGTTGACTGAATAAAATTTGGTAAACATAAAAAGTCTAAAGAAAAATTGACAATATTCTCACTTGGTAACGATAATCACTGTAAATACGCTGAGTATCTTTCCTTCCAGTCTTTTTTTCTGTGAATAGGTGTACACACACACACACACACACACACGATTTTATATGTGTGTGTGTGTATATATATCATTTAATATTAAGAATTTTGCATTCCTTGGTTGTCCAGTGGTTAAGGCTCCTCACTCCCAATGCACGGGTCCCAGGTTTGATCCCTGGTCAGGAAACCAGATCCCACATGCCACAACTAAGACTCAGCATAGTCAAGCAAATGTTTTTAAAAAAGAATGTTGCACTACAGCTTTGTATCCTGCTTCTTTATTTGACATTATGAAGATCATTTCACATCTTTCAAAAATATGTTTTGTAAAAGCATATATTATGTTCCATAATATATTGAATTACCCTATTATTAGACATCTAGTTGTCTCCACCTTTCACACTGTCTCTGAAATTTTCTTTATGTTAAATCCTAGAAGTGAGGTTCGTGGAAGAAACGATCTATACATTTTTACAAAGCACTTGACACAAACTGCCTTTACACTTTCCCAATCACTTTATTTTCTCTTTTCTTATGCCGTGTGTGAGCTGTGGGACTTCACGCTTTTGCCCTTGTGTTCGCTTATTCCCACATCTTCCCTAGGAATTTGTTTACTCAATGTTCCTTGTGCATATGTTGCCTTACCACCCACGCTCACTTTCCCTCTCT
Organism: Bubalus bubalis; assembly: GCF_019923935.1. Classification (NCBI taxonomy): domain Eukaryota; kingdom Metazoa; phylum Chordata; class Mammalia; order Artiodactyla; family Bovidae; genus Bubalus; species Bubalus bubalis. The sequence continues at coordinate 86,846,828 of NC_059167.1, forward strand.
TCTCTTCTTCCACAAATCACACCCATCTTCAGGGTCCAGTGTAACCATCCTCCTCCAGGAGAGGAGGTCCCTCTCCTCCCCCACAGAGCCTTCCCATACCTCTCTATCCATAGGCATCTCTCCTGAACTGCTCCGTATTTTATTGTCTTCAAAGTACTCCCCTGACAATTAATCACCGCTTACCAGCTGTATGACCTTCAGTAATCCCAGAAGCTTGTCGTGAGAATTTAATGAGATCAAGCCTATAAAATAAATACCTATCACAGAGTGGGGCACAGGCTGCAGCTGGGCAATAAATGGAATAAATAAATGGAAGCTCTTGTTGTTATTACGGCCCATTCGCCTTGTGACATTTCTTCTGTGGATGTTACATACATCTTCTTCCACTGCTATGTAACTGTGTATGACCGTGATTCCAAATCCCCTGAGGCCAGCTACTCCCTGGCACTCAGAGCAGCGTCCTCTTGGAAGAAGATCACAGGGAATGTTGCTGCTGGTGACCAAGCAGTAGGTCCCTTGCTCTTCCCAACCACTTTTGCTTCTTAGATGACCTCAGAACTCAAAGCTCTGAACTTGTCTGTCTCTTAAATGACAGTCTAGGCTGCTGGAGCACATAGCAAGATTCAGCAGGATATGGTGGTTTAGGACTAGTTTTGTGTTTAATTTGATTGGAGGGTAGAAACATGAGCACGTATATGCATCAGAGTTTCTGAGTTGGAAGGGCACTTCAAGGTCTCCTTGTCCCTTGTACTCATTTTCCAAATATTGTGAGATACCCTCATGCTGTGCCTGGGCTGAGTGCTAGAAGGCCTGGATGCTGGCTTTCTATTTACAAATATTTGTTGTGTCTTGAACAAGTCACTACCCTTTCTGGTTTTAAGCTTCTTCATCTCTAAAATGAGACAGTTGGGCTAGATAATATCTTAAGTGCCTTTCAACTAAATTTTATGATTCTATGAAACTGAAGCCCAGAAAGGTTAACAAACTTCCCCTAAATTATGGAGAACACAGACTAGAATAAAAATCTGACTTAAATCCCAGCGCTTTGCCTAGCCCTCTCGTCTAACTCACCAATCACAGGGACTCATCTAATGCCTTCCGTATACTAGACACTCAGAAAGATCACAAGCAGGGATAAGACAGGGGCCCAGTTTTCACACCTTGCTGGGAACACAGAAAATTACTAACCAGCTAGTTGTTCCCCAACATCTGTTCTCCCCTATTACTCACACAGTTCATAGAACCTCCAATTTTAACTAGGCATGTATCCATTCAGAGTAAAGTTAAACCTCTCCCCCTTCGTTGCAGCCAAGTGTGGCCATGGGATCAAGTTCTGGACAGGGCCATGTGATCACAATTGTTCTGTGCGGCTCCTAGGTCATTGTACTCCCTCATCTCATTTTCCCTTTTCCCACTGGCTGGGATGTGGATGTGGTGCTGAGCCGTCTTGGATCATGTGAACAAAGGTGCTATCCTAGGGATGAACTAGAAGATAGCAGAAGCCGGGGTCCTGGTGTCCTGGAGACACCACTGGACTGATTATTCCGGCACTGTTACAGAAGACAAATATATTTCTAGGGTTAAATGAGGCAAAACTGTTATTTTGAGTTTCTATTATAGCTTCTAAATTCACATCCTAATATATTTCCCAGTTGAGGGCCAAAGGTGTTCATGGAATACAGATGAGAGGACCATTCCTGGAAGCTGTGATGGTCAAGATCCTTATAGATGGAGTGTGAGCTGGGTTAAAAAATCAATAGGTAGATGGGACTTCCCTGACTGTCCAGTGGCTAAGATTCTGTGCTTCCAGTGCAGGGGGCCCAGATTCGATTCCTAGTCAGGGAACTAGATCCTACATGCCACAACTACGAGTCCATATACTGCAACTAAGATAAGATCCCACATGCCACAGTGAAGCTCGTCACAACTAGGACCCAGTGCAGCCAAATAGATATTGAAAAAAAAGAAGAATGATGGGTAGAAATAGAGAACAGCCAACCTCAGTGAGGTACATGGCAATGAGCCAAGTCACAGAAATGGGAGTATAGATGGTAATTTGGAAAGGGTCTAAAGAGAAGGCTTGTATAACATGATGGTTTCCAAACCAACTGATCATCATAATCAATTTGGAGACTTAAAAACAGATTCCTGAGTCCCAGGAACAAGTACTATGATTACAGTAAATCAGACATGGGATCCAAGAATCTGTATTTTGAAGCTTTCAGATGATTCTGATGATGGAAAGCTCTGTGTGTCTGCAATATGAAGCAGTTAGAATGAGACCAGGCCATAGAGGACTTTAAAATCCATGCTAAAAATCTGTTGTTTCCCCCAAGACTGTGCTTGGCACCACCTGAACACCTTAGAGATTGCTTTTAAAACTACCTGTCAGGTATACACACTGCTATACCTTGGATATACCTTGGATAAACAACAAGGTCGTACTGTATAGCACAGGGAACTCTATTCAATGTTATGTGGCAGCCTGGATGAGAGGGGAGTTTGGGGGAGAATAGATACATGCTTACATATGGCTGGATCCCTCTGCTGCCCACTTGAAACTATCACCATATTGTTAATCAGTTATACTCCAATACAAAATAAGAAGTTCAAAAAACAAGAACCAGTTGTCGGGTAAGAGGAATCCTAAGAGGAAGTCCACATGGTGTCCTAGAAATAAGTCAGACCTGGGCTCTCATTCTGGCCCTACCCCTGGTCAATTGTGTGACCTGGAGAATGAGCCTCAGTGTCTTTATCAGAAAAAATAGAGAAAAGAAGCACTGCTGTGGAGATGAAGTGGGAAAACGCATGCACCAATATCTGGCTCAGTGTGAACCCCCTGTAACATCACTGAAATGTTAGTTGTCCTCCAGGCACTGAGCTGTTGCTCTGCCTGCTGTGTTTGAGGTGGGCTGATTAGAGGGTATGTAGAGGGCTTCCCTGGTGGTTCAGGTGGTAAAGAATCTGCCTGCAATGCAGGAGACTTGGGTTCAATCCCTGGGTGGGGAAGATCCCCTGGAGAAGGGAATGGCAACCCACTCCAGTATTCTTGCCTGGAGAATCCCATGGACAGAGAATCCTGGTGGACTACAGTTATTGGGGCTGCAAAGAGTCGGACACGACTGAGTGACTAACACTAACCCAGGGGTGGAGGTGGGCCTGAGGGTGGGGCTGGGGGTGGTGGGCTAGAGACCGGGATTGCAGTCCTGCCTCTGGCACCCACTCACCTACAACCTTGGGCCCCTGGCACTCTGCTAGCAGTGGACCATGCCATCATGAGTCATTGGCCCCTAGATAAATAATTCAAACTTGCTATTATTTAGTATTCTGTGGTCAAGGCTGGAGACCCGCCAAAATCAGGCCAGGCCTCTGTGGCACGGAAGGGCTCTCACCGACTCCCCTGCAATCTCAGCCTTCAGCCTCGATTTCCATTAGTTCGGGCTGGAGGAGAAAGGGCACATTCTGGAAGCTCCCAGGGTTCTACATTGTGACTTGGAGAAAATAAAGAGGCTTAATTACTTTGGGCTAAAGTACACAGGCATTGACATTTTGAAAAATAGTTTTATGACATTTCTTTGAAAGGTCTGGACCAAAGGCAGCTGCTTCTACTTTGAGGAGATGGCAGAAACGGAGAAGGATAGCAAGCAAGTGAGAAAAACTTTGCATTTTAACAATAGTCCATAATATTTACCGAGCGCTTTATATTTTTCAAAGCAACTTTACATTCATTACTAAATTATTTGATTTTTACAATTACTGACCATGAGAGGGACAGCAGGGGGTGAAGAAATTCTGTTACTTACTAACTGGATGGGCCTTGTCAAATTAACTTTTCTGACCTTAGCTTTCTCTTCCTTAAAGTGGAGATATTACCTGCTTGCAGGCTTGTGGTAACAACTGAATGAAATGCAAATTGTAATCAGAGTCCCTAGCATAGCTGCTAACACCGAGCAGGTGCTCACTAGCTGTGAGTTTCCTTTGCCTCCCATTGTGTATATGTGCCAGCTGAGGAGAGAGATATACTGTGAGTCCATGAAGGGCTGGAACCAGTGCCTGGCCCAGAGATTTTTCTCGATACAACATACAGACGCTCAGGAAAGGCTAGTTCTCAAAATAAAACAAATACCTATTTGCAGGGTAGTGATGGAGACGCAGACAGAGAGAAGAGATTTGTGGACACAGTAGGGGAAGGTGGGACGAATGGAGAGAGCAGCATTGAAACATGTACATGACTGTATGTAAAATAGACCACCAGTGGGAACTGGCTGTATGACACAGGGAGCTCAAACCCGGTGCTATGCGACTGCCTAGAGGGGTAGGACAGGAGAGAGAGAGGTTCAAGAAGGAGGGGACATAGGTATGCCTGTGGCTGATTCATGTTGATGTATGGCGGAAACCAATGCAATATTGTAAAGCAATTACCCTTCAATTAAAAATAAGTAAATTTTAAAACTCAATATTCAAAAAGACTAAAAAAGAAACAAATACCGATTATCACATTTCCCCCTAAATTTCATACTGGGAGTAGAATCTGAAATGGGTCTGTAGGGCTTCTAATAGCAGAATAAGAGGCAAGTGAGAGAAAAGAGACTCAGTGTGGAAGACAACAGCCAAACAGATGGGTGAGGGGAGAAGGAAGCGCATGGTGAGGCTGGCTTCAGACAGTGTGTCTTCTCTGCCAAGCTTCCAGTAGAAACGGCTGACAGAAGGCACAGAACCAAGAGCATCCAGAGCTACAGGAAGTTCCAACACCAGGCGAGAAAGACCTGCTGCAGCCATCCATCACCAAACCAAGGTCAGAAATTATCTTGACAGATCAAATGCAATGAGTAGGATGAAACCCCAAAGAATTCAACCTGAGGTCATGGCTGGGTTCAAAAGCTCAATAGCACAAAATACTGAATGAGAAAAACTGACTTCAAAGCAGAAGATGTTTTCCACTTCCTTTTTTGAAATGGCAACCAAAGGCAGCCTGATACACTCGAAGGAGTACTGGACCAGTAGGAGCCCCTACTCTGTCCTCACTCCCCGTGACCTGTGAGTTACTTAGCCTCTCTGGACCTCAGTTTTCTTTCCTATACAATCAGCGGCTTGGACTACTAGACAATTCTGTCTATATTAACTTTAACATGTAACTCTCACATCTTGTCCAAGTCAAGGAGACATGGTAATTTTAGTTGGCTTTAAGTTCAATAACAGCCAGTAGAAGTAGAGCAGTGGCCCAGCCAACCCCTCAATTGCTGGGCAGACCTCTTTTTAGTCATCAATTTTGGGGGAAAGGGTACATTTTAAGGGATCTACAGGAAAGCTCGAGTCTGCCCAGAGAAAACTCTTCAGAATTGTGGAAGATCATTTTCAAATTAGGAAAAACTGAGAAACTGGAAATATTTATTCTCAAGGATAAAAACCCTGAAAAGAAATGGAATAGCTATAAAGCCAGTATCTGACAGGTTGCAGCTCAAAAGATGAATGCAGTCCAGACAAAGTGGGTCAACTTGAGCCCAGCATATGAAACTGCCATGGTGGGACAGGAGGCTGGTCATGCAAGAGGGAGCAGGCTGCCGCTGGAGGTGCTGGCCTGCGCCCCAGGAACAGCCTTGGGAGGCACAAGAGGAAACCAAGATGCTTCCAAGATCTCTTAATGCTGAGACCTGAGGATTCAAATCAAGGAAGGAACGGAAAGGACCGAAGACAAGGCTGCTGGAAAAATTAGATGAGCAGGGTAAATGGTGGTAATGAGAGAGAGGGCCTGGCTGCCTCTGTAAATGACACATCCATCACAGACAGTGCTGTTAGACCAACTAGCAAGAAGCACGACCAGCGGACTGCCCCTCACAACCCGGATGTGGGGTGACTGGTTAGAGTGGGAGTGATGAGACAGCAGAGCTCAGTGGCGTCTGGTTTCTCTTGGTTTTATCTTTTATCAATAGATTGTTGATCCCCAGAGAGCAGGGATCTTATTTAGATCTTTCTGCTCCCCCATCGGTTACCTCCTGGCTCCACTTCAGATGCTCTACTGGTGTTCATTAAACAGCTTGTCAAGTGCCTGCTTGAATGGACGAAGGAACAGCTAGAGCTCAATGAACATCTATTGACTCAATTAATTAATTAATTAATTGATGGAAAATCGACCCACCCTTTCATTCTGCTCTCAGGAGGGTGAAACTCTAAGAAAAGAGGCTCACAGTGGAAACAAAGATGGAGGACATGAAAACTAAGGAAGTAAGAAACATGTTGTCAGAAGAAAAGGAGAGAGAGGTGGGGAGGGAAAAAATGCAAATAAACATCAGTGTTAAGGGAGCATCCATACTGGCTTCTGGAAAGGCATTCCATCTACCCATCCATCTATCCATACATCAATTCATTCCATGATTCCTTTATTCATTCCTTTGGACAGCCTTTTTCAAGGGCCTACTCTCACTCCAGCTTGTTCTTGAGACTACCTAAGACACCATGAGGCATAAAATCCAGCTGGGCTTCTAGCGTCTGCACCAGAGTCTCACAAAAAGAATTCTGCTAAAAAATAATATAAGATGCATGATGGCTCAAGATCATACACCAGCTCTGTAGTATCCTAGATCACCAGGGGCTGGCTATAGGAATACGATTTTAAAAATATTTCTCTGGCTGCCTCCATTCTGAGGTTCCTCAAATTTCTTCCCATGTGGTTCTGAGGGTTATCAGTGGGTGACACCCTATGCTTATGGAGGTCTCAGGGCACCTGACCCCACCTGCTCATCTGCTCTGCCTTGTTGAGCTGATACCTTCAGTCACCATCAAAGGCACATTCAGCAGCCACAGAGGGTGCCTTCCAAAGCCTGTTGCGCCAGGGGCACCACCCAGGGCCCTGCTACTGCTGCTGCTGCTGACACTTGTGTTGAAGCCACTCTTACCCCAAACCCCATCCTGCACACCTACCTATACCCAACACCCAGCGTAGGTGACCAAGCTGGAGACACTCTCTCTCTTCCAAACAGCACTTGCTGGCCCTAAAACAGCAGCTATTTTAGACCATTAGCATCTATGACCATCATTATAAGGCTGCTCTTTTATAATTTTTTGTAGCTCTTCCTATAGAAAAGGGCTCAGACATCAGACTGGTGGAGCTGGCCAGAGGTCATTCTGAGTGGCAGAATCCACATTCCCACTCCCCACACCCTGGGCCATTATTCTTAAATCTAACTTCTGAATCTCCCTGCTCTCTTCTCTTAGGATAAACTCTTTCTCCAGAAGACTCCTAGATTCCTTAGGTAAACAGGTCCCTAGTGGGTCTCCAACAGTCCACAAAAAGGAATGAGCCACATGAGTTGTATAGGAAGTGATCTAGGTCCTAACTGGTTGTGAGCCCGGAATGGTAGGTTGAAGAGTCCAGGCCTCATTTCAGCTTAGCAGCACAGAGCCCAATGCAGTGATTGATTAGCGATGCCTGCCACATGCACTGGAGGGCGAGGGGCATCACATGTGCAAAGTGTAGGCCCTCCCTGATCTCGGTTACTGTTTGCCTCCAGAGAGGAATGACTGGATAGGAAAGGAAGGGACTTGAAATCTGATTATTTTAATAGTGAACATTAGTGATATTTAATAGTGAATATTTCATTATATCTCACAACAACCCAGAGAAAGGGATATTATTAACAATCCCTTTTACAGATGAGAAGCTAAAACTCAGAAAAGGTAAGTGATTTGTTTAAAGCCAGACAGTTACCAAGAGTACAGTCAGGATCCACACATAGGTTTACTGAACTCAGAAGCCATGCTTCGTCCATCATGTCCCTGAGCACTTAGGGTGGAATGGAATGGACCACAAGATCCTTGAAGGCAGTGATGGGGACTTGGGTCTTACCCGAGGCAGAGCTTTATCCAAGCTCCTCATGTCAGCAGGCATGAGGTACTGCCTACCCTGGTATTGATGGTAGGTATTGGTAACCTACCCTGGTAATGATGACGGCTGGTAATGACTGTGGGGATGTGGCCCAGGTCCCCCTCCTCATAAAGGGCTGGACTCCATAGCAGTAGAGGAAGGGTTAGTTGCTCCCAAAGGCCTCTTTACACGCAATAGATTATCAGACTGACTCCTGATCATTTCAAAATGCACATATTCATCAGCATTATCCAAGCCCCACAGGAGAACTTTGCCAGGAGATTCACCCAAATGCTTTTCCTGAATGCAGACTCTTTGTCCTCCTTGCTGACACTGACCACAGTGGCCAGTCACCTCTGACTCCCAGCTGTCCTTGGCCATCAAGGTGTCTGTGTGCAGTAGCTGGATTTTATGCCTGCAGATTTTCTGTGGCATTTTCCAGTTTAACAAAGCACGATACACATACGCTTCCATCTACATCTATGCACCTCCAAGTCTAGCCACCTCCGCTAAGGAGTGTTAAGGTTCCATGAGAGGCGTTAGAGCATGTTCTCAAGCCTGCCCTGCTCCAGACACATACCAGCTAACTTCCCCTTCCCTCATTCCACACCTTTCTGGGGGCAGGAAGTAAAATGACAGCCCAGGTGGGCTACTTTTTTCAACCACACTATATCTTCACAGATGTGCTGAGCACTCAGCCCAGTGCCCATCGCTGTAGAAAAGACAAGAAAAGACAGAATTCATAGACCCTGCCCTCCAAAAGATGAGGAAACCACCCAGGCACAACCATACCACACAGCAGAGGATAACGTGGTGGATTCTTTTTTTAACTTATTTTTTAATTGAAGGAACATCGCTTTACCATGTTGTGTTGGTTTTTCCCATACTATAACGTGAACCAGCTATGATTATACATATATCCTCTCCCTTCTGAGCTTCCCTCCCCTCCCCTAACCTCACCTTTCTAGGTCATCAGAGAGCACAAGGCTGGGCTCCCTGTGCTATAGAGCAACTTCTCACCAGCTATCTGTTTTAGACATGATAGTGTATAGTGCTGAATTTTGAGGCCAAGAAAAAAAAAAGAAGATTTGTAAAGTCAGAGGTAAATGTAGACCTGCATTCTCAAGGAAGGCCTCAGGAAAGACGACAAGGGTGGGAGGATTAAATCTGGGTCTTAAATGAGGTTAAGATTAGAGCAACTTTCATGGTGATCCAGTGGCTAAGACTCTGTGCTCCCAGTGCAGGGGGCCCAGGTTTGACCCCTAGTTAGGGAACTAGATTCCATATGCCACAGCTAAGACCAGGCACAGCCAAATAAATAATTTTTTTTTTTTTTTAAAGAAAGGCTAAGATTAGAATTCAGAGACGAATCTGGGCTGGATGCTGGTCTCGGTCCCTCACTGGCTGGGTAACCTTGACCACACACAAGCCTCCTCTGTGATCAGTTTCCTCATCTATCAAATAGAATAATCATGGGCCCTCCTAGGACGGTGGTCCAGGCTACCCCATGTTCCTCACACGTGCCCAATCAAGTGTCAGAATTACAACACAATCCCTTAGCAGCAATTCTAAGGCCCTCAGAGCCCAAAGTGATTTTTGTAACTCATTTTGCGTTTGGCAGCCACACCTGACCTAACCGGATGTACTGAGTGGTAGAATCTGGCCTGAACTGATGGGAACCTGTGGATGATATTCTTTATCTCACATAGTGGCAATAGTCATATATTTCACTACAGAAAAAACTTAACGTGTTTGATTATGGCATGCTGCCTCAGACCCCACAGGTCAATATATAATACACTACAGATTATGTGTTTATACACCAAACTCTGAACAATCCTGAGCTCTGAAACACCTCTGGCCACAAAAGACCTGTATTATTATCCCTGTATTATTTTTAAGGGTTTATTTTTATTTATTTGGCTGCATTGAGTTCTTGGTTGCAGCACTCGGGATCTTTGTTGCAGTGCCAAGACTCGAGTTGTGACATGCAACGGGCTCCAGAGTGCATGGGCTCAGTAGTTGCAATGCTCAGGCTCAGTTGCTCCGTGGCATGTAGGATCTTAATTCCCCAACCAGGGATGGAACCTGCATCCCCTGCATTGTAAGGTGGATTCTTCACCACTGGATCAGCAGGGAAGTCCCTACTTGTACTATCATACAGCCTTGGCTAAAGGGAAAGCAGCAGGCATTTCCAACGACTAACCCCTATGACCGTGACAATCGCTATCCAGAGCAAGTTGGCAGACTTTTTTCTGTAAAGGGCCAGATAGTAAATATTTTAGGCCCGGTAGGCCACATATGGTCTCTGTTGTAACTGTTCAACTCTGTAGCGTGAAAGAAGCTACCACAAATGGGCATGGTTGTGTTCCAATAAAACTTTATTTACAAAAAACAGACAGCTGGCTGGGTTTGGCCCATGGGCTATGACGTGCCAACTTTGAGGCAGAGAAATAGGTTTGAGACCTGGAGAGAGCGCCTGCTTTGTCTCAGCCCCATTTCACGTGCTGATCTCTGAGAGGCACAGAAAAAGGCAGATCCAGGTCCAAAGGTCAGGCCTCTGGGTCTGTCAATTCTGGTGTGGGGTGGTAAGTCTCCTCTCCTCCCTGGAGTGGACTCCACCCTGCTGCACAGACCTTCTAACACCTGGGAGCAGGGCAGAGGGCCAGTGAGCCTCTTTGGATCCCCTGATTCAGTGCCAGCTAGCCTCAGAAACAGAAGAGAATCTGAATTTCCTTATTTGACAAGATGAAAAATGCCAACTCAAAAATCAAAAGCAATGAGAAGTATAAAACCAAGCCTCAGTGCTCTTCAGGTCTGTAAAAGCCATTTGGCCCACTGGCCAGACCCCCTGGCCAATGGGTGCTGCCAGCCCAGACGGCAACCAGGTGAGGGTGGCAGATGACAGCCACCCAGGGCCTGGGGGCCAGGGCAGCTCTGCCCACCATCTGCCATGTTCCTTTCCACTCCTTAGCCAGTTCGGGAAGAGCCTTGCCTTTTAGCCAGGCACCACAGGATTCCAGCCCTCCCCAGCTTCACGCCAAGAAGCAGAAAGCAGTGACAGATGCTCACTGAAGGCCCTGGCATGGGGGGAAAGGGTACAAGCCTGTTCCTGCAGGGAGAGGGGCAGCTGTGGGCAGGAGCCGTGCAGCCAGCCTGGATCCAGGAAACCAGGGGAAAAATGTGGCCCTGGGGGGGGTTCCAAAATCACAAAGCCTGAGCAGAATGGAGCTTTCGCAGTGCAGCACTTCAACCCCTGCTCCCATTTTACAGTGGGGAAAACTGAGACTCAACATCACACACTCATCAGTGGCAAACTGGGATGCACAAGCCTGGTGCCCTGACCCTTGACTGAGGCCTCTCTTAACTAAAAGGCTTTCGACCATGGGAAATAGTCAGCCTATTGAAATGGATATGACAGTACTATCTAAGTCACGGGGTTGTTTTGAAGATTAAACGAATAACTACACAGTATAAGCTTTCCCAGAAGTGAATTTCATCACTTAGGCTGTCCTGTTGCTCCTCTTTGTTGGTTCAGAATGACTAATTGATTTTTTTGTGGACGAAAAGAACGGCCTGACTGGTCATTGATCGGCTCAGCATAAAGACTTCTGCCTTTGTGTTAGCCAAGAGAGGAGGGATGCTGCTGACTCTATATTTCCATCCATATCTTCTGTCTCTATTCCCTGTCTTGTTTACATAAGGTTGTTTGCTATATATATACACATATAAACTTTGTTCTGGAGACCTGCTCAGAAACCAAACGAACAAAACAGTCACTTTCCAATGTCCACTCTTCCCTCCCCCAGAATAGAGAGAGGGCGGGCAGATAGCCCAGAAAGACGTCTCAGGCTCTGCCCTCTCTGTAGCAGCCCTTGCTCTCAGAAGCCCCAGGTTTCAATATCCAGGCAAATGCTCCCAACCTGGCAGCATCCTCTTCCTCACACACTGGCTGTCTTTCGAGACCACGAAGCCAGGACCACAGAGTGGCTAAGAACTCACCGTCTGGGACCCAGGATGTGGGGTTCATAGGTCAGCTCTACCACTTCTTTGCCAGGTGACCTTGGGCTAGTTCATCTCTCTGTGCCTTGGGTTCTCTATCTGTAAAAAGAGGGAAACAATGGTACCTCCCTTACAGGCCTATTGTGAGAATTCACCAGTTAATACACTATATACACATATCCAGGCTTCCCTGGTGGCTCAGACAATAAAGAATCTGCCTGCAATGCAGGAGACTCAGGTTCAACTCTGGGTCAGGAAGAGCCCCTGGGAAAGGGAATGGCTACCCACTCCAGTATTCTTGCCTGGAGAATCCCATATCTTCATGTTACTAATATCATGGGATCTGTGGGTGAGGTGTTCTCAGTGGCTTGTGGGTGGGCTGCTACCCACTCCAGTATTCCTGCCTGGAGAATTCTATGGACAGAGGAGCCTGGCGGGGTACAGTTTGGGGGCTGTGAAGAGTCGGACACAACTGAGTGACTAACACTTTCACTTTTCACTTTCATACACATGTTCAGCATTCTACAAATGTGAACTTTATAGCATTCCATGCCCACAGCCACCACTCATACTTTTCCCAGTGTGGGCAGGCTCGGCTCCAGTCCGAGTGGACCGCGACTCTGTGCCTCAAATGTACTATATACTTCTGGCTCTACCCTTGCCTATGCCGGGGTCTCCGTCTTCTCCATCCCACCTCCCCTCTGAATGGCCCCAGGTGACCCCTGCTGAGAGTGGGTTTTCCTTCCTTAGAAATCTTGAGCGCACCAGTTCTGCCTTCCCCAGGGACCACTCTTAGGCATGGCCATGCAGTGCTGGTTTCCTTCTGTTTTTCATGAAAAACTTGCTTTCCAAAATTTTTATTTCAGGACCGTTGGATTTTACTTCCTACCACTGAGTCAGCTCTGCTAGTAAGGTCTATCAATGTAGATGGTCATACCCTGCTCCTCTTTCCTTCCTTCAATATTTAAAGTCTCTGGGCAGTCTCTGGCTCACTTTTTAGAAAATATGACAACATTTTCTCTTTAACAAAAGCCTCAAGGAGTGGTCAGGCACCTCAGTTGGATTGTGTTCCCCAGGATATTTTGAGGCTCAAATAAGACAGGCCTATTCGTCAGGAGATTGGCAGACTGATTGACAGACCTTCCACACAGGGAAGGGGGCCTGGTCCTGGACCACAGCATCCAAAGGAAGTGAATGTCAACTCCACCCTAGTTCCTGTGATCTTACTTCAGTCTCCCCTCTCCTCGGGGACACACTTAGGCCCAAACTGGCTCCTGCAAAGATTCTGCTGGGCTCCTGCGCTATCAGGGCCGAAAACCAGCTCCCGTGAGTACTGGTGCCGCCTTGATGGATTCTGCCTGGCAGGGGGACTGTGGCCTAGTTCCCCAATCGATACTGCTCAGCAGAGGCCTTTTTAGAACACAGCTAAAGAGAAATAGAAAGGGTTGTTTGCTCAGTAAATGGACCTTTGCTGGATGGGGATGGTATTTTCTTTTTTTCCTCTTTGCTATTTGTCAATCATTCAGCTTCTCTTTCCTCCTTTTATACCCTCCTCTGCCCTCCCTTCTCTCAACACACTGAAAGGTTTGGTTTTTTTTTTATTTTTATTTTTAATTGGAGGATAATTGCTTTACAATGTTGTGCTGTTTTCTGCGTATATCCCTTCTTTCTTAAGCCTCCTCCCACCCCAACTCCCATCCCATTACTCTAGGTCATCACGGAGCACCGGGCTGAGTTCCCTGTGCTACACAGCAGCTTCCCACGAACTGTTTTACACATGGTAGTATCTATGTTTCCATGCTGCTCTCTCCATTCGTCCCACCCTCTCCTTCCCCGACTGTGTCCACAAGTCTGTTCCCTACGTCTGCGTTTCCACTGCTGCCCTGCAGATAGGTTCATCAGTACCATTTTCCTAGATTCCATATATGTGCATTAATATGTGATATTTGTTTTTTTCTTTCTGACTTATTGGGCATATACCCTGAGTAAACCAGAACTGAAAAAGACACATGGACCCCACTGTTCACTACAGACTATTTGGAATAGTCAGTACAGGAGGCAACCTTGATGCCCATCAACAGATGAATGGACAATGAAGTTGTGGTACATATATACAATAGAATATTACTCTGCCATACAGTGGAACAAATTTGAGTCAGTGGAACTGAGATGTATGAATCTGGAACCTGTTATACAGAGTGAGATATTGTGCTCTTACAGTAACAAAGTAATAGTTTTTAGTTTTGTTATATCTGCCTCAAATAATTTGGGGAAGAAGATGAGGTATAAAATAAATGGATGGATGGATGAGTGGGCCATAGCTACCTAAGTATATCAGCCCTTGAGCTTGTTGGCCAAGCCTTGTCTTTTTTTCACCTGGTTTCCTAAAATCATGAGGATAAGGACAAATTAAATGCTGACTAAACCCTCCTGATAATTCTGTTTTTGTTAAATTGGAGTTCCTCACTTGTATTTGTCAATTGGGTTTGTCAGGCTATTCCAACCTTGCTGGGTCATTTATCTGTATCTAGATATGCTATATTGCATAGGAAACTGGAATGTTAGGTCCATGAATCAAGGCAAATTGGAACTGGTCAACAGGAGGTGGCAAGAGTGAACATCTACATATTAGGAATCAGTGAACTAAAATGGACTGGAATGGATGAATTTAACTCAGATGACCATTATATCTACTACTGTGGGCAAGAATCCCTTAGAAGAAATGGAGCAGTCATCATAGTCAAAAAAAGAGTCCGAAATGCAGTACTTGGATGCAATCTCAAAAACAACAGAATGATCTCTGTTTCCAAGGCAAACCATTCAATATCAGGGTAATCCAAGTCTATGCCCCAATCACTAATGCAAAAAACCCTGAAGTTGAACAGTTCTGTGAAGACCTACAAGACCTTCTAGAACTAACACCCAAAAAGACATCCTTTTCATCATAGGGGACTGGAATGCAAAAGTAGGAAGTCAAGAGATACCTAGAGTAACAGGCAAGTTTGGCCTTGGAGTACAAAACAAAGCAGGACAAAGGCTAACAGAGTTTTGCCAAGAGAATGCACTGGTCATAGCAAACACCCTCTTCCAACAACACAAGAGACAACTCTATACATGGACATCACCAGATGGTCAACACCAAAATCAGGCTGATTATATTCTTTGCAGCCAAAGATGGAGAAGCTCTATACAGTCAGCAAAAAATAAGACTGGGAGCTGACTGTGGCTCAGATCCTGAACTCCTTATAGCCAAATTCAGACTTAGATTGAGGAAAGTAGGGAAAACCACTAGACCATACCATTCAAGTATGGCCTAAATTGAATCCCTTATGATTATACAGTGGAAGTGAGAAATAGATTCAAGGGATTAGATCTGAGAGAGTGCCTGATGAACTACAGACGGAGGCTCATGACATTGTATAGGAGACAGAGATCAAGACTATCCCCAAGAAAAAGAAACGTTAAAAAGCAAAATGGCTGTCTGAGGAGGCCTTACAAATAGCTGTGAAAAGAAGAGAAGTGAAAAGCAAAGGAGAAAAGGAAAGATATACCCATCTGAATGCAGAGTTCCAAAGAATAGCAAGGAGAGATTAAAAAAAAAAGCCTTCCTCCATGATCACTGCAAAGAAATAGAGGAAAACAACAGAAGGGGAAAGACTAGAGATCTCGTCAAGAAAATTAGAGATACCAAGGGAACATTTCATGCAAAGATGGGCTCAGTAAAGGACAGAAATGGTATGGACCTAACAGAAGCAGAAGATATTAAGAAGAGGTGGCAAGAATACATAGGAGAACTGTACAAAAAAGATTTTCATGACCCAGATAATCATGATGGTGTGATCACTGACCTAAAGCCAGAAATTCTGGAATGTGAAGTCAAGTGGGCCTTAGGAAGCACCACTATGAACAAAGCTAGTGGAGGTGATGGAATTCCAGTTGAGCTATTTCAAATCCTAAAAGATGATGCTGTGAAAGTGCTACACTCAATATACCAGCCAATTTGGAAAACTCAGCAGTGGCCCCAGGATTGGAAAAGGTCAGTTTTCATTCCAGTCCCTAAGAAAGGCAATGCCAAAGAATGCTCAAACTACTGCACAATTGCACTCATCTCACACGCTAGTAAAGTAATGCTCAAAATTCTCCAAGCCAGGCTTCAGCAATACATGAACTGTGAACTTCCAGATGTTCAAGCTGGTTTTCGAAAAGGCATAGGAACCAGAGATCAAATTGCCAACATCCGCTGGATCATCAGAAAAGCAAGAGAGTTCCAGAAAAACATCTATTTCTGCTTTATTGACTATGCCAAAGCCTTTGACTGTGTGGATCACAATAAAATGTGGAAAATTCTTCAAGAGATGAGAATACCAGACCACCTGACCTGCCTCTTGAGAAACCTGTATGTAGGTCAGGAAGCAACAGTTAGAACTGGACATGGAACAACAGACTGGTTGCAAATAGAAAAAGGAGTACGTCAAGGCTGTATATCGTCACCCTGCTTATTGAACTTATATGCAGAGTACATCATGAGAAACGCTGGGCTGGAAGAAGCACATGCTGAAATCAAGATTGCTGGGAGAAATATCAATAACTTCAGATATGCAGATGACACCACTCTATGGAAGAAAGCGAAGAAGAACTAAAGAGCATCTTGATGAAAGTGAAAGAGGAGAGTGAAACAGTTGGCTTAAAGCTCAACATTCAGAAATCTAAGATCATGGCATCTGGCCCTATTGCTTCATGGCAAATAGATGGGGAAACAGTGGAAACAGTGGCAGACTTAATTTTTCTGGGCTCCAAAATCACTACAGATGGTGACTGCAGCCATGAAATTAAAAGACGCTTACTCCTTGGCAGGAAAGTTATGACCAACCTAGATAGCATATTAAAAAGCGAAGACATTACTTTGCCAACAAAGGTGTGTCTAGTCAAGGCTATGGTTTTTCCAGTGGTCATGTATGGATGTGAAAGTTGGGTTATCAAGAAAGATGAGTGCCACAAAGAATTGATGCTTTTGCACTGTGGGGTTGGAGACTCTTGAGGGTCCCTTGGACTGCAAGGAGCTCCAACCAGTCCATCCTAAAGGAGATCAGTCCTGAGTATTCACTGGAAGGATTGATGTTGAAGCTGAAACTCTTAATACTTTGGCCACCTGATACGAAGAGCTGACACATTGGAAAAGACCCTGATGCCGGGAAAGATTGAAGTGGGGAGAAGAAGGGGACAACAGAGGATGAGATGGTTAGATGGCATCACTGACTCAATGGACATGAGTTTGGGTAAACTCTGGGAGCTGATGATGGACAGGGAGGCCTGGCGTGCTGCTCTCCAAGGGGTTGCAAAGGTTCAGACACGACTGAGTGACTGAACTGAACTGAACTGTGGTATCACCTGCTATCACCAGGTGGCAGGTCACTGATGTCCCTTTGTAGCCTGTTATCCAAATGTCTGGAGTTTCCATTGTCAGCACTAAGAAACACATAATGAACTTCCTCATTTAACAGTTGGGGAAGCTAAGGATTAGTAGGGTTAGGTGACCAATCCAAGTTCATGAAATGAGTTAGTCACAGAGTGATGGCTAAGGCAAACAAACAGCATGAGTTTTCTGGAGCCAAGAGCAGGTTTATTTGGGATTAGAGTCAATCGAGGGCTTTCTGCAGTTGGATGGGTAGAGGAAATTCCAGTGACTGGAAGTGCCAAGGAGTCCCACAGCTTAAGTCACTTTTCCCCTGGATCTTTAATTTCTAGTTTGATGACATTAGTGGAAAAGGAGAGAATGGAAGTTTCTTTCCTTCAGATACATATTTTTAAGACAATTGGGGAAAGAAGCAGAGGACAAAAAGGATCTGCAAAAATTTGAAAAGGAAAGGAGCTGGTTTGAAGAAACCTGAAGAAAAAGAAACTGACATCTTTGGACAGCCCAGATAAGCACTGGGGTTAGAGAGGGTATGGATCTGGGTTACTAAAGAGACAGAAACAGATGTGAGCTGGTCCCTGGCCATGAGGCCTGTGTAAACCACCTCCAGTGCTCTGGGCTTGAGCTGGAGGCCTCCCTGCGTCCTTAGAAATGCTCTTGCTCAATAGAAGATACCTACTTGTGGCCTCAGTTCTGTTTCTCTTAGTGGCCATCATTTGCTGGGCTCCTAAAATGATGTCCCAGAGCAGGACAGGTTATTTTAAGGAGTAAGTGACCAATAACCAACCCAAGAAAAGCAATCCCTAAAAGTTACCTGAGTTCTGAAAATTTCCCAATTAGAAATTTATTCCTTTATCTATAACCAACTTCAGCATGCATCAGAATTACTAGGTGGACAGTGAGCTATGCCTCACCCTGGTCTGGGATGGGGCCTGATAATTTCCTGACAATCTGCATTTCTAATAAATTTCTGAATAGTGCTGATGCTTCACGCTCTCCCATTAAGGGTCCTTGGCTTGGAGTATCACCCTTGTCACTGGCTCCATGTTTCAGGACAAGTGGCATGGTGAGATAAGAGGATTCTACTTGGAATTAGGTGCACTAGCTTTGTCTCTTGTTAGCTGTTCTTTCTAAGTCTCAGTTTTCTCATTTGTAAACTGAAAGTTGTGCTGAATAGAATATTCTTTCTCTGAATTTTGCTTTAGACACTTTGTGAAATTAATGGGGTTTTTTTTGGGTGGGGGTGCTCCTGTCCCCTGTGACTTGGAATCACCTAGGGGCTTGTTAAAAGAAAGACACAATCTTTATTCAACCATCACTTTGAGTAGGGACTGCTAGCTTTTCTTTCAAAAACCATTCTCTCCTTTTCCCATTGGTACTAGATTCACTAAAGGCAGCTGATTATATAGCATTCATAATAAAGACTACATTTCCCAGCCTCCTTTGCAGTCAGATATTACCATGTGACTACTATTGGCTGCTGGGATGTGAGTGGCTATGTTTATATCTTCTAGTTTATCCCCTTACTTTTTCTTACATAGAAAAAGTATGTTCTACATTGTGCCTTACTCCCTTCCTGCCAGTAGAACCAACTTCAATCAAAAATTTTGTATTGAGTAGCTACCATGTGCCTGGCATTCTTCTAGGCACTTGGAACACCTCAGTGAATAAACAAGACAAATATCCTTGCCCCAGTGAAGTTTACAGTCTAACAGGTGGAGACATACAATAAACATATCTTTGTTGGCCACGATTCAACCAGGGGCCAAAAAGCATGCAATATATGGCATGCTTGGCCTCAATGCTCAGTAAGCCAGATGGATTTTCTCAGTCCTCAGGATGCGTTTCTGTGAAGTGAGCCAACAAGCTTTGACCGGGGAATATACACTGTGTGTCAAACTCCAGCTCTGGGCATGTGCCAGTGTAGACTAAAGGCTAAGGAACAACCCTTTCTGTACCACTTCCCTCTTTACAAAATGGCCTAAGACTATTGAAAAACCAACCAACAAACAAGACCCACTTCCATGCCTCAGTTCTTGATAGAGCAAATAAGGGGTGGTGTGAAAGCCTGAAAGAGGATTCGTTTTGGCTGGGTTTTTTTTTTTTTTTTTTTCAGTCATGTACTTTTTTTTTTTTTTTTTTTTTTTTTAAATTTTATTTTATTTTTAAACTTTACAAAACTGTATTAGATTTGCCAAATATCAAAATGAATCCACCACAGGTATACATGTGTTCCCCATCCTGAACCCTCCTCCCTCCTCCCTCCCCATTCCATCCCTCTGGGTCGTCCCAGTGCACCAGCCCCAAGCATGCAGTATCGTGCATCGAACCTGGACTGGCAACTCATTTCATACATGATATTTTACATGTTTCAATGCCATTCTCCCAAATCTTCCCACCCTCTCCCTCTCCCACAGAGTCCATAAGACTGTTCTATACATCAGTGTCTCTTTTGCTGTCTCGTACACAGGGTTATTGTTACCATCTTTCTAAATTCCATATATATGCGTTAGTATACTGTATTGGTGTTTTTCTTTCTGGCTTACTTCACTCTGTATAATAGGCTCCAGTTTCATCCACCTCATTAGAACTGATTCAAATGTATTCTTCTTAATGGCTGAATAATACTCCATTGTGTATATGTACCACACCTTTCTTATCCATTCATCTGCTGATGGACATCTAGGTTGCTTCCATGTCCTGGCTATTATAAACAGTGCTGCGATGATCTCTGGGCTTTCTATTTTGTTCCATTGATCTATATTTCTGTCTTTGTGCCTTGGCTGGGTTTTGACTGAGGAACACAAATTTGGGAGGCCCAGTGCTGTGAAGTATGAGAATTACAGAAATGACCATTTCTCTGGTGCCTCAGGAGCTCAGGTGCTGGGTGCTGCATGGACCTTACCTTGCATCGCCACAGCCAAGAGTATAACTAAAATGTTTAACAGCCAGGAAGGTGTAGACACCAAACTCTCAGAACTGACCCTGCCTACAGCTCTGGGACCAGATCTGCAGCTCCTGCTGCTGTGTCAGACATGCCCTCAGGCTGCCAATGCTATGGATGCCTGGAAGTCCCAGAAGGGGATGTTTAGAATGTTTAGGAGCGAGGGAAATCCAGGAGCTCAGTGGTTTTTCACCAACCGCTATAGATACATCTGAATATTCTAATAACTGGAATACCTCTACTGGTGTGTACCAGCTGAATAGCGACCTGCAAGGTAAATGTTGTCATCCCAGTTTCATAGATGAGGGTGCCAAGCCTCAAGGCCTGAGATTTCCCTGAGAACTCGTGGCTAGTGAGTGAAATGCTCGCTGGGGAGGAAAGGATGTCAGAGTTGCTGGGAGGATGTGGGAGTGTCGGGGCCTCAGCTTCAGAGACAGCAAAAGATTTCAGCTAGGAAATCTCTCCCCTGACAGTTCTTATCCGAGGAGCTTAGAGAAAAGCAGCTACTTATTGAAAAGCTTATGAGTGGGGATCTCAAGGCAACTTCTTCCTCCCCAGGGAGTCCCGAGTTTCAGGGTAAATACCATGAAAGCTCATCAGCCCTGCCCAGATGCTGAACCTCCCTCCCCGTGAGGGACAGTGCAGCATTCCAGCTCCTCACCCGGGCAGCTCTGTATGCAAGGAATGGAATAGAATGGAATGTCCAGATATTGCCGGGCAGAGGGCCATGGAACAGAACATTTCAACGTGGCAGGAGGAAAGGCCTGGCAGAAATCAAACCAATTGGCTGATCGTGAGTATTTAGCAATCACTCGGCATGTAGAGCATTAGCAGGTGTCAGAGGTCAGCTGGAAGGCCTTTCGCTAGTGTCAAATCACACAGCCAGTGAAGAGGAGGGGGAGGCTGAGTGTCCCACCCCTGCTTCACCCACGTGCGCCTCTTTCATTTGGTTTATACATTAGGGTACTGATTCCAACTGTACAAAATGTTCCACTGCTTAAAAAAAAAAAAGATTTTTGCTGTTGATAAACCACTGACCTCATTCACTTGCCACATTTCACTGATAAGAAAACCGGGTCTCAGGGCTGATGACTGGCTGTCCTACCATGGGAGCGGCCTCCTGATGGCCAGTCCAATACTCTGCCCCCTTGGTCTCCCATGCATCCAACTCTGCCAGGCAAAGGGGTGGGAGAAGGCAAGAAAAGCGATGCTCACCTTCACTGGGCAAACAGTGGGCAGACTTAATTGCGAGAAAGGATCAAAATACCCAAAGCTGGCATCCCTGGATGGATTGTGTCTGGCAGACAGTCTGGGCTGCAGAAGCTCAAGGAGGGAGAGGCCGGTTGTTCTGAAAGTTTAGTGGTGAGAAGATGACTTAAGCTGGACCCTGAAGGGTGAGGACTTGGCGGAACAAAAAGGAGAGAGGGGAGACATGGGAGAGGAAGGTATGAGAAAAGGGCTCAACAGCGGATGGTGGAAAGGTCCTGAGAAATGTAGTATTTCCTACCATATCAGTAAACAAGAACGCCACAGTCATCAGCCATTGCAGCCCTCCAATATGAGTTCATACGCCCTAAAGGCACTCAGGAAGGAGAAGAATACCTGAGATTTGGCAGCCATCAAGTTGTAGCCACTTCCTATGGTGAGCTAAAGGGAGCTCAGGACATGAAAAAACACAGGATACTGGCCCCAGATAGCTGAGGTGCATGTGAAAGGAATGGCTTCAGTGAGCCCAGACTCGTGCATCTTCCCATACACAGACATGTGCTAAATTCCTTAGCTTGGGATGTCTGGTTTTCTTTAAGTCATAAAAATACTTTGATGTTCAGACTACCTGCCCTTTGTTGCAAACTTCTTTATAACCTGATTCCTCCCCTCTGCCCTCTCAGAGCAGTTCTCTTAGGGTTACTTGAGATGGCTGTCTCCCAGGTTAAAGTCCTAAAAATTCCCACTGAATAAAATATTACTTTCAACTTTTAGGTTGTGTGTATTTTTTCAGTCCACATCCTGACTTGAGGAGGCTGGGACAGTAGCCTTGCTTCTCTGCCAGTCACTTACTGTCTCAGACCACAGCTGTTCCTCCATCATATGACAGAGTTATATCAGAGCCCTGGCTCCCAAACTCTCCCAGTCATCAGAACCACCAGGATGGGAACTTTCTGATGACTTAGGTCCTGGGTTCTGCTAGTTTTGAGGGAGATGATTTAAGTACTAGACTTGGAGAATCTTGAGACCTCTGAGTTCCCTTTTGGCTCTGAAATTCTACAACCTTAAGATGCTTCCACAGGCATTTGGCTCTCTCCCCATGGAATTAAAAAAGCATACTATTCTCCAACAGATGTGTGCCTGTCCAGAGCATCAAGGAATAAGAGCTGCATCTTTCAAGGAGGAAAGTGGGTCCCACCTCCTGATCCACTCAGGCTCTGCAAGTCCCCAGGCACTGAAGTCCTTTGCTAGCTGGTGAGGTTTTCACTCCTAGTGTTTATCCAAAGTATGACAACTATTGTTTGAAGTTGTCTGTGCCTAAGGCTCCTTCTTAATTCCAAAGATTCCTGCTTACCCCAAAATCCCCAGAACCTGAACATTTCACCCCGTCTCCCACCTCCAGAGTGCATAGATACCCATTAACAGCTGACTAATGCTCAAATTTCAGCACCAGGACATTTATTTTTTTCAAACTGAAAAAAAAATACTTTTTACTGGACATTTAATCTAGGCTCATTGGGAAAAAATTAGGAATTACATATTAGAAATAAAGAAAAATTACCTCAAACATCACTTTAATGAGATATTCTTATTACCCTTTTTCTAGCCAAATGAAATCTTTCCCACATTTCTCACCTCATGTTTCTTTGGGGGAATAGAAGCTCTCCCTCAGACATAAACTCTTATTCTCTCACCACCAGGCCTGTGAACTTCATCTCCATCTGCAGACACACCCCTACCTTCTCTCCTATTGCAACAGAAATGTACTTGCTTTTGCCGAAAACCAGCCCCTCCAGCCACTGGGATACCATCTTCTCTGTCCTCCAGTGACCCTACCCTGGCCATTACCCAGCGCTCCTGCACCCTCAGGGGCTCATTATCTCCATTATTCCCGGGAGCTTACAAACTCTCCTCAGTTTAAAAAATCCCTTCATGGAACATAAACTGGTGTGGCCACTATGGAAAACAATACAGAGTTTCCTTAAAAAACTAAAAAACAGAGCTACCGTATGTTCCTGCAATCCCACCTCTGGGCATATATCCAGAGAAAACTCTAATTCAAAAAGATACATGAGGACTTCCCTGATGGTTCAGTGGTTACGAATCTGCCTGCCAGTGCAGGGGACACAAGTTTGATCCCTGGTTCAGGAAGATTCTACATGCCTCGTGGCCACTAAGCCCACGTGCCATGACTGCTGAAGCCCACACATTCTAGAGCCTGTGTTCTGCAACAAGAGAAGCCACTGCAATGAGAAGCCCCTGCCCTGCAACTACAGAGTAGCCCCTGCATGCAGCAGAGAAGATCCAGTGCAGCCAAAACTAAATAAATAAATAAAATATGAAAAGCTACCTGCAACCCAATGTTCCTAGCAGCACAATTCACAGTAGCCAGGACATGGAAGCAACTTAAGTGTCCATTGACAGATGAATAGATAAAGATGTGGTACATATACACAATGGAATACTACTCAGCCATAAAAAAGAGTTAGTGATAGGGAAGCCTGGCATGCTGCAGTCCATGGGGTCACAAAGAGCCGGACATGACTGAGTGACTGAACTGAACTTAAAAAAAAAAAAGAATGAAATAATGGCATTTGCAGCAACATGGATGGAGACCTAAAGATTATTACACTAAGTAAAGTAGGTCAAACAGAGAAAGACAAACATCACATGCTATCACTTATACGTGGAATCCAAAAGCTGACACACATGAACCCATTTACAAAACGGAAACAGACGCACAGACATAGACAACATGCTTATGGTTACCAAAGGCAAAAAATAGGAGGGGAACGGGGAAGGGATAAATTAGGAGTTTGAGATTAGCTACTTAGATACAAACTACTCTACATAAAACAGATTAAAAAATAAGGTCCTACTGTATAGCACAGGGAACTATACTAAATATCTTACAATAAACCATAATGGAAAAAATCTGAAAAAATACATATATATAATATAAACTGAATCACTTTGCTGTAACCAGAAACTAACATAACGTTGTAAATCAATTATACTTCAATAAAAATAAATATAAATATCTCCTCCTGGACCACTGTATTCATTTCCTATGGCTACTATAACAAGGTACCACAGATTGAGTGGCTTAGAACAACAAAACTGTATTATCTCACAGTTGTGGAACCTAGAATCTGCACCAAATTGTGTGGAATTTGTGTGAAATTGTGTGAAGTTGTTCACAATTGTGGAACACCAAAATCGAGGTGTTGGCAGGACCGTGTTCCACCCAAAATCTGTGGTGAGACTCCAGCCCCCGGTGGTGGCTACCAATCCTTTATGTTTCTTGGCTTGCAACTGCCTCTCCAAGCTCCACCTCTGTCCTCACATGGCATTCTCCCTGGGTGTTTCTTCTCCCCTCTTATAAGGACACGAATCATTTTGTATTAAGGGACCACCCTCCTCCAGTGTGACCTCATCTTTATTTACATCTTAAGATGTAAATTTCAAAACAACAGTCACAGGTATTGGGGGTTAGGACGTCTACATAACTTTCAGAGGGACACGATTCATTTCTGAATTCCTGACTCACAGAAAGTGTGAGGCAATACATGCTTATTATTTTAAAGCACAAAGTTTGGGGAGTAATTTGATATGTATCAACAGAGAGTTAATACACTTGTAAATGCTATATTTTTTTCTTTAAAAGATAAGATCATAATATCCATACTGCTTAGAAAACTTTTTCCTTTAAATGGTATATCGTGAACACCTTCCAAGTTGATAAATCCATATCTACAGTCATTTTAATGGATATTCAGAATTTCACTGAATAAATATATACCACAACTTAGCTAGCCACTCCTCTAAATCTCAAAATATTCACTACTATACTAAAAATTGCAATGGCCATTTTTGTGAGTAATTCTTAATGACATTTATGGGTTTCTTAAAATAAATTCAGGAGTGAAATTACTGAATCAAAGGGTATATTTTGAGCAGCACATTTCCAGATTGTGTCTTTTGAAATCTTGCATATGCTTATTTCCGGGAGGATCTGAGAACACCTGCTTAGTAGGCAAGTTCTTCAAAAACTTTTACTATGTTGCCCATCTGATAAGCTTTCAAAATGACCTTTGATTGTTTGAACACTCATCTCTTTGATTCTTAACTACAGCAGCCTTGAAACCATGTTTATGAGCAGCCCTGGGTGGGGAGGTCTCAGAGACAGAGAGGGCTCTGCCAGCCCATGCATTTGCCCAGCCCATCATCTCCACCCCAAACAGCCCTTGGGAAGGACTGGACTTTCTCTGTTTCTAAGCTATGCCCTGCTTTTCTTTCCCTAGGGTGCAGGCAGAGGAGGAATAAGGGGTTTCCTTCTTGAAACATGAAGGCCCTGGTATCACTGGCTCCCAGACCACTGACCCTGTCCTGTGGGCGGGGTGGGGTGGGGTCCAGCTGTCTGACCTCTCCACAGCTAAGTGGGGAACCGTTCGTTCTCAGATAAGGAAAAATGCTGTCTCCATTTCCCTACTCCATTCTGCCAAAGTGCTTGAGGAGAAGAAAAGAAATGGTATTCAAATTAGTAATGCCACCAACAGAACTCAGGTTAACTTTGCAGTCAGACTAAGCTATTTAGAGCTCCACCTACCATAAGGAAGATAGATACCACTGTTCTCAGGGAGGCTTCCTGACCCTCCTGTTTGGGGTCCCCACAGTGGGGAGATCTCCACTGGGCACGTTTCTCTCTGCTTTCTGGAGCATGGGGAGAAAGCAGAGGAAAGGGGGAGAAGGGAGAGCGGTATCAGGCCAGAGGGGAAGGGAGAAAAAGCAAAGAAAGCTATGAAGGAGAGAGGAAGGAAAGAGGAGAGAGGAAGAGCAATGAGGCATATGGGTTATGGGAACACACGCCGGGTTTGTCTGACGGTTAGTGACATCGCCAAAACCTACAACTCAACTCCTAGGGCTGGGAAGAGTAATGTGGATTTATGGTAATTCCCTGGGCAGAAGGAATACATTGTGTCACACCCCAGAACAGCAGGCCCTAATCAAACTTTCCCGTTTTCCTCTCCCCTTACTCTCCCAAAGCCTGTTTTTGAAAAATCCCTTTAATTTCCAGATCTCCATCTCTGCATCTCTCCATCTCCTATGGAGCACAAGCAGGATGACCAGCCCTTGGTCTGCAGGTTGGTCAAGCCTCTCAACCTGGAGCCCCTCCTGCCTTCCTCTCCATTCCCCGCTGCACCCTGGCTTATTCCAGAAGTCAGTTCCGCACTCTGCCCAGAGCTGTGTGGTTTCTTGGAGTCCCAACAACCACTGAAAGACCCAGCGTACTCACCCAGCATCTCCCTAGCTTCCCTTTTTCTCAGCAACGGGACAGATGGTGACTGCCTGGTGGATGTTAGGGTGTCAGGGTGTTGTGAACACACTCACCTGACCTCTGGAGCTGTCCATTCTTGGCCCAAATGGGGGATGCCCAGCTTCCTTCCAGGTAATGAGAATTCGACCTTTTATATACCTGGTGTGTGTTTCCATATTCTCCTACAATTCAGTTATCTTCTAGAGCTGGGGCCGAGAGGAAGGGGAGGAAAGGGGCCCCTGGCCCTCCCCTGCGCTTATAGGCACTGAACCCCAAGAAAACTGAAACCCCAGGTGAATGGCTTGCTCAAGGTCATGGGGTCAGCAGAACTGAGGTAGGATCGCAGCTTTGATTCCAGAACGAATTCAAATCTCTTCCATATGCCATGCTCAAGGCCAGGTTATAATTTCCCTAAGCCCTAGACACTTGCGTTTTTATAGGCTCCTTCTACCATAAAAAATATTTAAAATGAGCAAAGAAAGTATAATAATCATTTCTTTGTATTTTAGGGACTTTAACCAGGACATTTTCTAGTTGGTATTAGGAATGTTTGGTGGATTTCCAGACTTTTATTTTTTAAACACATCATGGGCTCCAATCTGGTCAACCATCAACTAAGGCTGAGGCATCTCTGACTGAGGCGTTTTGTTTAATTTTGTTTTTTAAAATCATGTATTTGCTACAAAGTATTGGACTTGTCTCAATGGAAATGGTGTAAAAAAAATGATATGTGATATGTATCATACTTAATAAATCAATCTTATAAAAAAAAGATACTTTATGATTGCATCGGTATAAAGACAAATATAATCCTGGCTGGATTCATTATTCTATATTCATTATTTCTTCTGATTTTAAAATCAAAACCTTTTTATGGCCCCTAAGGCTACCCATTCAAGTGTTCTGGCCTGGAGAATTCCATGGACTGTATAGTCCATGGGGTTGCAAAGAGTTGGACACAACTGAGCGACTTTCACTTTGCTTCAAAGTCCCAAGGGCCCCAGACAGTGCCTGCTGTCCCAAGGGGCCAGGCGCCCACCCTGCCACCGTGCACTGAATGCTCTGCACAGATACACCGAGGCCTGCTTGTCAAAGCGTTTCCACAGCTGTGGAGGGAGATGAGATTATTAGGAAGGAAAAAAGATCTACTTGATTAACAATGTAAAACACCTGTGTGCCTTACAGACCTCCAGCTGGGAAACACGCAAAAGCCACAGTTGACCTGACAAATAGCCAAGGGGCTGGAGCTGGGTTTCCCCTGAGATGCTCACCCACCTCTTAGACCCCACCTCCCCAGCCCACCTGATGAAACCAGCTTCACCAAACATCTGTCTCCTGCCCCTACAGAGCAAGCACTCCTCTTTCTCTCCTGGTGAGTCTACATCAAGGACTTTCATCATGAAGATCAAGAGGAGGTACTCTGTGACCAGGGACAGCTTCCCTGTTCCAAGATGATACTGGGAGACGGCGTTCAGTTAAGAAGCTGAGTTACTCTTTCTGTGTGAGCCTTTGGAAATGCCAGGTAATGGCTTCTATACGTCTACTGCAGGTAATTGCAAGAGTCACAGCCTGTCTTTTTGCCTTCAGGGAGGGGGCATCTAGAGCAGAGATGGCCAATGTGGGTTGCACGTGCTACCAGACCCCTGCCCAGACTGGAGCAGACATTTTCATTCAGTCATGCATTCTGTCTGCAGAGACTGGGGTCGGGCTTGGGATCCTTCACAGCCCGGATAGTGCAAGTCTGCCCATGGGAGACCTGGTAGCCCTCTCTGATCTCAACCATTCTCTTCAGCCCTTACTCCCTCCTCTCTTTCTGTAACTTTAAAGGAAT
Organism: Bubalus bubalis; assembly: GCF_019923935.1. Classification (NCBI taxonomy): domain Eukaryota; kingdom Metazoa; phylum Chordata; class Mammalia; order Artiodactyla; family Bovidae; genus Bubalus; species Bubalus bubalis. The sequence continues at coordinate 86,875,402 of NC_059167.1, forward strand.
ACATGCATGAGAAATCCAAACAGTGCTGCATATTTTCAACCCTTGAAATAATTATAGGTATATACATACACTTATGTATATAATTACTGTTCCCATTTCACAAAGGCAGGAAATGAGGCTTGAAGAGGTTAAATATTTAACCCAGAACATAATCACTAATAAATGGTAGAGCTGGGGTTTGAATATAAGCTGACTCAAAAGCCCAGAACATAGCTTAATGGAGATGTGAGCTCTAAAAGAGATGCCTTAAATTAATGATGAAACATTGACTCTGGAATTCCTGGCAATGGGGAGTTAGGGAAATTGAGGTATCATTACCCCAGAACCACATCACATGAGACTGCTTAGTGAGACTGAGATCTTAATATGTCTTCCCATCAAAGGCTCAAGATATGATGTGAAGTCTTTAAAAGAAAGGGGAGCAGGCTTCTCTGGGGCACTTGCATCTGCTTCTCCAGGGCCACATCTGTCTCTCTTCAGATGCTCTCAGCTGCCTGCCTATTGGCTACTTGAGAGTCCCTGGAAGTATCTGCAAAGGAGTCTAGTCTCCCGGGTGGCCTTTGCATCAATTGCTGACCTTCTTCTCAACCCCAAGGACCCAGAGTTACAGGAAAGCGCTCCACGTCTATAATTCCACCAGTCATCTCCCTGCAGGAAAGCTTTAGATCTGTAAGTCATGCACCTGAAAGAGGTTAGAATGAAGTAGGAGAAAAATAAGCAAAGAACCAGCCCCACCCAGCATCTGGGAAGTATGGTGGTGAGATGGGGCCACTGGAGGTGGACCCTGCCCCTCAGGGTCAGCCCCTGCAAAACAGAGGGCACCAGAGGGGGGGGTCTGAGGGGAACTGCTTATTCTCCTTTCTGCTCCTCCTTCTCTTAGCATCCCATCCACCTCTATGGTCTTTCTCTCTGGTCCACGCCATTGCAATTCACAAGTCCCCATCTGTGTGACCCCCTCCCCTACCATGGCACTTGACCTAGACTTCTGTATGGGAAATGAGATGAGGATGGGGTGGGGAGAGGATATGAGCCCTCACTAAGCACTTAGTATGTGCAAGTACTTTATATATCTTGTTTTATTTTTGCTTTTGAACTGGCTGTACAATTTGGATTTCATAATACAAATGAAAGCCAAAGAGATTAAGCAATTTGTCCCCAGAGCTAGAAAGCAGTGCTAAACAGTCTTGTTCTGAGTCTGTCTGACTGCATTGTCCAGACAAGACCTTCCCACCCATCTCCCTGTTCCTGTCTCAGGCTCCAAGCTATCACCTTGCTGAGTTTTAGCCCTTCTGGATAACCGCCTCCTTTCAGTGGGGTCACCAGCACATCAGAAGCACTGTCAGGGCATGTTAAACACATTCTCTTTCCCAGATCCTGATTTTAGACTGTGGGTGGAAACAGAATTTGCATTTCTGTGTTTTTTTTCTGGGGGTGGGGAGTTGGTTTTTGATTTTAAGAATTTTGGCCACCACTGAGTGTGGACTCCTAGTTCACCAACCTGGGATCAAACTGCACCCCCTGCAGTGGAAGTACTGAAAGTGCAGAATCTTAACCACTGGACCACCAGGGAAGTCCCAAATTTTCCATTTCTAATGAGCTCTCAAGTGCTGCTGCGCTGGGGTGCAGAGAAACCACACTTTGAGAACCGCTGCTTTAAATCATAAGATTGGGTACCTAATGGTAGAGTTTCAACCTTCTAGCAGGAAAATATTTGGGGCTCCAAGGCTTTTTCCAGTGACCCTGGAAACAAACACATCAAGTAGACAGCTGCTTCCGCATCCCTGGCCAGCCTGCTTTTGCTCAAGTCTTTGATGTGCTTTAAGGTGGAGCCAGAGAGCGCGCTCGGTAACATGATCTTTGGAGAAAGGCACTCGGGTGCCTGGTCTCTAGCCCTGGCTGGGCAGAGGGCTGGAACTGCCCAAGCACGTGAAAAATAAGAGGAAAGGCCAGGGCAGCAGCTGCAGGCTGTTTCAGAGACTGCCACTAAGGTTTTCATCAGCTGGAGCCGTATTTGCCCTCAGGGTGAGTCTGACGGGGGCTGACAGGCCATAGCAGATGCCGCGCAATCACGGCAGCTGTCTCCACCTGCCCTGTAATCAACACAAAACAGCAAGGAAGTTAAAAGCCTCCTTTTAACTGCTCCCCTTGGGGATTCCCACCCATGGCTGGGGGAGCTGACACACAGAGGGCGGAGGAAGGAGCATTCTGCTCACCCAGGCTGCCCCAGAAACACTCTCCTTACTGGGGTAGGAATCCCGGGATCAAGAGGAGTTAAGGAATGAGGGCAGCGTCTAAACGCCCATGAAAGTGCAAATAGCAGCCCTTGCCCATTCTAATAAGAGCTAACATATTTGGGGGCTGCGCTGGGTCTTTGTCACAGCGTGTGTGTGTGTGTGTGTGTGTGTGTGTGTGTGTGTGTGTGTGTGTGTGTTCTCAGTAGTGTCTGATTCTTTGCGACTCTTTAGACTGTAGCCTGCCAGGCTCCTCTGTCCATGGGATTTTTCAGGCAAGAATACTGGAGTGGACTGCCATTTCCTCCTCCAGGAGCTCTTCCTGACCCAGGAATCGAACCTGCATGTCCCTGCATTGCAGGCGGATACTTTACTTGCTGAGTCACTGGGGAAGCCACAGCGTGTGGCTACTAAGTAGCAGAGCTGGGATCTCAGTTGAAACCTGTCTTCTCCAGATGTCATGCTCTGTTACACCACCTTCCTTCTGAAGTTGGATTCCCACTGTTGGATTCATTCATTCGTATTAATATATGCATTCACTCACTTAAACATTTTAGGCACTGAGAATAAGAAAGGAAGACCCAGTCTTTACACTCAAGAAATTCACAGATGTGGAGAAGAAAAGCAAGGGAGAAATGCCATGAAGAGCAAGTATAAGAATGCAAGGACTGAGGGTGTTAGATGAGGGCGGGTCACCCACACGGGCAGGGACAGGGCCCTGGAGACACTGTTAGCGGCAGTAATCCTTGAACAAATGAATGAAGGGGTTAGTCTCCTGACTCCCAGTGAAGGGCTGGCTTAGTCTGGACAAGGCACAGGTGAGGGCAGGCTATCCCACTGAGGAGGCTGGAGAGCTTCTTCGTCCAGTGGTTCTCAACTCTGTTGCACAATGGAATCATCTGGAGAGGTTCTAAAAGGCCCTATGCCCTGGCCCTTGTCAATCAATCAGAATCCTGGTGCAGGGACTCCCCAGGTGATATCAGTATGTAGCAGAGTTTGACAGCCACTGTTCTAGATGGTCCATGGGTCCTCCAATAGAGCTTCTCAGGCTCTCACCCATTGCTTGTTCCTGTTTCCCATTGAATGAGCCAAGTTTCAAGGAAAACTAGAGTGGGCCCCTGGGGAGTCTGAATTTTCACGCAGAGGAGTTTTAAAGGCCTGGGAGTCTTCCCTGGTGGCCCAGTTGTTAAGACTTCACTTTCCAATGCAGGGGGTATGGATTCCTGGTTGGGGAACTAAGATCTCACATGACTCCAGGCCAAAAGATCAAAACAAAACAGAAGCAATATTGTAAGAAATTCAATAAAGACTTTTTTAAATGGCCCACATTAAAAAAAATCTTTAAAAAATAAAATCAAAGGCCTGTGAATATCAGTTATGCTTTTGTGACTTCTTCCAGCTGAAGGTTGAAATTGCAGATGAGAAAAGTGATTGTGAGAAGGGAACAGCTGGATAAATACGTAGCATGAGAATGTAACTCCAGATCTAGATTTATTTTTAGCTCTCTCCATGCACAAACAATTATACAGTCAGATCTTGGGATCTGGTACTCTGACCCATGACTGATGCCAAAGAAATGGTTGCCTCCTAGCAAGGAACTCAGTGCATCTCAGAAAGATGTGGAATAACCTTTTTGGTAAGAGAATGGTAACAACAGCAATGACTACCTTTGAGTTCCTAGCTAAGAACTGCTCCAGGACAAATCCTACTCCTTTAATCCTTACAACACATTCAAGAGGTAAATATTAGGTTGGTGTAAAAGTAACTGTGGCTTGTACGTTGTTGAAATTTGACATTTGATATTGGAATATATTCTTAATAAATATGGTTATGTTGTGTGGATCACAATAAACTGTGGAAAATTCTTAAAAAGATGGGACTACAAGACCACCTGACCTGCCTCTTGAGAAATGTGTATGCAGGTCAGGAAGCAACAGTTCGAACTGGACATGGAACAACAGACTGGTTCCAAATAGGAAAAGGAGTACGTCAAGGCTGTATATTGTCACCCTGCTTATTTAACTTATATGCAGAGTACGTCATGAGAAATGCTGGACTGGAAGAAACACAAGCTGGAATCAAGATTGCCAGGAGAAATATCAATAACCTCAGATATGCAGATGACACCACCCTTATGGCAGAAAGTGAAGAGGAACTCAAAAGCCTCTTGATGAAAGTGAAAGTGGAAAGTGAAAAAGTAGGCTTAAAGCTCAATATTCAGAAAACGAAGATCATGGCATCTGGTCCCATCACTTCATGGCAAATAGATGTGGAAAGAGTGGAAACAGTGTCAGACTTTATTTTTCTGGGCTCCAAGATCACTACAGATGGTGACTGCAGCCATGAAATTAAAAGACGCTTACTCCTTGGAAGGAAAGTTATGACCAACCTAGATAGCATATTCAAAAGCAGAGACATTACTTTGCCAACAAAGGTCCGTCTAGTCAAGGCTATGGTTTTTCCTGTGGTCAGGTATGGATGTGAGAGTTGGACTGTGAAGGAGGCTGAGCACCGAAGAATTGATGCTTTTGAACTGTGGTGTTGGAGAAGACTCTTGAGAGTCCCTTGGACTGCAAGGAGATCAGCCCTGGGATTTCTTTGGAAGGAATGATGCTAAGGCTGAAACTCCAGTACTTTGGCCACCTCATGCGAAGAGTTGACTCATTGGAAAAGACTCTGATGCTGGGAGGGATTGGGGGCAGGAGGAGAAGGGGACGACAGAGGATGAGATGGCTGGATGGCATCACTGACTCAATGGACGTGAGTCTGAGTGAACTCCGGGAGTTGGTGATGGACAGGGAGGCCTGGCGTGCTGCGATTCATGGGGTCGCAAAGAGTCGGACACGACTGAGTGACTGAACTGAACTGAACTGAATTGTATATCATCTACTGTATTCACCTGACCGCTCGCCAACCGACCACCACTTCTTCAAGCATCTCTGCAACTTTTTGCAGGGAAAATGCTTCCACAATCAGCAAGAGGCAGAAAATGTTTTTCAGGAGTTAGTCAAATCCCAAAGCACAAATATTTATGTTACAGGAATAAAAAAACTTCTTTCTCACTGGCAAAAATGTGTTTGTTGATTATACTGGTTCCTATTTTGATTAATAAAGATGTGTTTGAGCCTAATTATAATGATTTAAATTTCATGGTCTGAAACCACTATTAGATTTGCACCAACCTAATGGGGTCACAAAGAGTCGGACACAACTGAGCGACTGAACTGAACTGATTATTATTATTAGCATTTTAGAAAGGAGGAAATGGAGGTCTAGAGAGGTCACTTAACCTATAAGTGGCAGAAGCAAGATTTGAACTCAAATCCCAAAGTTCTTCCCACTGGACTATGCTTACCTCTAGGCTGGAATCAAGATTGACGGGGAAAAGATCAATAACCTCAGATATGCAGATGACACCACCCTTATGGCAGAAAGTGAAGAGGAACTCAAAAGCCTCTTGATGAAAGTGAAAGAGGAGAGTGAAAAAGTTGGCTTAAAGCTCAACATTCAGAAAACGAAGATCATGGCATCTGGTCCCATCACTTCATGGGAAATAGATGGGGAAACAGTGGAAACAGCGTCAGATTTTATTTTTTGGGCTCCAAAATCACTGCAGATGGTGACTGTACCCATGAAATTAAAAGACGCTTACTCCTTGGAAGGAAAGTTATGACCAACCTAGACAGCATATTCAAAAGCAGAGACATTACTTTGCCAACAAAGGTCCATCTAGTCAAGGCTATGGTGTTTCCAGTGGTCATGTAAGGATGTGAGAGTTGGACTGTGAAGAAAGCTGAGCACTGAAGAACTGATGCTTTTGAACTGTGGTGGTGGAGAAGACTCTTGAGAGTCCCTTGGACTGCAAGGAGATCCAACCAGTCCATTCCAAAGGAGATCAGCCCTGGGATTTCTTTGGAAGGAATGATGCTAAAGCTGAAACTCCAATACTTTGGCGACCTCATGCGAAGAGTTGACTCATTGGAAAAGACTCTGATGCTGGGAGGGATTGGGGGCAGGAGGAGAAGGGGACGACAGAGAATGAGATGGCTGGATGGCATCACCGACTTGATGGACGTGAGTTTTAGTGAACTCCAGGAATTGGTGATGGACAGGGAGGCCTGGCATGCTGCAATTTATGGGGTCACAAAGAGTCGGACACAACTGAGCGACTGAACTGAACTGAACTGATGGAGTATAAGGGGGTAACTGACATGAAAAAGCGAAATTTAACCTAAAATTTAAGGGGGAGGAAGGAAACCAGATAGTACTGCAAAACCAGATGCAGTGGAAGACTCTCTCTTCCAAATAGTTCTTCTCTATTTGATACTTTCCATCAGTAACTGTAAAATCATACTTCCCATCTTTTAAAAAACCCTCCTTTGACCTCACTGCACACTCCAATTACTTCCATTTCTCTGATAAGCACAAAGTTGTTTGTATCAATGTGAGAAATGTGTGAGATGAGCTGTGGGGGTGGCAAGGGAACATCCTCTGGACTGGGGGGCTTTGTGTCCTTCAAGGTCCTGGTGGGGGGTGGGGGTGTTAATCCTGTCTTCCTTTTCCCATTTCTCTCTCTGCCTCTCCAGGAAGGCCTGTGTTGAGACTAGGGTGGATGAGGGCTGCAGATGGCCAAGGAGGATGGGAGCGGCAGGAACAGAGGCTAAGAGCTGAGGTAAGAGCCTAGGTCCTGCTCACTGGAGGTTAGGCCAGAGCTGCCTGAGATGTAGTCATTTTTCAGACCATATTCTCCCAAGCACAGTTATACCCTGGGTTATTTATTTGGGATCTGAAAGAAACAAACATTTGCAGAAAACCCACAGTATCCTAGACATTGTGCTAAGGGTTGAACATACTTTGTTTCATTTACACACTAAACAATGTCACAGGAAAGGATGTCTTCTGTTAAAGAGGCACAGAGCGATTAAAGTTCTTGATAGAGGCACTCAGGACATGTTGAGCCAAAACTTCAAACCAGGAAAGAGCCTAGGAGGAACCTGCCTTGCTGGCTTTTTCTCAAAGAGTATCCCAAAGAATTGGTGGGCTGGAGGAGATGGTGGCTCAGTGGCCAAAGTGACCTGAAACCCCCTTAGACTGTCATTTCATGTCTCATCCCTTGGAGATGGACAACCTGACTCCAGCCCAGATGCTGGGCCAGCCCATGGGAACATGGTACTCTGATCACCAAATCCACACACCTCATAACCACACGTCAGGAGGAGCACCAGATGCCATAGAAGTGGTTTGAATTTTGGAAGAAAGGAGATAAGTGAGATTGTTTCTTTCGACCCTCAGACCTGAGAAAGACAAGCTCAGCATCTGGGAGAAGAATCCCAAGAATTTGTGGAGATGCTACACAGACCCCTGAAGAATTCTATTCCCAGTTGCTAAAGGATAGAGGTGTCCTAAACGTGGGTTGGATCCCTGATCTGGGAAGATCTCACATATGGCAGAGCAAATAAGCCTGTGTGCCGCAACTACTGAGCCTGTGCTCTAGAGCCTGAAAGCCACAACTACTGAAGCCTGAGTGCCTAGAGCCTGCGCTCTGCAACAAGAGAGGCCACTGCACTGAGAAGCCTGCGCACCGCATCTGGAGAGTAGCCCCTGATCTCCGCAACTAGAGAAAAGCCCAAACAGCAACAAAGGCCCAGCAGAGCCAAACATAAATAAATTTTTAAAATTGTATATTTTACAAAAAGGATAGCAGTCTCCTAATGTCTAAATTTTCCACAGTTTATTGTGATCCACACAGTCAAAAGCCTTGGTATAGTCAATAAAGCAGAAATAGATGTTTTTCTGGAACTCTCTTGTTTTTCCATGATCCAGCAGATGTTGGCAATTTGATCTCTGGTTCCTCTGCCTTTTCTAAAACTAGCTTGAACATCAGGAAGTTCACGGTTCACATATTGCTGAAGCCTGGCTTGGAGAATTTTGAGCATTACTTTACTAGCATGTGAGATAAGTGCAATTGTGCAGTAGTTTGAGCATTCTTTGGCATTGCCTTTCTTTGGAATTGGAATGAAAACTGACCTTTTCCAATCCTGTGGCCACTGCTGAGTTTTCCAAATTGGCTGGCATATTGAGTGCAGCACTTTCACAGCATCATCTTTCAGGATTTGAAATAGCTCAACTGGAATTCCATCACCTCCACTAGCTTTGTTCGTCGTGATGCTTTCTAAGGCCCACTTGACTTCACATTCCAGGATGTCTGGCTCTAGGTCAGTGATCACACCATCATGATTATCTGGGTCGTGAAGATCTTTTTTGTACAGTTCTTCTGTGTATTCTTGCCACCTCTTCTTAATATCTTCTGCTTCTGTTAGGTCCATACCATTTCTGTCCTTTATCGAGCCCATCTTTGCATGAAATATTCCCTTGGTATCTCTGATTTTCTTGAAGAGATCTCTAGTCTTTCCCATTCTGTTGTTTTCCTCTATTTCTTTGCATTGATTGCTGAGGAAGGCTTTCTCATCTCTTCTTGCTATCTTTGGAACTCTGCATTCAGATGCTTATATCTTTCCTTTTCTCCTTTGCTTTTTGCTTCTCTTCTTTTCACAGCAGGAAGCAACAGTTAGAACTGGACATGGAACAACAGACTGGTTCCAAATTGGAAAAGGAGTACGTCAAGGCTGTATATTGTCACCCTGCTTATTTAACTTATATGCAGAGTACATCATGAGAAACGTTGGACTGGAAGAAACACAAGCTGGAATCAAGATTGCCAGGAGAAATATCAATAACCTCAGATATGCAGATGACACCACCCTTATGGCAGAAAGTGAAGAGGAACTCAAAAGCCTCTTGATGAAAGTGAAAGTGGAGAGTGAAAAAGTTGGCTTAAAGCTCAACATTCAGAAAACAAAGATCATGGCATCCGGTCCCATCACTTCATGGGAAATAGATGTGGAAAGAGTGGAAACAGTGTCAGACTTTATTTTTTGGGGCTCCAAAATCACTGCAGATGGTGACTGCAGCCATGAAATTAAAAGACACTTATTCCTTGGAAGGAAAGTTATGACCAACCTAGATAGCATATTCAAAAGCAGAGACATTATTTTGCCAACAAAGGTCCGTCTAGTCAAGGCTATGGTTTTTCCAGTGGTCATGTATGGATGTGAGAGTTGGACTGTGAAGAAGGCTGAGCGCCGAAGAATTGATGCTTTTGAACTGTGGTGTTGGAGAAGACTCTTGAGAGTCCCTTGGACTGCAAGGAGATCCAATCAGTCCATTCTGAAGGAGATCAGCCCTGGGATTTCTTTGGAAGGAATGATGCTGAAGCTGAAACTCTAATACTTTGGTCACCTGATGTGAAGAACTGACTCATTGGAAAAGACTCTGATGCTGGGAGGGATTGGGGGAAGGAGGAGAAGGGGACGACAGAGGATGAGATGGCTCAATGGCATCACGGACTCGATGGACGTGAGTCTGAGTGAACTCCGGGAGTTGGTGATGGACAGGGAGGCCTGGTGTGCTGTGATTCATGGGGTCGCAAAGAGTCGGACACGACTGAGCAAGTGAACTGAACTGAACTGAATGTCTAAATGTGACTTATTTCCCCATGGCTACTCATGAAGGGAGGATGGAAGTCTGCCACCATTTGCAGCTTCCCCAGCAGTGGGGCAGCTCTGTTGTGATAATGGAAAAGCCAGGGATGCAGTTCAGAACCCACAGATGGGCATGTCCTCAGTCCATATGTGGAAAATCCCATCAGCCCACTGACCACACTCCCCTCAGAAGCAGGGCTTCCTGCTCTCAGCACATCTGAGTTGCCCACCTCAAGACATCCCTGAACACAGAACACAAAAGAAACTGGTGTTGTCCTTTTCCAAGGAAGGCTTAGAAATGGCTTCACCCATTTAGCATTAAGCAGGGACCACAAGGCATGTCTTTGCTTTCAAAGACTGTACTACACAGCTGAGAGCATGGAAAGAAACCACAAAGCAAGTTATTAAGGATCAAAAGGAGCACCCCAGACAATAAGCACTTGAGCTATTGGAAGAAGACCCATCTCTGGAGACCAGCATGCTGTTGAGAAGGCTTAATGACAGATGTGGGACTGGGGCTGGGCCTTGGGTAAGAAGGATTTTTCAGAGAGAGAAACAGAAAAGGTTTCTTTTTCTTTTTTTCCCCCCAGATGGAGTGGCTGGCAGGATTGAAGATGTGAGAGCAGGAAAGTGAGGAGCAGGTTTGGGGACGAGGAGGAAGATACAATTTGAAGGGCAATCTGGGTACAAGCGGAAACAGCGGCAAGAGATGTTGGGGAAACTGCCTGCCAGGCCATTGAGGGTGGTGAGGACAGCTGGGGACTGATGGATGGGAGGCTTGGGCTTGATCCTGTGGACACTGGAAAGGAGTTGCAGGATCTTGAGTCTGAGGGTTGTCTGTTCAACCTGGCAGAGGTGTGCAGTGTGGACCATGAGGTGGCAACAAGGATGTAGCCATGCAGAGGTGAGAAGGGAGTGGAGGTTGGGACCCAGATGGTTTGTGGAGGCCACAGGAGCAGACAGCAGGGGCGAGAGGCAGGTTCCAAGGGAAGACGGCGTGAAGGGGTGATGTGACTCACTGTCCCGTGGGAGCGGAGGGAGAGACAGGAGTCTGAGGTGACTCCCACTCTCCAGCTAGAGTGACTGAAGAAAAGGAGTCATGGAATCAAGAAAGGGAAGGCGGTAATGGGGGAGGGGCCGGCTTTTCAGGGGAATCAGCAGGAAATGTAGAATGCACACTGTGGTGTGTGGAATAGGCAATGAGGAATCCAGAGTGGGAGATGGGTCTTGAGAAGGTTTCTCTGCAAATCTCAGGATGACGCAGCAATATCAGATGCTCCCTGGGGAAGGCTCAGTGCAAATGCACACCCATCCCCACCTCCCAGACCCTTCTTGTTGTCCCACCCCTAAGTCATGTCCCACCCCTAAGTCATAAGACTGCCCTGATGTCCTCATCTCATGCCATCATTTAATTATTTCACTGCTAGATCATAGGTGTCATGTAATAACGTCGTGGCAGCCAACAGCAGTTGAACAGTAAAAAGGTTAATTGCATTTATTTAAAAAAAAACTCTGCCAAAGGAAGGTACTCAAACCATTGGGCAGACTAGTTGAAAGCTAATGTTGTGACCAAATTGAATTTCAAATGAATTTTACCTCCATAGTTCATTTTGCTAATTTGATTCTCTGCATCCTGTAATTTGTTGACAGTGATTGATTATTTAAGTGAATAATATCTGTGTATGGGAATCATTTAGTAATAGAAAATGCCATGCATGATCATAACATTAATGAGTATTGTTTACTTGAGTTTTCATCACCTACTTAGTCCATTGAAGGTATTGGGAAACTCAGGGGACCAGCAGGAGTGGTCCCAAGGGTTCTGGGGTGATTTTCACACCAAGGGCAAGATGGGTTCCTATATCTTCAAGACATCACACCACAGCTTCACATCATTCATGGACCATCTAGCACTACTTTTTTTCTCAGCAAAAAAAAAAAAAAATCAGAAACATAGATTTCTGGGTTTGGAATCTCTGCTTCTCTTTTGGATGGACTACTGGCTATGCTGATGATGAGAGAAACATGACTTGTGTGTGGGGAGCACAGAGGAAAGGTGAAGAGAAGTTATCTGAATAGAGCTACGACTACACACACACACACACACACACACACACACACACACACACACACACACACACCCAGGACCTGAAATTCTCAAATCTCAATGTGCATCAGAATCACCTGGATGCTAATTTAAAGTGTAGATTCCAAGACCTACTCTTAAGGACACATAGGAAGGTGTCCTAAAATCTGCATGTGAAATGAGCACCTACATGCGTGCTCAGTTGTGTCTGATTCTTTGAGACTCCATCAACTGTAGCCCGCCAGGCTGCTCTGTCCATGGGATTCTCCAGGCAAGAATACGGGAGTGGGTTGCCATTTCCTTCTCCAGGGGATCTTCCCGTGGAAGAATCTTCCTAGGGATCGAACCGGCATCTCCTGCATTGGCAGGTGGATTCTTTTACCACAGAGCCACCTAGGAAGCCCCGAGAAAAGCACCTAGAGTGATGCTAATCTGGGTGGCTCTTAATGACACTTTGAGAAACACTTTGCGTCCCTAAACATTCATTGTGACCTGCCTCAAACTCTTTTCCCAACTCTTTTTGATCCATTCTGCTCCTTGTTTCTCCTCTTCACCCTCAAAACAATATCATGAAATAATCCCTATTATTATCTCTATGCTCTGACCGAGGAAACCGAGGCACAGAGAGGTTAAGCATTTAGTGATTACAAGTCCAGATTCTGGTAACAAACCTGCAAAAGAATCTTGCTTTTGATTCTTACTGGGTAATCTTGGGTAAGTAAATTACTTAACCACTCTGACTTCAGTTTCTTCAATGGTAAATGGGCTGTTGGTCCCTCCCCAGTAGAGGATTAAGTGGGATTAGGTAGTGTATATAATACCTGCTGCTGCTGCTGCTGCTAAGTCACTTCAGTCATGTCCGACTCTGCGTGACCCCATAGATGGCAGCCCACCAGGCTCCCCCGTCCCTGGGATTCTCCAGGCAAGAACACTGGAGTGGGTTGCCATTTCCTTCTCCAATACATGAAAGTGAAAAGTGAAAGTGAAGTTGCTCAGTCGTGTCTGACTTTTTGCCAACCCATGGACTGCAGGCTCCTCCGTCCATGGGATTTTCCAGGCAAGACTACTGGAGTGGGGTGCCATCGCCTTCTCCGGTATATAATACCTAGAGCCCAGTAAACATCCAATGAACTGCAGCTGTTACTCTTAGCTGGCTCCGAAGATGAACCCCACCCAGAATCAGACCAAGAGAAGCAGGGAGCATGGACAACAAGATGGCCAGCCCAGAATTTTGAATGATATGAATATATGACATATTGAAAAAATTAATAATTAGAAATAGAAAAAGTGTACTGATAGCAATTTATTTATTCATTCACAAAACAAATGTTTGCTGAATCCCTGCTATATGCCAGGCCCTCTTTTAAGTGCTAAGGACTCAATAATGAACATGCAGGCCAATTAAGAAGAATGAAATAATGCCATCTGCAGCAACATGGGTGGACCTAGAGACTGGCATACTGAGTGAAGTAAGTCAGACAGGAGGAGAAATATTGTATGACATTGCTTATATGTGGAATCTAAAAGGAAATGATGCAAATAAACTTACTTACAAAACAGAAAGAAACTTATAGACTCAGAGAATGAATTTATGGTTGCTGGGGTCAGGGCAGGGAGGGATTGTTAGGGAGTTTAGGATGGACATGTACACACTGCTTTATTTAAAATGGATAACCAGCAAGGTCCTACTGTCTAGCACAGGGAACTCTGCTCGATGTTATGGAGCAGCTTGGATGGGAGGGGATTTTGAGGGAGAATGGACACATGTCCACGTGTGCCTGAGTCCCTTTGCTGCTCACCTGAAACTATCACACACTGTTTGTTAGTCAGATATTGTTTTTAGTCACTAAGTCACGTCTGACTCTTTTGTGACCCCATGGACTGTAGCCCACAGGCTCCTCTGTCCATGGGATTTCCCAGGCAAGAAAACTGGAGTGGGTTGCTATTTCCTTTCCAGGGGATCTTCCCAACCCAGGAATCTAACCTGTGTCTCCTGAATTGGCAAGCAGATTCTTTACCACTGAGGCACCAGGAAGTTGGCTATACCCCAATACAAAACAAAAGTTAGGGAAACAAACAAAAAAAAGAAACAAGCAGACAAGAATCCCTGTCCTTGAGTGCTTATATTCTAGTGAGAGAGAAGCAATAAACGTAATAAGTGAAGGAAGGATAGAGCATGCTAGAAAGTAATAGACGCAATGAGCAGATGTCAAGCAGAGGAAGCAAAGCAGGAATGCAGAGGGCTTCATTTTTTAAACAGTGGTCACGGTAAGCCTCTCTAGTGTGGAGATGACCTGCGGTGGCTTGAAGCAGGGCTTGTGTTTCTAGCCAGAGACGGAGGTCAAGTTGCGGCAATGAGCGCACCAAATCCTAGCCAGTGGACCAGGGGTCAGTGACAAGGCCCTGGCTTTTTTGGCTTTGCAGAAAAGAATTCCCACAAAGACGGAAAGTAGTAAAACAAGGAAAGTGTCATTAGGAGGAAAAGCAGTACAGTATATGTGGATAGACACACAAGTGGACTCAGAGTTGTGCCCTTGTGGCAATTTAAATCACTTACATGGGGCATTTCTTTCTGGTTTCCTTTGGTTTTGATTTTCCCAGTTCAGAGTCCATATTTGGTTTATCTCAGGATCCTCCCATGTGTATGCACACCTCTCTTAGCCAAGATGGAGTCTAAGGAAGAGGCAATGGGTAGTTAGCTTCACTTAGCATCTCCCCCCTTTGGGCCTCCAAAGAGCCTTTCTGTGCCTGTGTAGGTGAGGAGGTCTCTTGACTTCGAGAAAGAGAAATATATGGCCTCTTATCTCCTATCTGGGCAGGGCCCAGCCTTCTTCCTCAATTGTCCTGCTATTTTTGCCTTGGAGAGACAGAGAACGAACCCCAACTGTTGGCTCCGAGGGGCCCATCAATCTCCTAACTCAGTGAAGTTGCAACAGACTTCTGGGAGGCCCAGGACTGAGCAGCAGACATCTGGGAAAGAGCCCTTCAGGCAGAGGGGACGGACAGGGCAAGACTCTCAGCGAGAAGGTACTTACATATTCAGGGAACAGAGAGGAGGCCTTTGATGCTGGAGTGGATAGACAAGACAGAAAGAAGTAGGAGAGATAGTCAGAGAGTAAGGGCAGGGAAGTGGAAGATCAGATAGAGCCTTTAAGGTCATGGTTAAAAAAAGGCAGGGGGGGCTTTTATTTTTAGTTAAATTGGAACCACTGGCAGTTTTGAGTAGTGTGAACTGACATAGCTTAAAGGATTGCTCTGGTTTGTGCATTGAGAAAGGTCCATGGGGAGGTAAGGATGGACATGGGAAGATGAATTAGGAAGCTATTACAATCATCCAGGTGAGAGATTACGGTGACTGCATTTGTGTCCTCAGGCTGTCATAACAAATTACCACAAGCTAGGTGACTTAAAACAATAAAAATGTATTATCTCACAGTTCTGGGGGCTAGAAGTCCCCAGTCAAGGTATCAACAGGACTGTGCTCTCTACAAAGCCTGCAGAAGAGAACCCTTCCTTGCCTTCTCCAGCTCCTGGTGGCTCCAGGTATCCCTTGGTTTGGGATTATAAAACTCTGATGTCTGTCTCCATCTTCTTATGGATTTCTCCATGTGTCCATGTGTCTCTGATCCCCCTCTGCCCTTCTCTAATAAGGACACTCGTCATTGGATTTAGAGCCCACCCCGAATCCAAGACAACCTCATCTTAAGATTTTTAATTACACCTACAAGGAAACCCTCTTTCCAAACAAGGGCACATTCACTGGCTCCAAAGGTTAGGAATTGGACATGCCATTTGGGGGCCCATAATTCAGTCTACTACAGTAGCTTAGAACCAAGACGATAGCAGTGAAGGTCCTGGAAAAATTATTGATAAATTTTGAAGATAGAGCCAACAGGATTTGAGGAATAAGAGAATGAGGAATCAAGAATGACTCCATGGTTTTTGGCTGAGCAGATGCAATGATGGAGTTGCCACTGGTTGAGACTGAAAAGGCTGCAGGTAGATCAGATTCAGAGGCAACTGCAGGCCACAAGTTCAGTTTTGAACATCTTAAGCTTGAGATGATTGTTAGGCATCCAAATGGAGACGCCAGATAGGCAAATGGAAATAAATACTAGAATTAAGAGGAGAGTTCTAGGCTAGAGGCACAAGATTTTGAGTCAAAAGCAAATAGATGATATTTAAAGTCGTAAAGTTGGACGAGACTGTCTCAGTGGTAAGCATATCAGGAGGACAGAAAGAATCTGTGCCCAGGGCCTAGGCTGGGCTGTGAGCAGAGGTACATTTGATGGTTCCTGCTCCCAAGGAACCCACAGTCCGAGGTGGGAGACAGATGGAACAAAGATCAATGCTCAACTGCTGGCCACTCTTCTCAAATCAGCAGCCAGGTCACCATGGGAATGACCAGTTTTCTTCCACATATCCTCCAAGGGGCCAGGGGTCAGGGCTTCTGTTTTTATACACTCTCCAAAAAGGACCTGGGCAATAGCACCTCCAGAAGATGCTATTTCTCACTACAGAGGATGGTTCCCACTTAAAAATTTTTTTCTAAACAAACGATCAGTTTGATGCATCAACTCAAAATAACTCTGCCTAATGGAATGGCATTGCCAACCTGTATCCCCGTCGGCAGCCTTCAACCCTCATTCCTATTTGTTTAAAAATGAGAAGCAACAAATATAGTGGCAGCTTGTCATGAAATATTTTCTCCCTAAATCCAATATACCATGTGTGATTCAAATCTAATTATACTCTTTAAAAATTAAAATGAGTCCTTCTGTTTCTAGTATGGCCATTTGTTCTTATCAAGTTTGACTTCACAATGAAGAGATTATAAGGTCTGCTGAGAACTTTTACCCATTCTGGAAAACTGTGTTTCTGCAGAGGGTTGCTAGGGCCAGGTCCTGGCATAGGCAGGAGTGGTCGGTACAAGCAAAACCAAGGGCAAGGGTGTCATATTCTGTTGACTGTCAGTTTAGTTATGTTGTGCGGCACAGAATGTAAGTCCCTGCAGTTATGCTTAGGACGTAAACGGAGGCAGTGTTTTGCCTACAGTACTGGAGTTTCAACTGGTACAACTAATTCATACATTGATTCAGTTCAGTTCAGTTCAGTTGCTCAGTCGTGTGTGTCTCTTTGCGACCCCATGGACTGCAGCATGCCTGGCTTCTCTGTCCATCACCAACTCACTGAGCTACTCAAACTCATGTCCACTGAGTCGGTGATGCCATCTAACCATCTCATCCTCTGTCGTCCCTTTCTCCTAACCGCCTTTAATCATTCCCAGCATCAGAGTCTTTTCAAATGAGTCAGTTCTTCACATCAGGTGACCAAAGTATTAGAG
Source organism: Bubalus bubalis (assembly GCF_019923935.1). Classification (NCBI taxonomy): domain Eukaryota; kingdom Metazoa; phylum Chordata; class Mammalia; order Artiodactyla; family Bovidae; genus Bubalus; species Bubalus bubalis. The sequence goes on from NC_059167.1 coordinate 86,892,604, forward strand.
TTTCAGCTTAAGCATCAGTCCTTCCAATGAATATTCAGGACTGATTTCCTTTAGGATGGACTGGTTGGATCTCCTTGCAGTCCAAGGGACTCTCAAGAGTCTTCTCCAACACCACAGTTCAAAGGCATCAGTTCTTCGGTGCTCAGCCTTCGTCACAGTCCAACTCTCACATCCATACATGACCACTGGAAAAACCATAGCCTTGACTAGATCAACCTTTGTCACAAAGTAATGTCTCTGCTTTTTTAATATGCTGTCTAGGTTGGTCATAACTTTTCTTCCAAGGAGCAGCCATCTTTTAATTTCATGGCTGAAGTCACCATCTGCAGTGATTTTAGAGCCCCCCAAAATAAAGTCTGTCACTGTTTCCACTCTTTTCCCATCTATTTGCCACGAAGTGATGGAACCAGATGCCATGATCTTAGTTTTCAGAATGTTGAGCTTTAAGCCAAATTTTTCACTCTCCTCTTTCACTTTCATCAAGAGGCTCTTTAGTTCTTCACTTTCTGCCATAAGGGTGGTATCATATGCATATCTGAGGTTACTGATATTTCTCCCGGCAATCTTGATTTCTGCTTGTGCTTCATTCAGCCCAGCATTTCTCATGATGTACTCTGCATAGAAGTTAAATAAGCAGGGTGACAATATACAGCCTTGACGTACTCCTTTCCCGATTTGGAACCAGTCTGTTGTTCCAAGTCCAGTTCTAACTTTTGCTTCTTGACCTGCATACAGATTTCTCAGGAGGTGGGTCAGGTGGTCTGGTATTCCCATCTCTTGAAAAATTTTCCACAGTTGGTTGTGATCCACACAAAGACTTTGGCATAGTCAACAAAGCAAAAGTAGATGTTTTTCTGGAACAGCTTTTTTCAATAGTCCAACAATGATTAAATCGTGCATATTCTCCAACCTCTGGAGAAAGAAATGGCAACCCACTCCAATATTCTTGCCTGGAAAACCCCATGGATGGAGGAGCCTGGCAGGTTACAGTCCATGGGGTCGCAAAGAGTCTGTCATGACTTCATTTTCACTTTCCCTTTCATTCTTCAACCTAGTCATTCCTCATAAGGGAGCTAAGCCTACAAATACATGCACAAACATATTGCAAGGATATTACCTGCAGCACTCAGCATCAGTTCAGTTCAGTTCAGTCCCTCACTTGTGTCCTACTCTTTGCGACCCCATGAATTGCAGCACGCCAGGCCTCCCTGTCCATCACCAACTCCCGGAGTTCACTCAGACTCACATCCATCGAGTCAGTGATGCCATCCAGCCATGTCATCCTCTGTCATCCCCTTCTCCTCCTGCCCCCAATCCCTCCCAGCATCAGAGTCTTTTCCAATGAGTCAACTCTTCTCATGAGGTGGCCAAAGTATTGGAGTTTCAGCTTCAGCATCAGTCCTTCCAAAGAAATCCCAGGGCTGATTTCCTTCAGAATGGACTGGTTGGATCTCCTTGCAGTCCAAGGGACTCTCAAGAGTCTTCTCCAACACCACAGTTCAAAGGCATCAGTTCTTCGGTGCTCAGCCTTCTTCACAGTCCAACTCTCACATCCATACATGACCACTGGAAAAACCATAGCCTTGACTAGACAAACCTTTGTTGGTAAAGTAATGTCTTTGCTTTTGAATAAGCTATCTAGGTTGGTCATAACTTTCCTTCCAAGGAGTAAGCATCTTTTAATTTCATGGCTGCAGTCACCATCTTCAGTGATTTTGGAGCCCAAAAAAATAAAGTCTGACACTGTTTCCACTCTTTCCACATCTATTTCCCATGAAGTGATGGGACCGGATGCCATGATCTTTGTTTTCTGAATGTTGAGCTTTAAGCCAACTTTTTCACTCTCCACTTTCACTTTCATCAAGAGGCTTTTTAGTTCCTCTTCACTTTCTGCCATAAGGGTGGTGTCATCTGCATATCTGAGGTTATTGATATTTCTCCCGGCAATCTTGATTCCAGCTTGTGTTTCTTCCAGTCCAGCGTTTCTCATGATGCACTCTGCATAGAAGTTAAATAAGCAGGGTGACAATATACAGCCTTGACATACTCCTTTTCCAATTTGGAACCAGTCTGTTGTTCCATGTCCAGTTCTAACTGTTGCTTCCTGACCTGCATATAGATTTAAGAGCATAAAATGGTAAGCAACCTAAAAGTCCATCAACAAACACATTTTTTATACCATCCATAAAACGGAATACTATGTATCTTATGAAAGACTGGATGTGTAAGTTTACTAGCCCTGCTGCAATAAACGCCACAGGCCGGGTGGCCTAATTACAGAAATTTATTTTCTCAAAATTCTGGAGACTAGAAGTCCAAGATTAAGGTGTGAGCAGATCACTTTCTTCTGAAGCATCTCTCTTGGGCTTGCAGGTGGCTGCCTTCTCACTGTGTGCCCACACGGCTCTCTCTCTGTACACGTGCCTGAACCTCTGTGTCTCAATCTCCTCTCCCTAAAAGGACACTAGTCATATTGGGTTAGGGCTCACAGTAATGACCCATTTTAACTACATTTTTTAAAAAGACCTTATCTCCAAATACAGTCACATTTTAAGGGACTGGGTGCTAAGGCTTCAATATATGAATTTGGGGAGACATGATTAAGTTTGTAACACTGGATAAGCCCATATACTCTGACTTGGAAAAATGTCTATGAAAGTCTGCTTGAAAGAGAAAGAAGTTGCAGAAGAGTATGTCCAGGATGATGCGAATGTTGCTATAAAAATAATGCATGTTGTGTGTGTGTCTAGAAAAATGTCAGCAAGGGCACACATCCCAAATAGTTAATAGTGGCTTTCTCAGGAGAGGTAGAATTGGAGTGCAGAAAACTCCAACTTTTTCACTTTATAAATGCCTGTATTGTTAGTTTGAATTTTTTTTTTTTTTTGCAACAACCAAACAATAAGTCTGTAATTCAATTTTTTTAAACCTGGCAGGAGAAAAAGAAGGCTACTTTTGCTCACTGGGAAGGCCCAAAGGCAGTGTCTGCCTCGGTATTTTTGTCATCAGCACCATATCAAGTGCCTACTGTGTGCCTAGGGTTTTACTCTAAATCTCATTTGATCCCAACCACAGTGCTGTGAGCTACATACTAGTGCTCTCTCTTTATGGAGAACTCGTGCTCAGAGAAAGTAAACAACTGCTCCAAAGTTACGCAACAAGTAATTGACAGAGGCAAGAATCAGGCCTGTGTCTCCCAGGGGCTGTCCTCTGGGCCATGTGAATGGCTTAAACCAATCCTTTCCCTTTGTCAGAAAACCAACTTGGGGTGCCTGCTGCTGACCATGGTGGTGGTAGGGGATTAGTCACATTCCCTTAGGGAAGGGGGTGCCCCCTGTTTGGCTACTGGGGGCTAGATCAGGAGGTAGCCAGCATGAGTTCTTCAATTGCTACTCCTTCAAGCTAACATTCATAAGTGCCCACGACACGTCTGGCTCTGTTATAAATGTTTAACATCTATTAATAGATCCCTCAAAACCACCCCATTTGATAGATGAGAACAGTAAGCTATTTCACAAAAAGAGAAGGAATCTGAGTAAGTATGTGCTGCTGGCTTTGTGCAGGTGGGTGAACAGCTCAGTGCCCTGCCTGCAATTAGTCATAATAATGAGGGGGCAGGAAGAGCATGAATAATACAAATTCCCTGATAATCAAAAAAGGTTAGCTGAAAATATGGGCCAGATGGCAGTGGGAGTAAGTGGACTCACCATTAAGTGAGATCATAGATGCTAGAGTGCCAAGGACAATGCCTGGCACAGTGTGTACCCCCTGGTCAAGCAAGACCCCAGTCTCAGGCACAGGCAAAGGGCAGGGTGCCCAAGATGGGTGCTGGGCTTGGGCCACACTGAGCCTCTAGCTGTCGAGTGTGGATGTACATCCAGAGCTGAGGCTGAGATCCACACCCAAATACACAGTTCAATAGTTCAATCAGGAACCAATCTGGGAATTCCAGACCAGAGCTGAGAGTTCAGACTTCATGATATGGAGTGAAGCCTGGGGGTTCTTCCTGGACACAGCAGCAGAGCTGCAGAAGGGGTCTCTATAATGGGTGGGAAGTGAGGACAAAGGAGCCGGCAGGCTTGAGCTCAGAGCAGGTGCTTAACACAGGCTAGTTTCCTTCCATTCTTAAGCTAAGGAGTATTATTAGTGCATTGGTGATATTTGGGGTGCCTTGGAGCTCCATATTTCTAGCCAATATTTTTAATCAATGCCTTCAGGATGGGTCAGAGTTCATCTGGGTATCAGGAGTTGGTGATTTCCTGGAAGGAGCATTGGTCAAAGTTGCACACAAAGGCGGAGAGAAACAAACAAAACTCTCCAAGACAGAATGGGGACCAACAGGGAGGAATGCAGTCAGGCATTGAGGTTCAAAATATCATTGTTATAGGAAAAGAGTAAAGAAACAAAATAGGTGATTAAGTAGTTAATCCCACTCAGATCAGATCAGACCAGATCAGTCGCTCAGTCGGGTCCGACTCTTTGCGACCCCATGAATCGCAGCACGCCAGGCCTCCCTGTCCATCACCAATTCCCGGAGTTCACTCAGACTCACGTCCATCGAGTCAGTGATGCCATCCAGCCATGTCATCCTCTGTCATCCCCTTCTCCTCCTGCCCCCAATCCCTCCCAGCATCAGAGTCTTTTTCATTGAGTCAACTCTTCGCATGAGGTGGCCAAAGTACTGGAGTTTCAGCTTTAGCATCATTCCTTCCAAAGAAATCCCAGGGCTGATCTCCTTCAGAATGGACTGGTTGGATCTCCTTGCAGTCCAAGGGACTCTCAAGAGTCTTCTCCAACACCACAGTTCAAAGGCATCAATTCTTCGGCACTCAGCCTTCTTCACAGTCCAACTCTCACATTCACATGTGGTCTCACATGACCACAGGAAAAACCATAGCCTTGACCAGACGAGCCTTTGTTGGCAAAGTAATGTCTCTGCTTTTGAATATGCTATTTAGGTTGGTCCTAACTTTCCTTCCAAGGAGTAAACGTCTTTTAATTTCATGGCTGCAGTCACCATCTGCAGTGATTTTGGAGCCCAGAAAAATAAAGTCTGACACTGTTTCCACTGTGGGATTGTAAATAGAAAAAACAAGGGAGACCCTTGTAAGTGAATGATTACTCAAGAAAGCAGGCTTGTTTAGCAACAAAATTATGCAACGGAAGCACGAGACATACCCCAAGACAATAAAGCAGTGCGGCATGAGACCCACATACGGCCCAGTGAGCTCAGCAAGTTAATGATCCCTAGGACATGCTCTCTGCACATATAAAAACAACAATTTGTGGACCTAGCTTGACCACATAGGGACAAGAAAACTCTCCTGCCCAACCTGAAGGAGGACCCGATGATGGAAACATGACATCTACTCAAGAAAGACAAAAGCTCTTCTCCCTCTCCCCACTTTTACTTTGATTATAAAACTGTAGCCCAGTAAGTTCTTGGGGTGTGACATCCTCTCATCGGCCTGCTTGTAAGCCTCTCAAGGGTTCTATTCTAATAAATCACCTCTTGTCTATCACTTTGCCTCTTGCTGAATTCTTTCTGCATTGAGACATAAAGGACCAGAGCTCTTGAGGTCCCTGAACATGACACCAAACAGTTTCAGTTGCACAAGTTGGATGAAGAGGTAGGCTGGGCCACCCTTTACATGAAGACTTGAAGTTACTCACTTGGCCAGGAGTTCCATGTGAACTTAAAGGATGTGACACAGCGGCTAGGAAAGGTACTGCACATTTAGCTTGCATTCCTAGAAGCATGGTATTTAGGTCAAGCGAGGTGAGGATCCCACTGTCCATAGGACTGGCCAGACTTCATCAAAGTCTGGGGTCTAACTGATAAGCAACCAGAGCAGTTGTAAACCAGCAGCCCAGGGGCTGGATCCAGCCTACAGATACACTGTGTTTGGCTTATAGAATGCTGTAGAAAAGAACAAAAGAGAAAAAGAAAAAACTGATCTGAAAAAAGTCAGAATCTTTCAAATAGAAACCCAGGCTTCCAGCAGCTTTTGAAAAAGTTCAGAAGCTCTGGCACCATCCTTTATGACAACACCTGGCTGGACCTGAACACTGCTTTCTTTAGATCATGCATTCGCTTGGCATTTTTCCACAGTGCTTACCATCCCTTGTTGTCCCCACATAGCAAGATGGAGGGTTAGTTGCCTTTATCACTGAATTTTCAGAGAAAAACTTTTCAGTATCCTTGTCTCTATGAAAAGTGGAAAAATAAAAAATGAGAAGCTCACGTGACTTGCTGTACCTGGCCTGCTGCTCTGTTTATTTTCATTACTGGTCTGGCGTCTGCAGAAGTTTGAATTTGTAGTCTGAGTGCACTATACATAGGGGAAGAAGCACAGCATGTAGGAAGGTATCACGGGGAAGAGGTACAGCAGTTGTAGACTTTTAGCTTGGAGAAGAAAAGGCGCCAAGGATGCATGATTCAGGAGTGCAGACACTGGAAGGACTATCAGAGGGCAGAGGGACTGGCTTATGTGCTACTCTGGTGGGCAGACAGACGACGCAAGTTCCAGAGAAGCAGATGTCAGCTTAATACGTGGATGAGTGTTTGAGAACACAGCTTTCCAAGCAGGAATGAGGCATCTGGAGGGGTAGAGAGCTAGAAGAGGCAGAAGTTGTCAGGGGATGGGACAGAGAGAACGAAGGAGGAGGCAGTACACATCCAGGAATTCTGGTCCAGCTTCTTTTCACTGTGGCCTTGAATAAGTTGCTTAATTTGATGCCTGTAAGACAGATATTAAAATTATGCTACCTTTTAGAAACTTGGTAAGAGTAGAATCAGGCCTACCTGGTGACTCAGCGGGTAAAGAATCTGCCTGCAATGTGGGATACCCGGGTTCAATTTCTGAGTCGGGAAGATTCCCCTGGAGAAGGGAATGGCTAGCCACTCCAATATTTTTGCCTGGAGAATTCCACGGCAGAGGAACATGATGGGCTACAGTCCATGGGGTCGAAGAGAGTCGGACATGACTGAGTGACTTTCACTTTCAAGGGTAGAATTAAAGTAATCAAGGAACTTCCCTGGTGGTCCAGTGGTTAAGAATCTACCTCGCAATGCAGGGGAGTTGGGTTCCATCCCTGGCCGGGGAACTAAGATCTCACATGTAGCAGAGCGACTAAGCCCAAGAGCCGCCAACTAGAGTCCGTGTGCCGTTTTTTCGTCGCAAGGAAAAGATCCTGCAAGATGCAACTAAGATCCAATACAGCCTAATTAATTAATTAATTTTTAAAAAAGATAATAAAAATCAAGTCAGTTATTTTGTATAATATTTGGCTTGTAGTCAATATTCAATAAATGTTAGCTATTATTTACAATCGGGTGAAAGTTTAGATAATTGATTTCTAAGAGCACTGCCAAGTCTAAGTTCTGTGATTTTCTTGTCTTATTCAGCTTCATTTCCTCCCTCCCAAGAAGCTGCTGAAAAGAAAATGAGTGAGTTTCAATCTCATTTTTTTTATTGCTTTCCTCCCACTCCTTCCAAGGCACTTCTAACTCATGAAATGGCCACAGGCTAACTTTGTGAACTACAGACTTTATTTTTAGCTCCTTCTATGGTCTCTTTTTTTGTGATCCAAAATCCTGAAAGTTAGCTAACGTTGGCAGACAGTATGCCCATTTGAAAATGTCTGCTCGTTGCCATTGCTTCAAATCTAAAGTTGATTGCCCTGGGATCTCTTATCAGTAGTGATGTTATCAGTGGACTGGATCAACTTCAAGGTCAATCAGCTTCTTATGAAATCAAACAGCCTGGAACCAGACCATTGAGTATTGGTTTGATACAATTTCCAAGCCACTTGTTTATGACAAGTGGAATTATTTGAACCCACTGGTGATGGACAGGGAGGCCTGGCGTGCTGCAATTCATGGGGTCGCAAAGAGTCGGACACGACTGAGCAACTGATCTGATCTGATCTGATATGGCAAAGATTTTTAAAAAGTGGTTTTTTTAGTGGTGAAGTGGTTTTGATACCAGAATGAAGTAAGGAAGCCATATCAGGATGTCATCATCTCATCTGTTGTCAGCGGATGAGGCACTTAGTCGCTGCTGAAGGCCCTGCTGGGAGCCTATCAGTAAGAACAAGTGGAGAAGCAGCTATATCAAGGGGATATTTAGAATATAAATAGCAGGCGTTGTAGTGGAGAGTTCAGGTCTGGGTAAAGCCACCCTTTGCTGATCTAGCTCTCCCAAGATTTTGAGACACTCGCTCCTACATACCCAGGCTACTCTGGCTTGGCAGGGTGTTAAGCCGAGTGGCAGTCTCAGGAAGAGAAGAGACGCCTGTTCCTGCCTCAGGGAGGCACTCCTTGTGCGCAGTGGTGCAAGCCCTGCCACAGTCCCTGGAGTGATAACCCTCGGAGCAGCCTAGCCTGCCCAGCAGCAGACGCCTCTGTTTCCTAGTAACCTGCTCGAGCCGCAAAGGACTTTTATTTTTGCACTGGTAGCTAGATGTCAGCTCTCAGTTGACAAAGCCAGCTCTCCCTAGAAACCCCAGCTCATAGAAAGGTACACCTCGAACTGTACTTGGACTTTATTTCTGTCATCTCCCCTTGCCTGAAACAACAGTATGATTAATCTAGCATTTGTTTGGAATGTGTTATTTCTTTGTTGGCTTCTTAAGAGACAAGATCCTGGATGCTATTGGCTTGTGAAATTATAATTCCCACAGTGAACCTGTGCTAAATAAATTGCTGGCAAAGACAAACCAGTCTCTAAGCTTCATTTGCCACTCCCCAAACAAAAACACAAAGAGACAAATACAAAATGCTGAGCCATTAAATCAAGACAGAGACCTCATCCTTGGAGCATAGGATAGATGTGATGTACAGGCTGGGTGTACGGGCTGCTGGGCTGGTATAATGAGGAGGAGGAAATCATGAAATGTGTTTGAAACACATTTGTTTTTTTCTAGCAGTGGGGGACACTGTGAAATATATATCCATTCCTCTTTCCTCCTTACTAGTCAAAACCCCATTTTTAGGGTGGATGTCAATGTGCCACATCAGTTGAAGTTCCTTAGTCTCTGCAGCTGATTTTGACCAATGATTAAAAGTTTATTTCTCCTGCCACGAGCATGATAAATCTCTTACTTGTTTAGGTCACTGTTTATCAGATGTTCTGTTACTTCCAGCCAAACAGAATCTCTATAATTTTCAGATCCTCAACTAGGTGTCCAACAATTCAAGTGTGATTCACTTGGCGTCAAACCCCACACGTTAAAGGCATAGTTCCACGTGACTGCCTGATACACCAATCATGAGTCCTGGGCCACCTATCCTTCTGACCAACCAGCTATAAATCAGGGGTTCTCATGACCCCCTTCTCAGGTTTGGTGATTTGCTCGAACAGCTCACAGAACTCAGGAAAACACTTGTTTTCTGGTTTATTATAAAAGCTAGAACTCTGGAACAGCCAAATGGAAGAGATGCACAGGGTTAGGGATGGGTGTGCATGGAGACATAGCTGACTAAACCATCAGCCACTGGTGATGAAACTCAGTCTCCAGCCCCTCTTCCTTCCTCAGAGGTTGGATGGGTTAAGGTTCCACATTCCAACCTTCTAATCATGCCTCGGTCTTTCTGGTGACCAGTCCCCATCCTGAAGCTATGTTGAGACCCCAGTCTCCAGTCATCTCATTAGTATACAAAAGACATTATCATTCAGGAGATTCCAAGGGTTTTAGGAGTTCTATGCTAGGAACCAGAGACGAAGACCAAATATTTACTTTTTATGCTACCGCAGAATCATATATGATTCATAGGCCAACTGCTCACTAGGTGTCTCCATTAATTTTCATGAATAACCAAGTACAGATGGTTCCTGACTTACGATGCTGTGACTTTACCAAGGTGGGAGAGTGATACACACTCAGTATAAGCCTAATTAGAATTTTGAATTCTGTTCATTTTCAAGGCTCGTGATATATAGTAGGGATACTCTCTGGTGAAGCTGGGCAGTAGCAGTGAGCCACAGCTCCTAGTCAGTCCTGAGACCCGAGCTAGACAATCAATACGCTGACAATCATTCTATACCCTCACGACCATTACGGTTCTCACTTTCAGTCCAGTATTCAACATATTACATCAGATATTTAACATTCTTGACAATGATTTTGCCCAACTATCAGTTAATATAAGTGTTCTGAGCAATTTAAAGGTAGGCCAGGTAAAGCTATGTTTGTAGGTTAGATATATTTAAAACACATTTTCAACTTATGATATTCTAGATCTGTGATGGGTTTGTCAGGATGCACAATCCACCATAAGTCACAGAAGATCTTCACTCCAAAACTTAGTGGCTTAGAACAACCACCATTATTTCTCACAACTCTGATTTGAGGGTAAGCTAGAGAGTCTTCTGTTGGTCTCTCTTGAGGTCTTATGTAGTTGCAGTCAGACTGTCCAAGATGGTTTCATCCACCTGCCTGGCACCTTGGCAGGGATGGCTGAAAAGTGGGGACCTGGTCTTTCCACATGGCAGCTGGATCCCAAGAATAAGCATTCCAATGCATGAGGACTTATCAAGACTTTGCTGGGATCAGGCTTTCTAATGACCCATTGGCCAAGCCCAGAGTCACTGTGGGAGGAAACTCCACAAGGGCCACCAAATTAACAGTCTACCACATCAGGGATGCTGTAGAAGTGATATATTCTTTATGTACAGGACCGCCGCCGCCGCCAAGTCACTTCAGTCGTGTCCAACTCTGTGCAACCCCACGGACTGCAGCCTACCAGGCTTCTCCGTCCATGGGATTCTCCAGGCAAGAACACTGGAGTGGGTTGCCATTTCCTTCTCCAATGCATGAAAGTGGAAAGTGAAAGTGAAGTCACTGTCATGCCTGACTCTTAGGGACCCCATGGACTGCAGCCTACCAGGCTCCTCCGTCCATGGGATTTTCCAGGCAAGAGTACTGGAGTGGGGTGCCATTGCCTTCTCCCATGTACAGGACTGCTACTGCTGCCAAGTCACTTTAGTCGTGTCCGACTCTGTGTGACCCCATAGACGGCAGCCCACCAGGCTCCCCCGTCCCTGGGATTCTCCAGGCAAGAGTACTGGAGTGGGGTGCCATAGGTCACTTCTAATAGTAGATTCCTTCTTTTTACAATGTTTTCCTTTGTTTTCATCTTTCTACCCCTTCTTACTCTTTTTCTTTTTCTCTCCTTATAGCTAATCCTCACCCTAGAAGACCAAAAAACATGCCAACTACCTGCAGAAGCCTTCCCATGAATTAGGATCTAGGAAGTAGGAACTGAAGTCTTTAAACCTGTGTTATAAATGAATAGCTCACAAGCATGTTTTGACTGGGGCTCAGTATTTTTTAATTTTTTTAAAGTTTTTTATGTGAATCATTTTTTAAGTCTTTACTGAATTTGTTACAATGCTGTTTGCATTTTGTGTTTTGGTTTTTGGCCACAAGGCATGTGGGCTACGACACGGGATGCAGCTGACAACAGCTGCAACGGAAGGTGAAGTTTTAACTGCTGGACCACCAGAGACACCCGGACCACCAGAGACACCCCACCACCAGAGACACCCCGGACCACCAGAGCACCCCGGACCACCAGAGACACCCCGGACCGCCAGAGCACCCCGGACCACCAGAGACACCCCGGACCGCCAGAGCACCCCGGACCACCAGAGACACCCCACCACCAGAGACACCCCGGACCACCAGAGACACCCCGGACCACCAGAGACACCCCGGAGCTCAGTTTTTACAAGTTGGCAAATTCCATATTAGAATTCAGATTCCCAGCGTCTCTTGAAAATTCAAAACAGCAAACCATTCCTGGGCCTACATTCTTCCCTGGCAACAACAGGCAAGAGCAGAATTGAGGCTCCCCTTCTAGAAGGGCTAGGCCTTTGCCGTCTACCATGTTCCCCCTCCCCATGTTCTTATTTAAATTGGAATCACAGCTTCTAATTTGAATTGTCTACCTCATTCATTTCTATTATCTGTCTGGCCTCTGAAGGTTTTTGAATTGCAACCCCTGCTTGAAAGCTCCTCTGATTTTCCCCTTTTTACCATTACCACCCCCTCCCATTTATCTCCCCTCTATAAAATGTGCACTATTTTCCACTCATTCACTGCCATTCCATTTTTGAACCCTATCTAAAGTCTTTTCCAGCTTGAAATCAGCTCATCAAATAACTCCTTGCCTTTCATTTAAGCAGTGCCCCAAATCTCACCTCCTTTTAAAAGCCTTGTTTGACTTAATAATGATAAAAGAGTGTGGGTCCATCTGGATTCAGCATGTTTAAATCCAAGACCCCTGGATTCAATTCCTCCTTCATAACGCCTCAGGCCAAAGCTTGATTACAAATATCTCTGTTTCTGGGTTACAGGTTGGTGTCTAAGACACAAGCACAGAGTCATCACATAAAGCAACAGTCTATAATGTGAGGATCAAGAAACACAACTCAGCCCTTTTCAGAGAGACATATTTGGTCCAAGTTTGGAGCATCATTGAGGGCAGTGGTCCTCAAAGTATTGTCCTTACAGCAGCAGCAGCAGCATATCTCTGTAAGCTTGTTAAATATGCAGAGGCTCAGCCTCACTCTTGACTTAATGGATCAGACACTTCAGGATGTAGGGAGCAGCAATCTGTGTTTTAAGAAGACTTCCAGGTAGTTCTGATGCACTCTGTGGTTGGAGAACCACTGACTTAGATCATCTGGCACCATCAGGCTTTATGGTTCCAATTTGAGCTAAGTAGACTAAGTGGTGGAGAAGGAAATGGCAACCCACTCCAGTGTTCTTGCCTGGAGAATCCCAGGGACAGCGGAGCCTCGTGGGCTGCCGTCTCTGGGGTCACACAGAGTCGGACACGACTGAAGCAACTTAGCAGCAGCAGCAGCAGACTAAGTGGACACTCCCCACTCCCCTACCCCACCCCGCAAAAAAAGATCCCCTGGAGGAGGAAACGGCAACCTACTCCAGTATTCTTGCCTGGAAAATCCCATGGACATCCTGGGCTGCAGTCCATGGGGTCACAGAGTGGGACACCACTGGTACACACTGAACCCCTCACCCTAATGCACAGATGTCAGTTGTTTTACTGGCTTTTAGACATTTTCCAGTCCCTTACAACTGCAGGTAAGTGATTCCCAAAGTGACTCAGCATGGGCATTACCTGAGGAGTGAGTTTCAGCCCACCTCCTCATTCCTGATGAGTAAGTTGAGCTGGAGCCCGGAAGCGTGCTGCTCTAATGAGCTCCTGGTGCTGCTGGTGATCACGTGGGCTTGAAAAGCCTTTGTAGAAAGTACCTGCTAATGGGGTCACCTCTTTTCACCTCCCATTACACACAGCTGGGGCGCTTTGGCACTTGAATTCCTGGAAAACTGTTTTCAAAGTCTCAATTCTGCTGCTGATTTTGGAAGGCCGTTGAGTGGCCATGTGGCACTGTGTGCGGAGTAACATGTCGCAGCACGGCCGTGTACAAACTGCTGCTCTCCAGCCCAAATGCCCACATGGCCAAATAGTTTGGTCTTTTCTCTCTGGGGCTTTCTGTAATGGCATTTGACCCATAATATTCTTTCTGCCTGGCCACAGGGGATTGTGTGCAGACCTTCTGGAGGGTTAATAAATAAATGATGGGCTTCTTTCTGGCCGCGGGAAATCATCTCAAGGTCAATGCGATTGCAGAGCCAGGCTTTCCAGAGCTTGCTAAGATTAAAAAATCATCAGCTCCCACTAACCACATCCCTTCTTTTCTGAAACTTTGAAGCTTCGCTGCTGCAAAAAAAGGAGCACAATTAAGCCTCGATAAAATTTTAATAGCGGGAATTATGCACTCTGCAACCAGCCTACAATTAGCCGTTGCTATGCTACAGGCAGAACCTAATCACGATAATGAGGCAAACAAAGGGAGGGAATTAATCAGGGCTATAAGGGTAGCACACAGCCGTTCCATCTCAGAGCACTGATTTCTGAAGCACAGCAGCTGGGCCCCTGGGAAATCTCAGTCCCACGCAAGGTTAGAGTCACTGGGGTGGAGTGGGTGTGTGTGCAAGCTTCTGAGTAAGGGGGCTGTCTCTGCAGTCTCATTCCTACCACTACCAAGAGGATGCATTCATTTTTAAAAATGATGAGGCCTCTATTCTGTGCAGGAATCCATGCCAGATTCTGTGAGAAAGATATTGTTACCCAAGACACAAACCCTGCCCTCTCGGACTTTGCTATTTCAAGTGTGGTCCTCGTACAAGCAGCTTTTGTGCCATCTGGGAGCTTGTTAGAAATGCAAGCTCTAGGAATTCTGGCTGTCCAGTGGTTAGGAATTCATGCTTCCACTGAAGGGGGCATGGGTTCGACCCCTGGCTGGGGAACTGAGATCCGTATGCCATGTGGCACAGCCAAAAATAAAAAGGAAAGAAATACAGGCTTTCAGGTGCACCCCAGACCTCCCGAACCGTACCTGGATTTTAACAAGATGCCCAGGTGAACTGTATGCCCACAGAAACTAAGACACCTGCTCCGGGAGAGTTCAACCTTGTTCAACAACAAAAACAGTTATTACAGTGATACTAACTATTGTTTCTGTCAGGTTCTGTGTGAGGCATTCTACTTGTGTGATTATCTCATTTCATCCTCATCATAACTCTATGACATTATCCCCATTATGTACATGAAGAAATTGAGGCACAATTCAGTTCAGTGTATGATAAGAAGTCACAAATGAGGAGGATGGTTTTAAGAGATGACAAAGGGTCAGTAGCTTCATTTGGTTGAGGTGATCAGAGATGGAGAAAGTAGCATTTAAGCTGGAATTTGAATGATAAGTAGGATTTATTTAGAAAAAGTGGTGGGAAGGGCATGCCAGGCAGCTGGATCAACATAAGCAAAGTATGACTTGAAAACATGAAGGATGTTTTGGACCTAAGGAGAACACTTCATTAAAGTATATTTGTGTGTGAGGTGGGACTAAATTATGGAAAGCCTTGTAAGTCAAGATAAGGGCTTGAACATTACTAGGAGGTGATAAGGATCCATGGAGGCTTCCCAGGTGGCTCAGTGAGCAAAGAATCCACCTGGAATGCAGGAGATGCAGGAGGCACAGGTTGGATCCCTGGGTCAGGAAGATCCCCTGGAGGAGGGCATGGCAACCCACTCCAGTATTCTTGTCTGGAGAATCCCATGGACAGAAGAGCCTGGCAGGCTACAGTCCATAGGATCACAAGGAGCTGGGCACAACTGAAGTGACTGAGCATGCATGCATGCATGAGGGTCCATGGAGGGTGTTTGAGCTGGGGGTGTGTCATGGTCAGGCCAAGTTCTAGAAAGAGCTAACTTGGAGATTATGAACTGAATAGGGAAGGCTGCGAGTCCCAAACCACCACTGGCCTGAGAATCAGAAAGGAAGGAGGGTCACAAGATCCTGCAAGAGGAGGGGGCAGGGCCGTGGGATGAGTGAGAGCCTCGGACTCTGGGCTGTAACCTTAGTGACCGAGAGAACACTGAGATGGAGGGAAGGATGGTTTGGGGAGAAAAACGGTGGCACGCTCTGAGATGTGTTGCATTTGACATGATCTGCGGCTTCCCATCAGCAGCATCGGTGTTCCTTCGACAGCCGTTTATTAAGAGGGACAGCAAAATGAATAAGGCACAGAAGCAAACACACGAAGCTCACAGGAGCCGAGCACCCGGTGCAGGACCCGAGTGCAAGGCTTCACAGACATTGCTTTTCTGACTACACTCCGGTTCCTTAAAGTGACTCGTCACTCATCGTTCACAATCCAGGACACACAGAATAATCACCTGGGGGTGGGGTTATAAATACCAGGACCTGGGGCTCATCCTGTGAAAGATGCGTGTACTGTTACTGCACTGAGTGACGGTCCTGATCTAAGGTGGTGGTTCTCAGCTGAATCTTGGCTGGAACTTCCAATTCTGTTGATGCTCTTCAGCCAAAGCCCACCAGGAAGACATCTACAATTAACCCAGCTGAGTCTGTTCCTCATGATAGAGAGGGAGAGTATCCCCGTGGGGAATCCTGGGGCGTTATTCCCACTGGAGGGTCTTAGAAAGAACCCACCATAGCACTGAGCTGTGGTGGGGTGACTTAGTAGAGGGTCTCAGGAAATGAGCCTTGCTCTAGATCAATGGCTTCAAAAAGTAGGGCTCTTCTATGACTATTTCAGTGACTCTCATCTATGGGGAGGGGAGACTAGAATGAAGAAAACTGACATTGGTAAAGAAGTAGCAGTCACCCACCTTGGCCAAGAGTGGGGGTATTGTTGGGTGGCAGGCCTTCCCTGGTAGATCAGCTGGTAAAGAACCCACCAGCAATGCAGGAGACCCCAGTTCAATTCCTGGGATGAGCCCCTGGAGGAGGGCATGGCAAACCACTCCAGTATTCTTGCCTGGAGAATCCCCACGGACGGAGAAGCCTGGCAGGCTACAGTCCATGGGGTCGTAAAGAGTCGGATACGACTGAGAGACTAAGCACAGCACAGCACAGAATGACTTTGTTTTTGTCTTAGACAATTTTTTTTTTTTAACTTTTAACTTAGCGTATAGCTGATTAACAATGTTGTGATAGCTTCAGGTGAACAGCAAAGGGCCTCAGTCATGCATATACATGTATCCATTCTCCTCCAAACTCCCCTCCTATCCAGGCTGCCACATAACATTGAGCAGAGTTCCCTGTTATGGTAGGTCCTTGTTGTTTATCCACTTTAAATATAGCAGAATGTACATGTTGATCCCAAAATCCCTAGCTATCCCTTACCTCCATTCTCTCTCCCTGGCAACCATAAGTTTGGTCTCTGTATCTTTTTTTTTTTTTTTTTTTTTGGTCACACTGTGCAGCATATGTGGGATCTTAGTGCCCCAACCTGGGAATAGAACCTGTGCCCCCTGCAGTGAAAGTTAACCACTGAACCACCAGGGAAGTCTCAAGTCTTAGACAAAATTACCAAGTGGCCTTGCTTCATCTCATTTTATCTTGATCTCAGAGTCAACTTGGAGGCCAGTGTTCTGTGAAATCGTTCATACCTAACAGGCGTATAACCCAACTCTGCTGTGGGCGTCAGGCCAGCTTCTGAAAGTCAGGGCTCCCACGTTTTTTCTTTCTCACGGCCCATTCCCCACCCTCCCCCACCACCCACAAAGGATAGAGAAGAGGAGAGAAGGAAGCAAGCAGAAGGTTTAAATTTAAGAAAGAAAAGAGGAAAGAGAAGGAAACTGTGAGGCCGGATGTGGGGAGACTTAACCTCGTGGATTCAGCTTCCCAGCTGAACACAGGTGGCCGGACAGGAGGGCCTGGGCTGAGCTACCAGGATGACAGGGACGCCATTCACTGTCCTTCCACTGCCCTGCAGCCCAGCCCTCACTCAAGGTCAGCAATGACCTTGCCGCCCATCCCCCCTTGGAACCAGCGCACTTTCCCACCATCTGTTTGGCATCAGTCAGTTGGTGATGCTCAGTGTGGTGTGAAGGGGAATCTGCTCATGGAAGAGAAGGGTGAGCAGTGAAAGGATCCAGGCCCTCGCAGCTCTGCATGTGTATGCTCTCATGCACGCGTGCACACCTGTGTGTGCTCACTCTGGCTTAGAGACATCTTGGCCAGACCGTTCCTACCCAAGCTGTGTGGATTGAGGGTTCTCCCTGAATCTGGAGTCTGACCCCAGAGCAGGTGTCTGTGGCCTCTCCACCCCAACTCCAAAATATAGAGTGGAGAGGAGGAGGGGCCTCAGTGTCTCCCGGCCCTTCAGAGCCCCGACCTGGCTCGTGGGCTGCCATCTGCAAGGCCTGGCCATCCCTCCACTCTGGGGCTGGCGCTATGAAACCCTGACAATTCTGGGGCTGTGGAAGCAGCAGCATGCAGGTGGCAGTGACAGACCACATCCCCTGTGTCTTTCTCACCTCGGCTCAGGCTTTTCCTCCTCCTGGAAAATCTGTGCCTCCCTGCCCTAGTCAGCCTTCAGGACTGAACGCAAAGGCCAGTCTCCCCCAGCCGGATCATTATCCCTGCCTCTGCTCCCAGAGGGAGGCCTTTGCTCCCCATTCTCCTGAAAAAAACTCTTACACTCGACTTCTTACTGTGTGTTGCTTACCTGAGTGTCTCTCCAGCTGGACAGGGAACTTGCTTGTTTATCATGTGGTCCTCAGCTCCGAGAACTCAGCCAGACTCGTGGTGGACCTTTGGTAAACGTTTGGAAAGAAAAGGAGGGGAGGAGAGAGGATTGGTTGCCACCCTAAACATGCAGCAGTGTTCTAGGGGTCACGGGGGCAGCAGAGACCCTCCCGCTGGCAGTCAGCGCATGCCCGGTGGCTGCTGCGGACAGCAGCAGGCTTCTCACCTGGGTCAGGCTGCAGCTGGGTGCCCCTCCCCTTTTCTCTCCCTACCTGGTTAGAGCTTCCAGGGAGTCTGGAGTGAGTGAGGCAGACCTGGGAGAGTCCTAAGCTCAAGAAGACACTAGGCCCCAGAAAAGCAGCAGGGGTCTTGGTGTTACCCAGGAAGGCCTCAGAAGAAGGGTTGATCTCGGGTGGCCTCAGCCTGCAGCAGCTTGAAGTAGGGCTTTGGTTCCCTGCCAGATACTGAGGTCGGGTCCCGGCGGTGTGAGCACCAAATCATAACCGCTAGACTAGTGGTCAGTGACAAGGACCTGGCTCTTCAGCTTTGCGGAAAAGAATTCCCACAAAGACGAAAAGTAGTGAAACAAGTAAAGTGTTTATTAGGAGGAAAGGAATATAGTACATATGGATAAACACACAAGTGGACTCAGAGTTGTACCCCTGTGGCAATTTAAATCACTTCTGTGGGTAATTTAAACTTACGTGTTTCTCCGAGATTTCCTTTGGCCAATCATTTTGCTTTGCCTGGTTCAGAGTCCCTATTTGGTTTATCTCAGGACCCTCCCATGTGTGCACACGCATTTCTTACCAAGACGGATTCCACTCAAGAGGCCTGTGAGTAGTTAGCATCACTTACTATGGGGTGGCGCCCCCTCCTTTTTTGACCTCTGAGGAGCCTGTCTGCGCATGTGTAGTCGAGAAGGTCTCCTGACTTTGAGAAAGAGGCACACGTGGTCTCTTACCGTCTGTCTGGGCAGGGCCCCACCTCCTCCCTCAATTGTCCTGCTATTTTAGTCTCAGAGTATCGGTCCGCAGAGAACCAGTGCCAACTGTTTGCTCCGGGGGCCCATCTGTCTCCTGCCTCAGGATGACTGGCAAGCAGTCCCCTGTTGACACAGTCTAGTGATGATTTCACCCCAGTGATTCTGATTCCTCTCTAGAAATAGCTCCTCACTGAAGCCACAGAGAAAATCCAAATTTCCCAGGAAAATAAGACGGAGGATTTGGGGATTAGGAAACATATCACTCACGCCCTGAGCGCCCAGGGCAGCAACAGAGCTACAGCAGCATGTCTGGGGCCGCAGGGTCCCTGGGCAGATGCAGGCTGTCCCCTCCTGGCCTTCATCTGGGCCCCTGCAGGGGGGACCCTTGCGCTAGGAGGGTCAGGAGGAGCAGAGCTTCCTCAGTGCAAACTCAGAAGTCGAACTACTCAATTGGGCCCTGCCCTGGAGCTCCAGCGGAGATGTTGAATGCAAATGAGGATCAGCACGTGTATGATGATTCAGAGCAGTTGTAATGGGTGAGATGCATAAAGAGACCAGGAAGAGACAGTTTGGGGGAGGGGGGTTTCTTTTTTCTTTCGGCTTGAAATGAGCATGATGGCCAGCACCACAGGACTCACCACCTGTCAAGTCCTACCTTGGCCCCTCAGAGACCACAGAGTCTTAGCAGTTCACCAAGGGGAAGGGGGTGGGGGAAGAGAGTTGGAAATAACATCTGAAATGTCCCTCTGAGTCCACCCCGTGGGGCATGAAGGGACACAGGGGAAACGGTCTTGGCCGCTGAGATTTCAAAGGGGCCTGGCATAGTGGAGAGAGCAACAACTTGGATGTTAGATAGAACAGAGTTCAATCCTGGTTCCACCACCTACAAGTTCTGTGATCTTAGATAAACCACTTGAATTCCCCAAGCTTTGTTCCATCTCCTGTACGGAGAGAGCATGTCCTTCCTCCAAGGCTGTGGGATTTGGATTAAATTGAAGGACATGGTCTATAAGACAAGAAGGAGCACAACGCCTGGCATATTGGAGATGCCCAGGAAAGGGTGTTGCCTTCCCCGCCCCACCCCTTACAGGACAGCAGCATGTCTTCTTAGCACTCCACTCCTCTCCACCCTGCTCCCCCCCTCCCCCCCGCCACCAACACACCAGACAGCCGCAGTTCTCACAAAATTAATTATCCAGGAATTCACCAGAATCTAAACACTCTGTGGGTGTGTCTTTGGCAAAGAAGCAGCAGCTGGCTGGAGGTGGTGGTCAGTGGGTTCCAAACATTGACTCTCCTCTGGGTGAAGCTGAACTCTAATTCATCCTCAAGTCTATGGCTGGAGGGCCTCAAGAGGGAGCAGGCTGGGATTGGACCAGGGTCTCACCTTCCCCATCACGATCTGATGGACTCTAATCACCTCTCCATCCAGACTTCCAGCCTCCAAGTTTTCATCTCCAAGTGATTCATCTCAAAAGCCACCCCCATGGGCCCTTCATCTGCTGTTTAATTGGAGAAGGGGGTGCTAGAGGCCCTAGAGCCTTAATTGCATCTGTTAATGGGTAGGTACAATTATCTCTGCCACACTCCTGCACACTGTCAGGCAGACAGAAGATGATTAAGGGGCTCTTGAAAACTCCAGGTCCCAGTAGCCCTTTCCACTAATTGAGCAGTGTAGGAAGCGTTATTGAGCTCTCCACTCCTTTCTTTAAATTAACTCCTGGCTCAAGTCCTCCTCGGAGCAGTGTGTTGGCCACGTGGCTCAGAGCGTTCAGTTCCAATCCCATCCATCACCCGTCACTTAGGCACAGGGCCCAGCCAGATCATCAGTGGGACCATTCATCACCTACAGACTGAGAGTGAACTGTGGGTGGGGGGACCTTCATGGGCTCTGGAGGGTGACATCTAGCCTGATTGTAGCACTTGATTTAACTGAGAGGTGGTTTAAAGGTGTCCCACCATCTTCTGTCCTCAGCCACCCATGTTCAGCCCCAGTCTGGACCACCACATTGCCTAGTGACTGGTCCCCCGACTTACTGTGTTCTTCACCCAGCAGCCAGGGGGATCCATTTGAATTAAAAATGGGTTCAAGTACTGATTACCCAGAATGCACTCTAAACCACAAGTCATGTCCTACGAAGCCCCAGGGCTGTGGTGCCTGGCACATTCCCCCACATCAACTGCATCACCCCACTGCTGCTGCTGCTGCTGCATCGCTTCAGTCGTGTCCGACTCTGTGTGACCCCATAGACGGCAGCCCACCAGGCTCCCCCGTCCCTGAGATTCTCCAGGCAAGAACGCTGGAGTGGGTTGCCATTTCCTTCTCCAATGCATGAAAGTGAAAAGTGAATGGGAAGTCACTCAGACGTGTCCGACTCTTAGCAACCCCATGGACTGCAGCCCACCAGGCTCCTCCGTCCATGGGATTTTCCAGGCAAGAGTACTGGAGTGGGGTGCCATTGCCTTCTCCAATCACCCCACTAGCCCTTGCTAACTCCACTTACTAAGGCCCACCCACACTGGTGTTATCATCCCAGTTCCTCAAAAATACCAAATGCCTTTCAGCCTCTGGGCCTTTCCTTGACTTGGAAGCCTTTGCCTTCACACTTTTCACCATCAGCTTCTTCTCACTCTTCAGGCCTCTGTTTAAATGTTGCTTGAGAGAGGCCATATCTTAAGTAATTTTCCATGTCCTTCCATGGAAGGACATATCTTAAGTAATTTTTCACTTTCTTTTTTTTTTTTTAACACATATTTGTTTACTTCAAAGTACGTATTACAATTTTTTATTATCTTGGTTTTGTTCTTTTGCTATTTACTTGTGTTGTTTCTGTGTTACGAATCCAAAGCTTCGTGAGGTCCAGATCCTGCTTTCAGTTCACTTCCACACCTCAAGTGTCTGTTGGAGCGGTTGGTGCTTCTGTAGTCATTCAGCATTTATTGAGCTCCTACTAGGTGCCAGGCGCTCTTTCAGGCCCTGGGAACACAGTAGTGAACACATAGGAGAAAATATCGGTCTTCCTGGATCTTATGTTCTAGAGGGGACAGGAGAGGCAGGCGATAGACAATGAACATAAACACAGTGAGGCGCGCGGTGGTTAAAGCTTCACCTCCCAGTGCAAGAGGTGCCGGTTCAATCCCTGGTTGGAGAACTAAGACCCTACATGCCTCTCGCCTAAAAACCCAAAACAAGAAATAGAAGCAATGTTGTAACAAATTCAATAGACTCTTAAAATGGTCCACATCCAAAAAATCTTGTAAAAAACATACCTAATAAGGAAATTACATATAACATTAGAAGGCTACTAGGGCTCTTTCTTGGAGAAGGCAATGGCACCCCACTCCAGCACTCTTGCCTGGAAAATCCCATGGACGGAGGAGCCTGGTGGGCTGCGGTCCATGGGGTCGCGAAGAGTCGGACATGACTGAGCGACTTCCCTTTCACTTTTCACTTTCCTACATTGGAGAAGGAAATGGCAACCCACTCCAGCGTTCTTGCCTGGAGAATCCCAGGGACAGGGGAGCCTGGTGGGCTGCCGTCTATGGGGTCGCACAGAGTCGGACACAACTGAGCAACTTAGCAGCAGCAGCAGGGCTCTTTCTGGGGCTTCCCAGGTGGCACAATGGTAAAGATTCTGCCTGCCAGTGCAGGAGACACAGGTTTCATCCCTAAGTGCAGAAGATCTCCTAGAGGAGGGAATGGCAATTCATTCCAGTGTTCTTGCCTAGGAAATCTCATGGACAGAAGAGCCTGTCGAGCTACAGTCCATAGAGTCGCCAAGAGGTGGACATGACTCAGCATCCACACAGGCATGCAGGTCTCTTTCTAACAACCAAGACTAAAAGCTAAAGAGAAAAGGAGTGTGTGTGTGTGAGTGTGTGTGTGTATTGGGTGTGCAAGGTCAGTTAGCCTGCAGAACATCCTGTGCCCCGTGGCATGGTTCAGTCAGGTGAGTTTGGGTTCTGGCCTGCCTGGCATTCATTCATTTCCCTTTCTTCTAGAAACAGCATCCCAGGTTTTTCAGGGGGACCTCTCCCTACCCCACCAGATATAGGTTCGGTAGGGCTGTCAATCACAGCCTCTGCCTTCTCCCAGTTAACAGGTGGCACTCGACCCAGGCCCTTCTGAACCTGAGTCCTAAAAGGAGAGGAAAAAAGATTTAAAAACAGAAGTGTCTTCATTCTGATGAAATGATTGTTTGTTCATTCCTTCCACCCAGACCCTTGAAGCTGCCCTACTTCCTGTTCTTTCCAATCACATGTCTCACTTTTCCCTTGTTGCTGGCACCGCACCATAGTCCCTCCATGCATTCTTTTCTATTTACGGAAGTTTCTATTGCTTGCGGCCAGAGATCCTTACGCTGATCCACGCTGAATGCATCAGTGCAAACTGATACAACTACAGACCAGTCCTCTTGTTTGTTGGTGGGTGACCTTGGACCTCCACTTCCTTGTCAGTAGAAAGAGGACAATCATAGCATGTTCCTCTCAGGGTTATTGTGAGGATAAAAGCATCTGCATGTCAAAGTGATATCACTTTCTTGGCATCCTCCACATTCTCTTCCTAATCTCTCACACAAGTCCAGGAGGACCTGTGGCAAAGTAGGGACAGCTGGTCCCCACAGAAGTTGCTATGGGAACCCCAGCCACTTGGGCAGCATCTGGTGGCGGGGGGTGCCTGCAGCTGCTGAGGGACTGGCTGTAATGACTCTGCCTTTTGGAGCAGAAAGGCCCAGCTATTCTCTTCCCCACGCGTCCCGTTCTCAGTCACTCAGTTGTATCTGACTCTTTGGGACCCAAGGACTGCAGCCCACTAGGCTCCTCTGACTGTGGAATTTTCCAAGTAAGAATACTGGAGTGGGTTGCCATTTCTTACTCCAGGGGATCTTCCCAACCACAGATCGAACCCGTGTCTCCTGCATCTCCTGCATTGACAGGAAGGAATGCCAATTTTACTTTACTTCTGTGCCACCTAGGAAGCCCCCCACCCCCTACCCCCAGGTCCCAACTCAATTCAATTCACAGAACTGCAAACAGAACATCTGTGCAGCTTGGGGAGACAGGCGGAGGAACATACTTTGTCTAGCTCTCCTCTTCCAGGCTCAGTGGAGGCTGTCAGGGAGAAAGAACATCCCTCAGCTCAGAATTCTTAGACTGGAAACAAGCCTTCAGAAGACATACAGTGTGGACCAGTCCGACAGCAAACCTTCAGTGAGTCAGTTCTGGGAGCGCAGCACCAAACTGGGTAGACAGCAAGAGAGACAGAACATCAGAAAACATGAGTAGAAGGACGTCAGTGAAAATAAAAATAGAAATAAAAAACAACAGCCTCAGTGATCATTTGTGGAGCACTCACCACGTACTTAGCTCAGTTCAGCCGCTCAGTCGTGTCTGACTCTTTGTGACCCCATGAATCTCAGCATGCCAGGCCTCCCTGTCCATCACCAACTCCCCACTCTGCAAAGATTTTTCCATGCATCTCTGTAGCCCATACTGTCAACTCTGCCTGGGGGCATTCCTGGGTCCTTTCATCTCCGTTAGGCTGAGCTCAGAGAAGTTGTAGCACCTGCCTGAGTAGTCCCCAGCCCAGAAAGATCTGAGCTAGTGCCATCTGACGATCATGCAGACCAATTCACGTCTTCACTCACTCCCGGGAGTTGGTTGAGTATTTGCGGGTTTTGGGCTCTGTACTGGATATGCATGGAGTCCCATGGGAGCAGCTCACTTGTACAGAGGTGACGCTGATGGTGGTCAGGGCAAGAGAAAGCAGTAGGACATGACACCAGCAATGCCTTGAACATCAGGATGGAGTGGGGAGACACTGGCTGAGCTGGGTCTTGAAAGGTGGCTCAGCGACAGTTTAGCAAAGGAAAGGGTGGAGGCAGAGGAGGGGATTTCATGTGGTGAGCAGGCGGGGGCGGCTTCTCTCTCGAGTTCCCCTGCTGGAGAGCTGAGCGCCTGGGGCTCCAAGCTGGGGGCTGAAACCAGATTGCAAAGGGCCTTATATGGGATGCCAAATGATTTGAATTACATCTGGTAGGAAAGGGGAGGCCTCTGAAGGGTTTTAAACCAGGGGTGCCGTGGTCAGGTTCGCCTGATACCCAGGCCACCCTGTTCTTGTGTGTGCGTGCCTGTGCGCGAAGTTGCTTTAGTCGTGTCCGATTCTTCGATCCCATGGACTGTATAGCCTGCCAGGCTCCTTTGTTCCATGGGATTCTCCAGGCCAGAATACTGGACCGGGTTGCCATTCCCTTCTCCAGGGGATTTTCCCAGCCCAGGGATTGAACCAGCATCATTTATGTCTCCTGCATTAGCAGACAAGTTGTTTACCACTAGCACCAGCTGAGAAGCCCGCTCTTGTGTGTAGGATAGACTATAGCCTGGACAAGAACACAGCAGAGATCCAGCCAGAATGGATGGGGTTAAAGGGACCGGGACTGTGGTGGGGTGGGGGGGCTTCAGGGGACACTTAGAGACATTTCAGAGATGGAATCAGTAGACTCATTGGCAGGAGGCTAAGGACACAATTGTGTTTCTTACCAGAAACCAGGTGTGTCACTGTAGCGATTGTGTGTGCAGGTGTGTGTCTATCGACGCGTATGTTAGATGCACGCACGCCTGCGTGTGAGGATGCGGTCTGGAGGCACTTTGGGGGCCTTGTATGCTCCTGTGCAGGTAAGCAGCTGTGTGCGCTCAGGCACATCAACATGACTGTATCTGTGTGTCTGTCCTCTGCAAGCCCCTCCCTGGCCCCTCGTTGTGCTCCCGGCTCAGGGCAGGTTTCTGTGTGCCAGGCGCCTCGAGGGACTTAAGCTGCTTTAGAGGCTTCCACTGCTAATGCGAGCTGCATCTTCCATCCCTGTCTGATGCTGCAACAGGAAGCCTGAGGCAGTTCTTCTAAGGGAGCGACGGGGGATGGACAGAAAGAAAGTAAACATCAGGATTAAAACTGTGAACTCACCACGCCCGGGTGCAGCAAACTTCCCCACCAACAGGCTTTGATTTGACAACTGCATTTTCCCCAGGCCAGGATTCCAGGCTGAGAGGGTTCTGGGAAGGGCTTGTGGGAGGGGGCAGGGACTCAACAGCTCAGGGAAATAGGCAGCCAGTAGACCTGCCCCCAGGGGCATGGACAGACTGGAGGGGGTGGGGGGGAGCGCATCCTTTCTTCCCTCCCTCCCTCTCCTCTTTTCTCCTTCCTTCCCTTCTCCTTCCCTAACCGCCATTTCCAGAGGACTCTGAGGCTTCAAACTGACTCCCGTCTGTGTACTATTAATAACTCTGATGCTTAGTGATGATGTGATCGTGGGCACGGAGGCCTCTGTTGTACAAGACAGCTACTCTTCCCTCACGGGGTTGTTTGGATGAGGTCAGCCCAGCTGTGTGTGCACAGCGCAGTGCCAGGACCCTCAGAGGAAGTAGCCGACGGCGGCCGGCACGACTATGTTACTGTTGTTCAGGGATCGATAAGGCCCCTCCCCACCTCATACAACTTCCTCCACATTGATTGTGTACAAAAGGCAGGATGCTCAGAGGGGTTCAGAAGGGCCCACTCTTCCCAGCAAAGGGGTGGGATCCCAGAGAGCTTCCTGGAAGAGATGATTTCTGAGTCTTAAAGGAGGACAGCCGAATTTCACCAATTTCACCAGTGTGAGGCCATCCAGGCCAAGGAGAGAATTCCGCTGAGGTGTGAGAAGGGAGCCACGAGGACCCTGCTGAGCCTCAGGCCTCAGGCCTGTGCAGGAAGCCTGCTTCAGGCTGCAGGGCCAGGCAAGTCCTATGACTGTGCAGCACTCCTGGAAGAATTCAACCAAACCAAAGGCACTGGGGCTGAAGAGTCTCAGAATATCTTTCTAGGCCAAAAGATCTTCTCTACCCAGGTGGCAGGCTGCCCGGGGAGGTGCTCCTTCAGTGAGGGACCTGCTGGGAGGGTTGTGGCAAGCACAGCGGTCAGCCCCTTCAGGAGAGCCTCAGCTGCCCGGGGAAGCCCTGCCCAAGATCCTTCCCTTCCCCCACAGCCCACATCTGGGGACTGACAGAGTATAACCATCTGGCCATTGCAGCCCAAGTCAGGACAACCCTGAGGGGTGGAGAGAAGCTCCAGGGCTTCTCTGAGGAGTCAGCTGAGGCTGTCATGGGCTGAACTCTGTCCAGAGAAGGCCCTGAGCCCAGTGGGGATACTGGAGAAGGAGACAAGAAAGATAAACCAGGGGCCAGAATGTCATGTGGGAAGATATGACCCCCTCAATGGGCAAGACTCCATCTTCTTCATCCCCAGATCTCTAGCCCTTAGCAAAGGAAGTGCCCTGCATTTGCCCAGCAGAAAGCAAGTGGTCATTAGAGTGAGATGAAGTCCAAAAGGCCGTGTAAATGATAATAGCTCCATTTCTCAAGCCTCCAGCAGGAGCCAGGCACATTTACATATTAGCAGCTCATTTAATACAGTTAAGTAGCTTCGATCTGCTGATTTGCTGATGAGACTAGTTTAAGCTGCCCAAGGTCACTAAGTGGAATTCACAGCCAGCTCTGCCTGACTCCCCCTGTGTGCTGCTCCTCATTAGGGGAGCCAGAGACAGTAGCTGTCCAGGGTCTTCGGCAGGCAGCAAGCCCATGCTCTCCCTTCCAGGTGAGGGAGCACAGAGACAGGGTCAGAGGGGCTCTGAGTAAATGGATGGGGATCAAGACGGCACCATTACCCTTATTCTGCCCATAACCTCTCTCATGCTCTGTAGCCTCCTTCTTCCATCCCTTTCTTCCACAAACACTTACTGAGCACCTGCTGTGTCAGGCTCTGTGCTAGCACCAAAGTGAACACAATAGACACAAAAGTCCTGCCTTCACGCAGCCTAGGTTCAAATGATGAACACAGGAGACAGCCATAATCAAGTGACTCCAGGATCAGGAACGGAGGGGTGGTGGAGATATTCCCACACGCTTGCTCTTCCTGCGCTGCTCCCAGCGCAGGAGGAAGCCCAGCATTGGTGCGTTTCTTCTGTTCCCAGAGGCCTTTGTGTTGCTGGGTGAGCCTGGGCTGCAGGCTGCTGTTGCCAAGCACCCAGAAGCCATCCTCCCCTTCCTGGCTTTTGTGAAAACACATCTTTGGAGGAATTATGCTGTGTTGTCTGAAAAGAGGGAGGGTATGGAGGGGGTGAGATGGAAGCAGCTGAAGTAGAAAACTGGGCAGCATCTCCCAAGCAGAAAAGGGTCAGGTTTGGGAGATGGGGACTGTGCCCTGGGGGACCGTGGATGGGAGTGGCCATCGGGGACCCTACTTGTCACACAGATTCCTGACTTTGACAAAGATGCAAACAGTCCCCTACACAGACACACGCACGCACGCACGCACACATGCGTGCGTGCACACTTGGCAGAGACATTGTAGAGATAGACATTACCTGTGGTTTCTGGGGTAGAACATAGGCCAGAGGACCTAGCCTGACCAATGTGGATTCTCAAGGTCCCCTGAGACCTTTGCTCGAGGGTGGGTGGAGCCCCAACATCCAGGGAGATGGAATTTCCCAAACTGGAGACAACGTCCAGTTCCTCACCTGGTTCTCCTCACTTCCTGTTCAGACTCTTTTTCAGACAATTATATTTTGTCCAACCTTCCCCATTGATCCTCCACCCATTCCCTAACTCCAGGGTTGACCTTAGTCCATAATCCATGACTGCTTTTCCAGCATATTCCCCCCTCCAGTGTCTGAGTTGTGGCGACAGGGGTAACACCCTGGGAGCGGTGGGGGTATGAGAATAGCACTGCCCATTGGGAAGCTGTGAGGATTAAATGAGACAACCCATGGGCAGCAGTTCATGCAGCGCCTGGTCCATGGAAAGTGCCCAACAAACATGATCTCTTGTTATTAACGATCTCTCTAGGCAAGGGAAAGCAGTCACGCAGTCATAGAGGCATGGAAGGGCATGGCATGTTCAGTTTGACAACAAACAGTGGGTGCAGATTTTAATCATGCTCAGGGTCCTCTGTTCATGGATTTTTCCAGGCAAGAATACTTGCCAATTCCCTCTCCAGGGGATCTTCCCAATCCAGGGATCAAACCTGCATCTCTGGCTTTGGCAGGCAGATTCTTTACCCCTGAGCCACCAGGGAAGCCCATTTTTTAGGCAGGGATATATATTTTAGAGGGTATGCTGGGCCACAGTGTGGAGGATGGATCTGAGCGGGGAGAGACTCAAGAACGTGCTGTTCCACACCATTGACCCTGGTTGATGAGGACAGCCCTTCAGTATCTGGGTAAGCAACATAAGGAGAAGGAGAGTCCAACCTAATTTCCAACAACATCTCATTTTTAGTGAGTAAGCACCTTTAGAATTATGTTAATTGTTCTGTCAGGGAGGTGATACAGCAGGAAAAGGGGAAAAACCTGTAAAAAGATTACAAAACAGAAAACCCACTGATGTGGCCCTATAGGTGATAGTGATTCACAGAAGCGTCCAAGTTTCTGAAATCCTGACACCTCCCCTCCCATCCCATGCTCCACCCACTCACCCAAGGAGGTCTCTTCCTCAGCTTATGCATTAATTAGGACTCTGTATTGCAAGGAGCAATACAAAACGTTGCTCAAACTGACTTCAACAGTCAAAGGAAGTTATGGCCATGCATCACTGAAAAGCCTAGAAGTATGGATTTCCCAGGTAGCACTAGCGGTAATGAACCCACTGCCAACGCGGCATAAGAGTCGTGGGTTCAATCTGTGGGTCGGGAGGATCCCCTGCAGAAGGAAATGGCAACCCACTCCAGTATTCTTGCCTGGAGAATCCCATGGACAGGGGAACCTGATGGGCTACAGTCCATAGGGTCTCAAAGAGTGGGACATAACTGAACGACTTAGCATGTATGCACGCTAGCTTCTGGTGAAGCTTGATCCAGTGGCTCAAACAATGTCATCTAAGACCCGGTCTCTATATGTCCTGCCTCCTACAATTTAGGTTTCAAACTCAGGCCTCACTTAGGGAGCCTCCAGTAGCTCTAGGCTTTCCATCACAGTTTTAAATGGCTGTACTGGAGCCTGACTTCACATTCTACCCTACTCTTTCCAAGCCAAGGGGGAGTCTTCTAGTAAAAGAATTCCTTTTTCCCCCAAAGCCTCCCTTTCCCTGACATCTCCTTGCTTCCTGTTGGCCCTGAGGGTTTATACACCATCCCTAAATCAGTCAAGGTGAAGGTGGGGGGCTGGCATACACAGTTGTCTAAGGACCCCCCACCCCCACCCCCACCACCACCACCATCACTCAAACCACATGAAAGACAAAGGAGGAAGGTGACTTCCCAAAGGAAACTCCACAAGTAGTGGGGTAGGAGGGCTTCCTTGGTAGGCCAGTGGCTAAGACTCCAAGCTCCCAATGTAGGGGCCGGGGTTCAATCCCTGGTCAGGGAACTAGATCTCACATACCAAAACTAAGAGTATGCAAGCCAGAAGATCCTGTGTGCCACAACTAAGACTTGGCATAGCCAAAAGTAAGTGCTGTTTTAAAAAAAAGAAGTGGGGCACGGACGCAGGGCCGCTGTGATTTCACTTCCTCTGTGTGTTCCCCTTCCTCTCCACGCCGTTCCCCCCAGACCTGGGGTTCCCATCCTTTACGCATAGGGCCTCCCAGGGCTGTCCTCGGTCTTCTCTCTCTCAAGCTGTCTCTTCCACCTTCCCTGACTAACCATTTATTGAGGAACTTGATTCCCCACGACCATTCTAGATGTCACTCCTGTGCCATGAAACTCTAGACCCAGCTACCACTGGCCTGCCCGCTTGGAGGTGGCCCAGAACCCCACGGTTGGGTCTGAATCCCAGCTCATTCTCGTTCCCGTCAACCTGTTTCCTGTCTGCGTTCTTGATCTCCGGTGGCCTCAGCCTGCAGCCATTTGAAGCAGGATTTCAGTTCCCAGCCAGAGACTGAAATCAGGCCACGACACGAGAGCACTGAATCCTAACCACTAGACCACAAGAGAACAGTGACCAGTGGCAAGGCCCAGGCCCTTCGGCTTTGTTGAAATGAATTCCCACAAAGGTGAAAAGTAGTGAAACAAGTTGTGCTGATTAAGAGGAAAAAGGGTACATGTGTATAGACACTTGGGTGCGCTCAGAGAGTCTTGTCCTCAGGGCAGTTTGAATCACTTTTATGGGTCATTTATTCTGGGTTTTCTTTGACCAGTCATCTTGCTTTGCCTGGTTCTTCGTCTATCTTCGAAGTTCGTACTTCGTCTATCTCAGGGTCCTCCCATGTGTGTGCATGTATCTCTTAGCCAAGATGGATTTCAGCAAAGAGGCGTATGGGTAGGTTGACATCACTGACTATGAGGTGACGCCTCCTCTGTTTTGACCACCAAGGGACTTTTCAGAGGACGTGTAGTCAGGAAGGTCTCCTTGACCTTGAGAATAAGAGACATGTGGTCTCTTATCTGGGTCGGGCTTAGCTTCTCCTCCTCTTCATCTTGGAGTATCTGTCCACAGGGGCAAACTCTGGCTACTCAGCCTGGGGTCCAGCTATCTCCTGCCACATTCTCACCCTCATCACTGAGCTGGATCATCCCTGACCCCTTCCCTCCCTCATGGCCCAAATTTCATCAAGCCCCAGGCCATAAATCTCTCTAGATTCCATCTCCCTTTTTTGTAGCTCTACTGCCCTGCTCATGTTAGGTATTCAGGAAGTCCTAGGTGACCACTGGTCTCTATTTTAGCCAAGGCGCCATCCCCCATGCAGAAGACCTGCTCACTGCTCCTTTCATCCCCTTTGTGAATGATAAATATGGTCTGCATATCAGCAAACAAAGGATATGCAGCCACCAAGCCATCACATTACAGCTGCCCTGATGGTCCACGCTGAGGAGACCCTGGATAAAAAAGCACAGGATACTGGCCCCAGAGAGCTGAGGTGCGTATCAAAGGAATGATGTCAGTGAGCCCAGACTCTTGCATCTTCCCATACATAGAAAAGCACTAAATCCCTTAACTGGATATATCTAGTTTTCCTTAATTAACAGTAAATTTTTGATGTTCCAACTATCTGGTGCCTGTTGCAAAAACTCCTATGTATCCTGACTCCCCTCTTGCCTCTTTGGAGCAGTTTTTCCAAGTTATCTGAGATGCTCAGACATTATCTGAGGGGCTTAAGTCCTCAGTTTTGTCCACTGAATACAACAAAGCTCTCTGGTTGCAAAGGCTGGGGCTGAGGGGAGGGAGAGGGATGGACTGAGAGTCTGGGATTGGTATGCAAACTATTACGTTTTAAATGGATAAAAAAACAAGCTCCTACTGTATAGCACAGGGAACTATCAATATCCTGTGGTAAACCTTAATGAAAAAGAATATAAAAAAAGAATGTACATGCATATGTGTAACTGTATAGCAGAGATTGGCATAATATTATAAATCAACTATACTGCAATAAAAACAAATAAGATTGACAACGGCAATGACAAAAACCCCCAAACAAACCCAAAACCTCATAACTCTCAACTCTTAGGTTGTACTTTTTTTTTTCAGTTGACACCTTGTGGCTTTGTCCTGAGGTCAGGGTCTATGTCATGGACACTGCTGTACTGATCAGAGCCCAGGACAGTGCCAGGTACTTAAAGACTTCTACCAAAGTGTGTGGATAGAACAAATAAATGGATGAATGATCAAAAAAAGTAAGGGAATTCTTCTCGGGGAAAAAGAAGCAACCTCCCCGAAGGCCTGGGGAACAGGAGGTGACTCTGACCAACCACTGGAGAAGGGAATGGAAACCACTTTAGTATTCTTGCATTGAGAACCCCAGGAACAGTATGAAAAGGCAAACAGATATGACACTGAAAGATCAACTCCCTAGGTCAGGAGGTGCCCAATATGCTACAGGAGAAGAGGGAAGAAATAGCTCCAGAAAGAGTGAAGAGATGGAGCCAAAGTGAAAAAAACACCCAGTGGTGTATGTGACTGGTGATGGAAGTAAACTCCGATGCTGTAAAGAACAATACTGCACAGGAACCTGGACTATTAGGTCCGTGAATCAAGGCAAATTGGAAGTGGTCAAACAAGATGGCAAGAGTGAGCATCAACATTTTAGGAATCAGTGAATTAAATGGACTGGAAGGGGTGGATTTAATTCAGGTGACCATTATGTCTACTACTGTGGGCAAGAATCCCTTAGAAGAAATGGAGTGGCCATCATAGTCAACAAAAGAGTGTGAAATGCAGTATTTGGGTGCAATCTCCAAAGTGACAGAATGATCTCTGATTGTTTCCAAGTCAAACCATTCAATATCACAGTAATCCAAGTCTATGCCCCAACCACTAATGCCAAAAAACCTAAAGTTGAACAGTTCTATGAAGACCTACAAGACCTTTTAGAACTAACACCCAAAAAAGACATCCTATTCATCATAGGGGACTGGAATGCAAAAATAGGAAGTCAAGAGATACCTAGAGTAACAGGCAAGTTTGGTCTTGGAGTACAAAATTAAACAGGGCAAAGGCTAACAGAGTTTTGCCAAGAGAATGCCCTGGTCACAGCAAACACCCTCTTCCAACAACACAAGAGATGACTCTACACACGGACATCACCAGATGGTCAACACTGAAATCAGATTGATTATATTCTTTGCAGCCAAAGAAGGAGAAGCTCTATACAGTCAGCAAAAATAAGACCAGGAGCTGACTGTGGCTCAGATCATGAACTCCTTATTGCCAAATTCAGGCTGAAATTGAAAGTAGGCAAAACCACTAGACCATTCAGGTATGACTTAAATCAAATCCCTTACGATTATACAGTGGAAGTGACAAATAGATTCAAAAGATTAGATCTGATAGACAGAGTGCCTGAAGAACTATGGACAGAGGTTTGTGAGATTGTACAGGAGGCAGTGATCAAGACCATCTCCCAGAAAAAGAATGCAAAATGGTTGTCTGAGGAGGCCTTACAAATAGCTGAGAAAAGGAGAGAAGCTAAAGGCAAAGGAGAAAAGGAAAGATAACCCATCTGAATACAGAGTTCCAAAGAATAGCAAGGAGAGATAAGAAAGCCTTCCTAAGTGATCAATGCAAAGAAATAGAGGAAAACAATAGAGTGGGAAAGACTAGAGATCTCTTAAAGAAAATTAGAGATACCAAGGGAACATTTCATGCAAAGATGGGCACACCAAAGGACAGAAATGGTATGGGCCTAACAGAGGGAGAAGATACTAAGAAGAGGTGGCAAGAATACACAGAAGAATTATACAAAAAGATCTTCATCACCCAGATAACCAAGATGGTGTCACCAGTCACCTAGAGCTAGACATCCTGGAGTACAAAGTCAAGTGGGCCTTAGGAAGCATCACTACAAACAATGCTAGTGGAGGTGATGGAATTCCAGTTCAGCTATTTCAAATCCTAAAAGATTATGCTTTGAAAGTTCTGCACTCAATATGCCAGCAAATTTGGAAAACTCAGCAGTGGCCACAGGACTGGAAAAAGTCAGTTTTCATTCCAATCCCAAAGAAAGGCAATGCTAAAGAATGTTCAAACTACCGCACAATTGTACTCATCTCACACTCTAACAAAGTAATGCTCAAAATTCTCCAACTGAGGCTTCAACAGTACATAAAACTGAGAAGTTCCAGATGTTCAAGCTGGCTTTAGAAAAGGCAGAGGAACCAGAGATCAAATTGCCAACATCCACTGGATCATCGAAAAAGCAAGACAGTTCCAGAAAAAACCCTCTTCTGCTTTATTGACTACACCAAAGCCTTTGACTGTGTGGATCACAACAAACTGGAGAATTCTTAAAGAGATGGGAATACCAGACCACCTTACCTGCCTCCTGAGAAATCTGTATTCAGGTCAAGAAGCAACAGTTAGAATCAGACACAGAACAGTGGACAGGTTCCAAATTGGGAAAGGAGTTCATCAAGGCTGGATATTGTCACCCTGCTTATTTAACTTATATGCAGTGCACATCATGCAAAATGCTGGGCTGGATGAAGCACAACCTGAAATCAAGATTGCCGGGAGAAATATCAATAACCTCAAAATATGCAGATGACACCATCTTTATGGCAGAAAGTGAAGAGGAACTAAAGAGCCTCTTGATTAAAGTGAAAGAGGAGAGTGAAAAATCTGGCTTAAAACTCAGCATTCAAAAAATGAAGATCATGGCATCCTGTCCCATCACTTCATGGAAAATAGATGGGGAAGCAATGGAAACAGTGACAGACTTTATTTTCTTGGACTCCAAAATTACTGCAAATGTTGACTGCAGCCAAACATGCTTGCTCCTTGGAAGAAAAGCTATGAACAACCTAGAGAGCATATTAAAAAGCAGAGACGTTACTTTGCCAAGAAAGGTTGATTGAGCCAAAGCTATGGTTTCCCCAGTAGTCATGTATGGATGTGAGAGTTGGATCATAGAGAAAGCTGAGCGCCGAAGAATTGATGCTTTTGAACTGTGGTGTTGGAGAAGACTAGAGAGTCTCTTGGATGGCAAGGAGATCCAACCAGTTCATCCTAAAGGAAATCAGTCCAGAATATTCACTGGAATAGGACTGATGCTGAAGCTGAAGCTCCAATACTTTGGCCACCTGATGTGAAGAACTGACTCATTGGAAAAGACCCTGACACTGGGGAAGATTGAAGGCAGGAGGAGATGGGGATGACAGAGGATGAGAAGGTGGGATTGCATCACCAACTTGATATACATGAGTTTGAGCCATCTCCAGGAGTTCGTGATGAACAGCAAAGCCTGGTGTGCTGCAGTCCATGGGGGTCACAAACAGTCAGACATGACTGAGCAAGTGAACTGAACTGAGCTGACCAATCACATGTGGGGCCTCCAGCAATTGAAACCCACCTCACACATGTTTAACACTAAGAGGGCTGCCCGCCCCCCCGCCATGGTCAGGACACTACAGAGGCACTTCTGGTGGGAGGTGGCCACCCTAGCAAAGGATTCCTAAAGACCCTTCGATTCCAAGAGCTCAGCTTTTCCTCTCAGCTCAGTACAGTTGGCCCCCGGTACCACCTGGAGCAGCTATAAGTTGGACTGCTCCATTTCTTGTTTGAATTCATCAGAAAACTAGCACATTGACACGGGGCCCTGGGAACAAAGTGGGCTTGTTTTTGCCCCACCTTGGTCACACTCGGGGCGTGGACAAGTAGGCTAAAGACACCTAGGATTTCAGTTACTGCAGCAACAATCAAGTTTCATCAGGGAGAAAGCAAAATGTGCCTGCTGGGCTCTAAAGACTCACAATGTTTATGAACCTTCTGTGACCTGGCAGAGACGGCAAGTGGTGGCAAACACACAAATGTGGAAATATGAATAGGTGTGTGGCTTCGTGACTTGGTTTTCTCTACGAGGTTGCTGTACTTTTATAGCGAAGACTTGCTCTTACCTCTCTCCTGTTAAACAAAGCCTCCTTCAGCCCTTGACAGGCTTGGAAAGAAAGACAAGGAAGGAGAAGAAAACTTGGTTTTGTTGTGTTCTTGCCTGGGGTGATCCCTGGGTATTCCTAAATATGATCTTGTTTAAGCCTCATCATAACCCCCAAAACAAGCATTTTCATCATCCCAATTTTACAGAAGAGACAAAGGCCCAGAGAAGTCTCCTGGCTTGCCCAGAGGTTGAATGATTAGGGAGTGGCAACACCGGCCCCGCAGGCAGGCACGTGTGTGTGCTCAGCTGTGTCCAACTCTTTGCGACCCCCATGGACTGTAGCCCTCCAGGCTCCTCTGTCCATGGGATTTCCCAGGCAAGAATACTGGAGTGGGTTGCCATTTCCTCCTCTAGAGGATCTTTTCTTCCCGCACTTATTGTGCTGGTTGAACTCTTTTTTTTTTTTTTTTTAATACAAAGAGGTACCAAGAAGCAAACCAAAAATGAGTTAAAATCTCCTTGGTCAAATCAGCTTTCTTTGACATTAAAAAAAAATCATTAAATATACTTATTTCATCATTTTATAATATATACATGTATCAAATCATTATGTTATACACCTAAAATGAATACAATGTTATATCAATTATATCTCAATAAAATTAGAAAAAAATATAAATTTAGAAAATGCAAGCAACAGGAAATTTTAAAAATTAAATGCTCTTCCCCTGTATTCCTCTCCCAAAGGCAATCTTCCCAACATTTTCTTGGGATTCCTTCCAGTAAAAAAGAACATATGTAATCTGATATGTATGACTCAATTTTGTTTTTACACAAATGGAGTCTCCTGATACTCCTGCAGCTTACTCTTTTTTTTTTATTGTTTTTGACCCAGTAACCCATCTGAGAGAATCTTTCCATTTCAGCACAAAGCCATCCACCTTTCTTTTGCTGAACATGTAGGGTTCATATTCTTTGCTCATTGGCAAATCTGATTTGGGATCTTTTTCTTATCAGACTCTCTATAAATTGGTCAGTTCTTGGTCAACTTTATATGCTCCAAATGTTTCCCTTGTTTTTTACTGTTTAATTTCAAATCCATGGAGCTCTTTCTTGTTTCTAGAGGTAGTTCGGACGATTGGCTCACATGGACTGTGGGCATGGCGGAGGGGAGCTGTATTGCTTTTCTATTGCTGCTGCAACAAATCTCCACAGATTTAGTGGCTTAAAACAAATCAAATGTAGTGACTTACAGTTCAGGAGTCTGGATGCCTAAATAGTGTCACGGGGCTGTGATCCTCCTTGAGGCTGGGGTAGAGGTGCAGGGCGTGGGGAGAATCCACTCCTTCACCTTTCCCAACTTCCAGAGATCACCTTGCTTATGGTCCTTTCCTCCACCTTTGAACCCAGCAACGTAGCATCTTCTTTCCTCTCAGGCTTCTGTTCCCATCCTTTCATCTTTTCTCTCTCTGAGATGCTTATCACCTCTTTATAAGGATCCTTGTCATTGCATTGGGCCATCTAGATAATCCAGGGTAATCTCCCCATCTCAAAACCATTAATTTAATCACATATGCACAAATTTCAGGCATTAGGACAGAGAATCTTTGGGATGGGGACAGGAGGAATTATTCAGAGAAAGGGAAGAGGGAGGAAGAAGCAATAGTATTGCTCCAAAGCAAAAGCACAGCTCTCCCTCCATCTCCAGAACTCGGGAACGCTCTATACTTGGTGTGACCTAAGCCTCATCACAGACCTCTTCTTGCAACCCTACCTAAACAGAGACACCCTTACTCTTCAAGGCTTGTCACATCACCATGTCTGTTTCCTATCTGCCTGCCTGCCATAGGGCATAGGAACAGGTTATGGAAAGCAGACACCTGTGTTAGGAAATTAACTCCCCCAGCTGAGTCTTCCCCCCGTCACCAGATTATAAGCTCCTGGAAGCCAGGGGTCAAAGCCTAGGCTTTTGTTCAGGGACTTCCCTGGTGGTCCAATGGTTAAAACTCCATTCTCCCAGTATGGGGGCCCGGGGTTCCATCCCTGGTCAGGAAACTAGATCCCACATGCCACAACTAAGAGTTCACATGCTGCAACCAGAGCAACTAAAGATCCCATGTGCTGCAACGGAGACCTGGCACAGCCAAATAAATAACTTTTTTTTTTTAATATTCGTTTTTAGGCTGTTGTTGCAGCTCAGCACCTTGAATGCGATTGGAAAGAAAAGGAAGGAAAAAAGGAAGCGGTATGGGGGATGTTGGGGGTGAGGGTGGGGGCAGCTGCTTCTCCCAGGCCCAGCAGCTCTCCCTGCTAAGTCCTGGGCCAACGCACTCTCTCCCTCATCACCTGGGTTCCCCCTCCCCTGGGGCCCAGCTTGACTCCACTAGCCCCTTGGGTGACTGGGTCTTCTCAGAGGACAGAGCCCGTAGGCAGGTCCTGGAGCCACCTGCGAGCAAAGACCTTGCAGGAAGATCATGCCCTGTTTTCTACTTAGGTGAACGATGGAAACACGAGAGCAATAAAAACATTTACCATGCAGTTGAAGCTCTTTGGGGATTCTGCTGGGAGCAGGATGAGGGGAGCAATGGGCAGTTCCCGAGGTGGGAAGGAAGTTCTGCTATTGTGTCTTGTTCAGGTACTTCATCTCAGAGGCAGGGGAGTTGACAGAATGACTTCTCAACATTTCTTCCAGCCTGACACAGTCATAACCTCTACACCCCCACCCCTGCAAAGCTGCCTCAGGCCTCTTAACCTCCAGCCTTGAGACTCCTTGGGCAGATGGCCATGGAATTTTTTACCTCATGATTGCAAAAATAGCACATACCTCTTAAAATGACAAACTCAGAAAAACACAAATAAGCAGGAAAATATGATAGCCATAATCCAGATATTCAGCAGGAAC
Source organism: Bubalus bubalis (assembly GCF_019923935.1). Taxonomy (NCBI): domain Eukaryota; kingdom Metazoa; phylum Chordata; class Mammalia; order Artiodactyla; family Bovidae; genus Bubalus; species Bubalus bubalis. Next base: position 86,931,920 of record NC_059167.1, read on the forward strand.
CGTAGTTTCCATTTAAGCCTATTTCCTTTTGTGAATTTGTAAGTCCTGTAAAAGGCTTCTTTCTGGAGTCTTCTGGGAGTTCAGTTCAGTTACTCAGTCATGTCCAAATCTTTGCAACCCCATTGATAGCAGCACACCAGGCCTCCCTGTTCATCACCAACTCCCGGAGTTTACTCAAACTCATGTCCATTGAGTCAGTGATGCCATCCAACCATCTCATCCTCTGTCATCCCCTTCTCCCACCTTCAATCTTTCCCAGCATCAGGGTCTTTTCAAACGAGTCAGCTCTTCGCATGAGGTGGCCAAAGTATTGGAGTTTCAGCTTCAGTCCTTCCAATGAATATTCAGGACTGATTTCCTTTAGGATGGACAGATTGGATCTCCTTGCAGTCCAAGGGATTCTCAAGAGTCTTCTCCAACACCACATATCAAAAGCAACAATTCTTCAATGCTCAGCTTTCTTTATGATCCACCTCTCACATCCATACATGACTACTGGAAAAACCATACCTTTGACTAGATGGACCTTTGTTGGCAAAGTAATGTCTCTGCTTCTTAATATGCTGTCTAGGTTGGTCATAACTTTCCTTCCAAAGAGTAAGTGTCTTTTAATTTCATGGCTGCAGTCACCATCTGCAGTGATTTTGGAGCCCCCCAAAATAAAGTCTATCATTATTTCCACTGTTTGCCCATCTATTTGCTGTGAAGTGATGGGACCAGATGCAATGATCTTAGTTTTCTGAATGTTCAGTTTTAAGCCAACTTTTTCACTCTCTTCTTTCACTTTCATCAAGAGGCTCTTTAGTTCCTCACTTTCTTCCATAAGGGTGGTGTCATCTGCATATCTGAGGTTATTGATATTTCTCCCAGCAATCTTGGTTCCAGCTTGTGCTTCTTCCAGCCCAGCATTTCTCATGATGTACTCTGCATAGAAGTTAAATAAGCAGGGTGACAATATACAGCCTTGACGTACTCCTTTTCCTATTTGGAACCAATCTGTTGTTCCATGTTCAGTTCTAACTGTTGCTTACTGATCTGCATACAGATTTCTCAAGAAGCAGGTCAGGTGGTCTGGTATTCCCATCTCTTTCAGAATTTTCCAATTTGTTGTGATCCACACAGTCAAAGGCTTTGGCATAGTCAATAAAGCAGAAATAGATGTTTTTCTGGAACTCTCTTGGTTTTTCTATGATCCAACGGATGTTGGCAATTTGATCTCTGGTTCCTGTGCCTTTTCTAAATCCACCTTGAACATCTGGAAGTTCATGGTTCATGTATTGTTGAAGCCTGGCTTGGAAAATTTTGAGCATTACTCTACGAGTGTGTGAGATGAGTACAATTGTGCAGTAGTTTGAGCATTCTTTGGCATTGCCTTTCTTTGGGACTGAAATGAAAACTGACCTTTTCCAGTCCTGTGGCCACTGCAGAGTTTTCCAAATTTGCTGGCATATCAAGTGCAGCATCATCTTTTCTGATTTGAAATAGCTCAACTGGAATTCTATCACCTCCACTAACTTTGTTTGTAGTGATGCTTTCTAAGGCCCACTTGACTTTGCATTCCAGGATGTCTGGCTCTAGGTGAGTGATCATACCATCGTGATTATCCAGAAGACCGTGAGGAGATACCCAATGTGTCTTCTGGGAAGAGGGTATCAATAGACCAACTGGCTACCTCTGTGTGTCCCCAGTGACATGTGCTGCTTTCATCCCACCCCCCACCACTCGGCATGGGCTTACACAACCTTCCTCTGAAGTGCCCCTGGGCCCTTAGGGAAGATTTCAGCTCCATACTGAATGAGAACAGATCTGGGGTTCTATTTGGCGGGGGTGGGAGGGAAGGTAGAGTAGGCTATTGCATGAACTGCCCCAAAGTCTCCTACTTGGAGAGGAGACCTCTTGACCCCTTTCCTCTCTTCCTGTTGCCCCTCTGACCTCCTTCTGCTCAGAAATCCAGCTTATCCTCTTCTGGGAACGACCTCTCTTCCTCAAATGAGGAATTCTTAAAACTACTCCTATGTCTCCCGCATTCCCAGCCTCTGGCTTCAAATGACCAGGTCTTTTCCCAAGCTGTCAGCTGTTTCTGCTCCAGAGAGGAAAAGCTGGTTTTCCTGGGAGGTAGTGTGCAGGGGGCAAAGGGGAGCCCTGTGTTCTGGGGTGCAAGTGTGGGAGGCAGGGAATGGGGGTGGTCTTCCATATAGCTGCTTCACCCAACAGTACCTCTAAGAAAGAACCTACCTCCCTACACCAAGACTAATTTCTTCCAGGAAAAAAACCCCACAACCATACAAATAATATTTGACCCACATAAGAAATTAATATTCTTCCCATTACTGTACTAGTAACTCTATTTCCTGTGAGCAAACACCCTGACCTTATTAGCCCAAGAGAACATTTACCTTCTCTCTGTCAAGGTTAGATGACAAGATATCCTTCATTAACTTGACAAAAAAGCATATGGCTTTAATTGCTTGGAAGAGAAATAGGGGTGGGTGTGGGGCGATGGCAAGAGCAGGGTGACAAGTCTCCTTTCACTCTATCACACATATCTTTAACAGACTTGAAATCATAACAGTTGTGTAGCCTGCTTTTTTTTTTTTTTTTTTGCAATATGGTAAGCATTCTCCCACATTTTAAAACCCTCTCTAAATACATTATCTTACATAAACCCCATTTTAAACGATGGTAAAACATTCCACTGTAGAGCAGAGCACAGAGTGGAATTTTTAGGGGAAGAAAGTCAATGTTTCCGGATTATTCTTGCTAAAATAAATCCTTATGAAGCCTAATAACTAGCTTAGGAATGGCTGGAGACTTTCCAAAGAAATTGCTAATGGGGAACAGCCTTTTTAGATTGGGAGTGAGGCTCTAAGTTATCAAATGGTGTGCAGAAGGTGTTGATGCCAGCCCTGCTGTAACCACATAGGCTGGGTCAAGAAACGTATCAGAGGAGGAGCCAAGGTAGAAGTGTTAACCAGATACAAAAGACACATTACCTGCCTGATTGACAGCAGCCACCAATCTGTCCCCAGTGAGCAGAACTGGAGACATTTCATCCGGACACAGGCAGACAGTTGTGTTGCTGGATAGGAGTAGACAGGCCTGGGGCCAGCAAATTTCTTACTTCGAACTCTGTCCACCTCTGAGACTGTGTAGCCCTTGGTTCTCAACCCTGACCGCATTAAGGGAAAAAAACAAAGAAAATCCCCAGGACTTATCACATTCTGATCAAAGAAAAAAAATTGATCTTTTTGCTCTGGAGAATCCTAAAGAAAGACAATGTTCTTTGTTCATTTTTTTTTCCCCCAATGTCATTACCCAAGAAAGCATTTCTGGAGGCAGGAGACAGGGGTGGGCTCTAAGACCTCTAACTGGCCCTCCCTTCCACCCCTGGGAAAATCAGGAATCTATGTTCCTTAGGCAGAGCTTGGCAGGAAACACTGGGATATCAATACTTTTACAGAGCATTTTATGCCCAGGTTTTTTGTTTGTTTTTAATCTTGCAAAGCCTGTTTTCAGGTCTCATCATCAGTGAGACTTAGTGAATGAGACAGGAATCTTGAAGTGGCAAGAACTCTGCTTCTGGTTGCCTCAGGTCTTCCTGGAGGTCTCCATCAGACTTTAATCCAGATACTTACAGAGGACCTTCCAGGGAAGCAGTAGGGAGCTCACTGTCCCATTAGGACCCCCTATGCCCTTCCCAGAAGGCCAGCCTAAACAGAGTTGGCTTGGGACGCAGCAGCAAGCTGCAGAAGAAACCCAACTCCACGTTCAGTTCAGTTCAGTCACTCAATCGTGTCCGACTCCTTGCGACCCCAGCGACTGCAGCACGCCAGGCCTCCCTGTCCATCGCCAACTCCCAGAGTTTACCCGAACTCATGTCCATTGAGTTGGTGATGCCATCCAACCATCTCATCCTCTGTCGTCCCCTTCTCCTCCTGCCTTCAATCTTTCCCAGCATCAGGGTCTTTTCAAATGAGTCAGTTCTTTGCATCAGGTGGCCAAAGTATTAGAGTTTCAGCTTCAGTGTCAGTCCTTCTAATGATTACGTCACAGCTTCCCAAAGCCTGCCCTGAAATAGTCCACTTCCTCCTGGCCCTCTCCACCACCCCTCCTCCAACATCTAATCAGACGGTAAAAGCTATCAACACACCCCCCAAGTTTGTCTCCAATCTACTTCTCTTCCTCCCTGGCACCAACTCCCCAGAGCAGAAGCAATCTCCTCACTGGTCTTGTCATTGTTGTTGTTCAGTCACTCAGTCATGTCCAGCTTTTCCTGACCCCTTGGACTGCAGCACGCCAGGCTTCCCTGTCCTTCACCATCTCCCAGAGCTTGCTCAGATTCATGTCCATTGATTCAGTGATGCCATCCAACCATCTCATCCTCTGTTGCCCCCTTCTCCTCCTGCCTTCAATCTTGCCCAGCATCAGGGTCTTTTACAATGAGTCGGCTCTTCGCGTCAGGTGGTCAAAGTATTGGAGCTTCAGATTCAGCATCAGTCCTTCCAATGAATATTCAGGGTTGATTTCCTTTAGGATTGACTGGTTGATCTCCTTGCAATCCAAGGGACTCTCAAGAGTCTTCTCCAACACCATAGTTCAAAAGCATCAATTCTTCAGTGCTCGGCTTTCTTTATGGTCCAACTCTCACATCCATACACGACTACTTGAATAACCATAGCTTTGACTATATGGACGTTTGTCAGCAAAGTAATGTCTCTGCTTTTTAATACATTATCTAGGTTTGTCATGGCTTCTCTTCCAAGGAGCACGTGTCTTATTTCATGGCTGCAGTTATCATCCACAGTGATTCTGGAGCCTGAGAATCTAAAGTCTGTCACTGTTTTCATTGTTTCCCCAGCTATTTGCCATGAAGTGATGGGACCGGATGCCATGATATTCATTTTTTGAATGCTGTTTTAAGCCAGCTTTTTCACTCTCCTCTTTCACCTTCATCAAGAGGCTCTTTAGTTCCTTGTTGCTTTCTGCTGTAAGGGTGGTGTCACCTGCATATCTGAGGTTATTGATATTTCTCCTAGCAATCTTGATTTCAGGTTGTGCTTCATCCAGCCCAGAATTTCGCATGATGTACACTGTATATAAGTTTAATAAACAGGGTGACAATATACAGTCTTGACGAACTCCTTTCCCAATTTGGAACCAGTCCATTGTTCCATGTCCATTTTTAACTGTTGTTTCTTGACCTGCATACAGGTTTTGCAGAAGGCAGGTAAGGTGGTCTGGTATTTCTATCACATAAAAGAATTTTCCACAGTTTGTTGTGATCTACACAGTCAAAGACTTTAGTATAGTCATTGAAGCAGAAGTAGACGTTTTTCTGGAATTCTCTTGCTTTTTCTATGATCGCTGGTCTACCAACCTGCAAGCTTTCTGCCTCAGTCTGTTTCGAGGCCACAGACAGCATAGGCTTTCTATGCTGAGAACTTCTGATTTGAAGATGGCGTCCAGTTAGCAATCCCCCTTTCGATTACTGGCAACAATCTAAAAGTGAAAAGGAACTGAGAAAGGAAAAACCCCATTTTGAGTGCAAGTAGGAGATGCTTAAAACACAAAATAGGTAGGAGAGCTGCCGTCAAATCAGAGGCACCCAGGTAATTCCCTGGTGGTCCAGTGGTTAGGTCTCCATGCTTTTACCAGGTTCAATTCCTGGTCAGGGAACTAGGATCTTGCAAGATGCATGGCACAGCGAAAAAAATAAAGCAGAGGAAGTGGAGTGAGGACAGTTTGCTGCACAGTCTCAGGGACAACCTGCAAACACCCATCGGAAGGCAGAGGGCATGCCTAGGGGCGCACTATGGAAAGCCCTCGTTTGCAAGAGCAGGAAGCAGGTGCACTTCCTGGTGGCTTGAGTCCTGCTGGCCCAGGACTAAGTGAGGCATCGTGCAGGCAAGCTGTTTGCAGGAAGTGATCTGTCTCTGTGGCAATAGGGGAGGAGAGGCTTTACACTGGGAAAAGCACCACCACTGGCTGGAGACAATTCAGGCTGCGGTTGCTAATATTAACCCTGGGTCATAAGGAAAACTCAGACCACCTAGAAGGCAGCCTTGGCCACTCTCAGACAGAAGGTCCATGGGAAAGGGAAAAAGAAATCACCTGCTCTAATGATGAATCATCTAAACAAAGATTTGACAAGAAAAAAGGAGGGAGAAAAAAGAGCAAACAGCAGCAAGGCAAAGGAGCATCAAAAAAAAAAATATTGCCACAGAGCATATGAAAATTCTAGCCAGAAAATTAAGAAAACATAGTGAAGAGACCTCAGGAAAGAGATGGAAACAATAGGAGGAAATGAATCCTGAGCTGACAGAGCTCAGGGAAGAAGTGGAAGGAAAAAAAAAAGTTTAATCTTCATTCTTAAAAAGAAGTCTAAAATCTGAAGGAGAAAAAATTATTGTTAGAAAATCAGTAAGAGATTTCTGGTTCAAGATGTTGGAGTAGAAGGATGTTCACTCATCTCCTCCTCTGAGAGCACCAAAATCACAACTCGCTGTTGAACAACCATCTACAGGAGGAACCTACCAAAAAAGATACCCCACGTCCAAAGACAAAGAAGAAGTCACAGCAAAAGTCATTAAGAGAAAGCAAGAGAAAAAAGGGAAATTAGAAAATTGAAAGAAAATAGAGAATTAGAGCAAAAATGATAGAAACAAAAGACAAAGACGATCTGTTGTATGTGCATTCAATACCTCTGAAAGGACGCAGAAGAAACTGGTAACATGATTTACTTTTAGGAAGGAAAATTAAGTCACGGGGGTCAGTGGATGGGTGGATGAGAGGAGGGCAAGGATGGAAGGGAGAATTCTTGGTCTTTTAACATTTTGACCTGTATGAACGTATTAGCTCCTCAAAAAAATTCTCACTAAGCAATCCTTACAACCCCCCAACACACACACACACACACACATACTCTCTCTCTCTCTCAAATCTGATTGTGTAACTCTCTTCACTTAAAACCCTACAATCGTTCTCATCAGTGTTAGGATAAAGAGCATACATTTCACAATGGCTTATTAGTAGGGCAACCATAGAATCTACTGCCCAAAAAGACATTAAAAAAAAAAAACAACCATAATTTATTTGGTTGTGCTGGGTCTTAGTTGCAGCATGCGGGATCTAGCTCCCTGGCCAGGGATGGAATCCAGGCCCTCTGCATTGGGAGCATGGAGTCTTAACCACTGAGTCACCAGGGAAGTCCCAATAGCTGCACTTTTGAGGTTGAAAGGAGATGAGACAGATGTAACCCGAGACTAAGGTCCCTTATAAGGCAGGTCACGATGTGGTACTTACTGCCCTCTCCAGCCTCAGTTCTCACCTTCCAGCCCTTCTCACCCTAGCCATGCTCCAGACCTCCCCACGCATGCGGGTCTCCCTACTGTAGTGTCTCTCTCCCAATCCCCCACTGTCTCAGGGATGAAGGACGATCAAAATGAGGAACTTGCTGCCTCCAGGCTCTCCGGCTCTGCCCAGGAATCGGGAACTAGGCTTTAGCATACAGCTGCCTGCCTGTGTTCAAGATGAAATGTCTTCAGATCTCCACCCAGGGACAGACTGATAGCTAGCTCAGGGAATGTGTCTTTTCCATCCGAACTTTAAAAAAATTAATTTATTGGGCTGTGCCAGATCTTAGCTGTGGCATAAGGAATCTTTAGTTGTGGCATGGGAACTCTTAGTTGTGGTATGTGGGAGTTCCCCGACCAGGGATTGAATCCACACCTCCTGCGCTGTGAGAATGGAGTCTTAACCACTGGACCACCTGGGAAGTCCCTTTGCATCTCGTTTTATACATTTACCTTGGCTCCTCCTTGGCTCCACTTCCTGTGCAGAGCCAACTCTGCAAGAAGACCCTTCTGTACCGTATCAGCCAGGCCTGGCCTCAGTACCTTCTGTGCACAGCTGTGACAAGCTGGAGCCACACTCCCAATCTCCCAGCACGAGCACTCACTAAGCAATTGTTCTGGAAACTGTGTAATTCCCAGTGTGTAATTTCCATTAGCAACTTCATTTTAAAATCTCATCAAGCTACCAGGTGCTACCCCAGCACTCCAATAGGCAAACACCCTAAGAACTCCCCCAATAAAAGACAAGGAAAGGTTTTCCTCCTTCAGCTCAAGATTCTAAAATTGTTACATCCCTACACGCGGCCTTGGAGGAGAATTGAAGAGGGAGAAGATCAGGGTCCTAGGACACCTGGGCAAGAGCACAGCTCTCTTCTTTTCCTGTGACTGGCCTCTGAAGCCCCACCCATTCTAAGAAGTTGAAGGGAAGACCCCCCAGCTGGCCTCAATGTTTTGCCTGAAAGTTTTGTCTCAGGTTCAAAGGATTTGTTAACAAAATAAGCCACTTTTACATACAAATAAATAATACAGATATTTATTAGAGAATTATCTAGCTTCCTTTCAACATACTAATGTTAGGGGAAGCACACTGACTGAAACCGCCCACCCTGGCCAGGTACCATAGTAACCATTTGCATGAGTTGTTTTATGACAGGAGATCCTGATAAGGAATATGGAACTAATAAGCCACCCCCAACCAGAAGAGTTCCGGAAAGGTCTAAAGGAGACACCGTGTGTCTGTCCACTTTCCAGAATCCCTCGCGCTAGCATCCATCTTGGCTGAGCAATGCGTGCGCCACCAGGAAAGACTTTGAATTAGAATGATTGGCCAAAGACCACCCGGAAACTAATCCCATCACCATAAAACCCGAGACTGTGAGCCACGCGGCAGAGCAGTTCTCCTGGGTTCCCTTACCCTACTGCTTTCCACCCACGTGCCCTTTCCCAATAAAATCTCTTGCTTTGTCAGCACATGTGTCTCCTCCGACAATTCACTTCCGAGTGTTAGACAAGAGCCCAGTTTCGGGCCCTGGAAGGGCTCCCTCTTCCTGCAACACTAACATTAAAAGAAAAGAGAAATAGAAAGAGCAGAGAATACATCACCAAATTGGGTTTTGACCAACATCCAGACTCAAACAGCACTGGGAAGTCCTGTGTCACAGCAGATCTGAAGTCCCAACTGGGAAAGAGTCCCAGGCAGCATGTCCGCTCTGCGGGTGAGACTTCCAAGATTGCAGTTCAGGGTTCCTGCTTCTAATCCCAGGACAGAGGCAAACTGATGGCATCATCAATCTGTCACCAAAATGCAAGCCTGGTTTCATGTTAATGCTGTTTGTTTTGTTGTGTAAAATTTGGAATGTAGTTAAGCCTGGGGCTTGGTTGGCCAAGGCCTCTCCAGAGTCTCAACAATCTCAAGATTCCTCACCCATCTTAACTCTGGTGCTGCAAGTCTTGCACTCGTAGCAGGCAGTCACTCCCAGTCAGCGCAGCGTCCAGGCAGGTTAGAAGCAAGGTCAGAGGCCTGCTCTGCTTTGTCTCTGAAGCCTCAACAAGACTATTCACTTTATTCCCCTACACTCAGCTGAAGCTAGCCTCATCTCTCCCTCCATCAGCGTTTTCATGAGGATCAGAGGTGACATAACTGAAGCTGCAAATCCTGCATGTTGCACGTAATAGGCAGCCGTGATGGTTGTTCCCCACCTTCTGCCTTCTGGTATCCCTCATCTAGAGAACTTGATTGTGTCGTCAGGACTTCTCTACAGCATTACTCAATAAACTGGAATCCGCAGCCCTGCTGACTGGGACACTGGTTTGCTGGGAATGGAACGGTAGTGTTGACATTTGCAGAAAGCTTTCTTGCTAAACTTTAAACACTGCTGGTCTAATTCAGCTAGCCTTGCCTGCTAGTGATATTCCTATAGCTATGATGGACACACTGAGTTCTATCAGACGCCCGGGGAGAGGGCAGGATAATTGGCTCCTTTTAGAGTTCCAGTAAAGTTAGATAGACACCAAGTCCATTTTACCAGGAGGGGAATTAACATATATTGAGTGTTATCTGTCTGGCACATAGGAGGAATTCAATAAATATCGACAAGCTGAATAATGTGAAGGAATAAATTAATTAATTGCACAGGCCAGGATGAAGTATGCATTTTTACTTCATACTGTTTGTCTTGCTAGGTATGAATGGCAAACTTCAAATGTTGATGTATTTATTTGGGTGCAGTGGTATGTCAGGCCCTTTGCTAGGTTCTAGGGACATAACTATATGTAAAACCAAGCCTCTCTGCTTTCTGAGATATCTCAATACAGAGAGGGTGACAAAGAAGAAATGGGAGTATTACCTGTATTAGTCAGTGTCCTGAGGCTGCCATAACAAAATACTATAGACTGAACAACTTAAACAGCAGGCATTTATTTCCCCACAGCTATGGAAGCTGGAAGGGGTGAATTTAACTCAGATGACTGTTATATCTACTACTGTGGGCAGGAATCCCTTAGAAGAAATGGAGTAGCCATCATGGTCAACAAGAGAGTCTGAAATGCAGTATTTGGATGCAATCTCAAAAACGACAGAATGATCTCTGTTCGTTTCCAAGGCAAACCATTAAATGTCACGGTGATCCAAGCCTATGCCCCAACCAGTAACGCTGAAGAAGCTGAAGTTGAACAGTTCTATGAAGACCTACAAGACCTTTTAGAACTAACACCCAAAAAAGATGTCCTTTTCATTATAGGGGACTGGAATGCAAAAGTAGGAAGTCAGGAAACACCTGGAGTAACAGAGAAATTTGGCCTTGGAGTACAGAATGAAGCAGGGCAAAGACTAATAGAGTTTTACCAAGAGAACACACTGGTCATAGCAAACACCCTCTTCCAACAACACAAGAGACAACTCTATACATGGACATCACCAAATAGTCAACACCAAAATCAGATTGATTATATTCCTTGCAGCCAAAGATGGAGAAGCTCTATACAGTCAGCAAAAACAAGACTGGGAGCTGACTGTGGCTCAGATCATGAACTCCTTATTGCCAAATTCAGACTGAAATTGAAGAAAGTAGGGAAAACCACTAGACCATTCAGGTATGACCTAAATCAAATCCTTTATTATTATACAGTGGAAGTTAGAAATAGACTTAAGGGACTAGATCTGATAGATAGAGTGCCTGATGAACTATGGACAGAGGTTCCTGACGTTGTACAGGAGACAGGGATCAAGACCATCCCCATGGAAAAGAAATGCAAAAAAGCAAAATGGCTCTCTGAGGAGGCCTTACAAATAGCTGTGAAAAGAAGAGAAGCAAAAAGCAAAGGAGAAAAGGAAAGATATTCCCATTTGAATGCAGAGTTCCAAAGAATAGCAAGGAGAGATAAGAAAGCCTTCCTCAGCGATCATTGCAAAGAAATAGAGGAAAACGACAGAATGGGAAAGACTAGAGATCTCTTCAACAAAATCAGAGATACCAAGGGAACATTTCCTGTAAAGATGGGCTCAATAAAGGACAGAAATGGTAGGGACCTAACAGAAGCAGAAGATATTAAGAAGAAGTTGCAAGAATACACAGAAAAACCGTACAAAAAAGATCTTCACGACCCAGATAATCACGATGGTGTGATCACTGACCTAGAGCCAGACATCCTGGAATGTGAAGTCAAGTGGGCCTTAGAAAGCATCACTACGAACAAAGTTAGTGGAGGTGATGGAATTCAGCTGAGCTCTTTCAAATCCTGAAAGATGATGCTGTGAAAGTGCTGCACTCAATATGCCAGCAAATTTGGAAAACTCAGCAGTGGCCACAGGACTGGAAACAGTCAGTTTTCATTCCAATCTCAAAGAAAGTCAATGCCAAAGAATGTTCAAACTACCGCACAATTGCACTCATCTCACACACTAGTAAAGTAATGCTCAAGATTCTCCAAGCCAGGCTTCAGCAATATGTGAACCGTGAACTTCCAGATGTTCAAGCTAGTTTTAGAAAAGGCAGAGGATACCAGAGATCAAATTGCCAACATCCGCTGGATCATGGAAAAAGCAAGAGAGTTCCAGAAAAACATCTATTTCTGCTTTATTGACTATGACAAAGCCTTTGACTGTGTGGATCACAATAAACTGGAAAATTCTGAAAGATATGGGAATACCAGACCACCTGACCTGCCTCTTGAGAAATCTGTATGCAGGTCAGGAAGCAACAGTTAGAACTGGACATGGAACAACAGACTGGTTCCAAATAGGAAAAGGAGTTCGTCAAGGCTGTATATTGTCACCCTGTTTATTTAACTTCTATGCAGAGTACATCATGAGAAACGCTGGGCTGGGAGAAGCACAAGCTGGAATCAAGATTGCCGGGAGAAATATCAATAACCTCAGATATGCAGATGACACCACCCTTATGGCAGAAAGTGAAGAGGAACTCAAAAGCCTCTTGATGAAAGTGAAAGAGGAGAGTGAAAAAGTTGGCTTAAAGCTCAACATTCAGAAAACGAAGATCATGGCATCTGGTCCCATCACTTCATGGGAAATAGATGGGGAAACAGTGGAAACAGTGTCAGACTTTATTTTTTGGGGCTCCAAAATCACTGCAGATGGTGACTGCAGCCATGAAATTAAAAAACGCTTACTCCTTGGAAGGAAAGTTAAGACCAACCTAGACAGCATATTCAAAAGCAGAGATATTACTTTGCCAACAAATGTCCATCTAATCAAAGCTATGGTTTTTCCAGTGGTCATGTATGGATGTGAGATTTGGACTGTGAAGAAAGCTGAGCGCCAAAGAATTGAAGCTTTTGAACTGTGGTGTTGGAGAAGACTCTTGAGAGTCCCTTGGACTGCAAGGAGATCCAACCAGTCGATCCTAAAGGAGATCAGTCCTGGGTGTTTATTGGAAGGACTGATGCTGAGGCTGAAACTCCAATACTTTGGCCACCTTATGTGAAGAGTTGACTCATTGGAAAAGACCCTGATGCTGGGAGACATTGAGGGCAGGAGGAGAAGGGGGCGACAGAGGATGAGATAGCTGGATGGCATCACTGACTCGATCCACATGAGTTTGGGTGAACTCTGGGAGTTGGTGATGGACAGGGAGGCCTGGTGTGCTGTGATTCATGGGGTCGCAAAGAGTCGGACACGACTGAGAGACTGAACTGAACTGATGGAAGCTGGAAGTCCAAGGTCAAAGTTAAGCCATTTTGGTTTCTAGTGAGTACTCTCTTCCTGTCCTGCAGATGGCTGCCGTGTCACTATGTCCTGATATACCTTTCCTCAGCATGTGCAAGAGAGAGAGAGTTCTCTGATTTCTCATCATCAGTCCTTCTCAAACTCTTACAGAATTTTGAGAAGGGAATACTTCCACACTCATTCTATGAGGCCAAGATTACCTTGAAACCAAAGCCAGATAAGGACCCCACAAGAAATGAAAACTATAGATCAATATCCTTGATGAATACAGGAACAGAAAGTTTCAACATAGTGTCAGCAAACTGAATTAAAAAACACTTAAGAAGGATTATACACCACAACCAAGTGAGATTTATGCCTGTATGCAAGGATGGTTCAACATACGCAAATCAATAAATGTAACACATAGTAATGAAAAAAAATATTTTATTACATGATCATCTCAACAGATGCAGAAAAACCATTTGACGAAATACAACATCCTTTCATGATAAAAACCCTTAGCATATTGGTACAGAGGCAATATAACTAAACATAATAAAGGTCATATATAAAAACGCATAGCTAGCATTATACCCAGTGGAGAAAGATTGAAAGTTTTCCTTCTAAGATCAGGAATAAGACAAGGATGTCCATTTTCACCATTCTTACTCAATATAGTATTGGAAGCCCTGCTAGAGTAATTAACTAAAACAAAGAAATAACAGGCATCTAAATCGGGAAGACTAAATAAAACTTATCCTTTCAGTAAGTATTACTTATACAGAAAGGCAGGTGATATGATCTTGTATATAGATAATCCCAAAGACTCTAGCAAAACAACTGTTAAAACTAATCAATGATGTCAGTAAAGTTGCACCATACAACATCAATAAGCAGAAGTCCGTTTTTTTGTCTATTCACTAAGGATAAAATATATGAAAAGAAATAAAAAGATCCCTTTCACAATAGCATCAAAACAATAAAATACTTAGGAAAAAATTTAACCAAAGAAGTGAAAGATCTGCACAACAAAAACTGTAAGACTACTGAAAAGAAATAAAAGACACAACAAATAGAAAAATATCTGTACTCATGGATCAGAAGAATTAATATTACTAAAATGGCTATAGATTCAATGTAGTCTCCATCAAAATATCAATAGTATTCTCCACAGAAATAGGAAAAAATCCTAACATTTATAGTGAACCACAAACGACCCCAAATAGCCAAAGTAATCCTGAGAAAAAAGAACAAAGCCGGAGGTATCACACACTTCCAGGCTTCCCTCAGCTGGTAAAGAATCTGCCTGCAATGTGGGAGACCTGGGCTCGACCCCTGGGTTGGGAAGATCCCCTGGAGAAGGGAACAGCTACCCACTCCAGTATTCTGGCCTGGAGAATTCCATGGACTGTATAGCCCATGGGGTCGCAAAGAGTCAGACATGACTGAGCAACTTTCACTCACTCACACACTTCCTGATTTCCAACTGTACCACAAAGCTACAGTAATAAAAACAGTACAGTACTGGCATAAAAACAGACACATATACTAAGAACAGAGCTCAAAACTAACCCCAGCTTACATGGTCAACTAGTATTTGACAAGGGAGCCAAAGGCATCCAATGTGGATAAGACAGTTTCTTCAATAAATGGTATTGAGAAAAACTGGATAAACACATACAGGGCAATGAAATTGGACTGCTATCTTACACCACTCACAAAAAGTGAAGTGAAGTGAATTCGCTCAGTCATGTCCACCTCTTTGCAACCCCATGGACTGTAGCCTACAAGGCTCCTCTGTCTATGGAATTTTCTGGGCAAGAGTACTGGAGTGGGTTGCCATTTCCTTCTCCAGGGGATCTTCCCAACCCAGGGATCGAACCCGGGTCTCCTGCATTGCAGGAAGATGCTTTACCATCTGAGCCACCAGGGAAGCCCCTCCACACACAAAAAACAAACTCAAAATGGATTAAAGACCTATATGTAAGATATGACACTATAAAACTCTTAGAGGAAAACACAGACAGAGCACTCTGACATAAATGGCAGCAACATTTTTACTCTCCTCAGTTCAGTTCAGTTCAGTCGCTCAGTCGTGTCCGACTCTTTGCAACCCCATGAATCGCAGCACGCCAGGCCTCCCTGTCCATCACCAACTCCCGGAATTCACTCAAGCTCATCTCCATCAGTTGGTGATGCCATCCAGCCATCTCATCCTCTGTCGTCCGGTTCTCCTCCTGCCCCCAATCCCTCCCAGCATCAGAGTCTTTTCCAATGAGTCAACTCTTCGCATCAGGTGGCCAAAGTATTGGAGTTTCAGCTTTAGCATCAGTCCTTCCAATGAACACCCAGGACTGATCTCCTTTAGGATGGATTGGTTGGATCTCCTTGCAGTCCAAGGGATTCTCAAGGGTCTTCTCCAACACCACAGTTCAAAAGCATCAATTCTTTGGCGCTCAGCTTTCTTCACAGTCCAACTCTCACATGCATACATGACTACTGGAAAAACCATAGCCTTGACTAGATGGACCTTTGTTGGCAAAGTAGTATCTCTGCTTTTTAATATGCTATCTAGGTTGGTCATCCTTCCAAGGAGTGTCTTTTAATTTCATGGCTGCAGTCACCATCTGCAGTGATTTTGGAGCCCAAAATAATAAAGTCAGGCATTGTTTCCACTGTTTCCCCATCTATTTGCCATGAAGTGATGGGACCAGATGCCATGATCTTCGTTTTCTGAACGTTGAGCTTTAAGCCAACTCTTTCACTCTCCTCTTTCACTTTCATCAAGAGGCTTTTTACTCTCCTAGAGTAATGGAAATAACAACAAAAACACAATTGGGACCTAATTAAACTGAAAAGCTTTTGCACATCAAAGGAAATCTAGAACAAAACAAAAAGACAACCCACAGAATGGGAGAAAATACTTGCAAATGATTTGACCAACAAGGAATTAATCTCCAAAATTTACTAACAGCTCATGCAGCTCAATATCAAAAAAAAACAAACAACCTAATCAAAAATGGGGAGAAGATCTAAATAGACATATGTCCAAAGAAATATACAGATGGCCAAGAAGCACATGAAAAGATGTTCAACATCACTAATTATTAGAGAAATGGAAATCAAAACTACAAAGGGATATCACCTTACACCTGTCAGAATGGCCATCATCAAATAGTCTACAAACAGTAAATGCCGGCGAGGGTGTGGAGAAGAGAGAACCTTCCTACACTGTTGGTGGA
Source organism: Bubalus bubalis (assembly GCF_019923935.1). Classification (NCBI taxonomy): domain Eukaryota; kingdom Metazoa; phylum Chordata; class Mammalia; order Artiodactyla; family Bovidae; genus Bubalus; species Bubalus bubalis. Next base: position 86,948,179 of record NC_059167.1, read on the forward strand.
ATGTAAATTGGTACAGCCACTATGGAAAACAGTACGGAGGTTCCTTAATAAACTAAAAGTAGAGCTACCATAGGATGCAACAATCCCACTCCTGGGCATATATCCAGAAAAAACCATGGTTCAAAGGATACAGGCACCCCAAAGTTCACTGCAGCACTGTTCACAATATCCAAGACATGGAAACAACCTAAACGTCCATTAACAGATGAATGGATAAAGAAGATGTGGCGCAACATAAAATGGACTATTACTCAGCCATTACAAAGATGAGCCTGGAACTTAGCATACTAAGTGAAGTAAGTTAGAGAAAGACATATAGTGTATAATATCACTTATATGGGAAATCAGTTCAGTTCAGTCCAGTCGCTCAGTCGTGTCCAACTCTTTGCGACCCCATGAATTGCAGCACGCCAGGCCTCCCTGTCCATCACCAACTCCCAGAGTTCTATATGGGGAATCAAAAAATTGAGAGAGTAAATTCTTAGGTAGACTGATAAGAAGTCCGGGGTCCCCTAGGAGGAAAAAGAGGTCTGGGGCTTTCAAGGAGGAGATAAGCGTCTGGAGTTTTCAAGGAGGAGAAAAAGGATAAACTTTTTTTTTTACATTCTTTAGTCTTAGTCACATAAAATGTTTTTTTCTTTAAGTCCAGAGCTGATGTTTACACAACAAAACATCTCAGCTTAAACTCTGTACTAAGGATTATATAAAAACAATGTATCCTGCTTGAGGACATGTTTCTCCTTCTTGAGAACCTTCTCAGTTCAGTTCAGTAGCTCAGTCCGACTCTCTGTGACCCCATGAATCGCAACATGCCAGGCCTCCCTGTCAATCACCAACTCCCGGAGTTCACCCAAACTCATGTGCATCGAGTCAGTGATGCCATCCAGCCATCTCATCCTCTGTCGTCTCCTTCTCCTCCTGCCCCCAATCCCTCCCAGCATCAGTCTTTTCCAATGAGTCAACTCTTCGCATCAGGTGGCCAAAGTACTGGAGTTTCAGCCTCAGCATCAGTCCTTCCAATGAACACCCAGGACTGATCTCCTTTAGAATGGACTGGTTGGATCTCCTTGCAGTCCAAGGGACTCTCAAGAGTCTTCTCTAACACCACCGTTCAAAAGCATCAATTCTTCTGCACTCAGCTTTCTTCACAGTCCAACTCTCACATCCATACATGACCACTGGAAAAACCATAACCTTGACTAGACGGACCTTTGTTGGCAAAGTAATATCTCTGCTTTTGAATATGCTATCTAGGTTGGTTATAACTTTCCTTCCAAGGGGTAAGCATCTTTTAATTTCATGGCTGCAGTCACCATCTGCAGTGATTTTGGAGCCCCCAAAAATAAAGTCTGACACTGTTTCCACTGTTTCCCCATCTATTTGCCATGAAGTGATGGGACCAGATGCCATGATCTTAGTTTTCTGAATGTTGAATTTTAAGCCAACTTTTTCACTCTCTTCATTCACCTTCATCAAGAGGCTCTTTAGTTCTTCTTTGCTTTCTGCCATAAGGGTGGTGTGATCTGCATATCTGAGGTTATTGATATTTCTCCTGGCAATCTTGATTCCAGTTTGTGCTTCCTCCAGCCCAGCATTTCTCATAATGTACTCTGCGTATAAGTTAAATAAGTAGGGTGATGATATACAGCCATGACGTATTCCTTTCCCTATTTGGAACCAGTCTGTTGTTCCAAATAGGGTCTGGTAAGATCTTTCTATTGTTGATCCTAATCTTGTTAACTTAAGATGCATATTGCAGGAGTGGGTCTGGTAAAAGTATATGAGGCCTTGCTAAGAAGAGCGAGGGGTGCACTCTCTGCCGCCTTCCAATGTCTGTCAGAAGCATTCTCTGTCCTTTTTCACTGTAATAAAACTTCTACCATACCAGAGCCCTGAGTGGTCAAGCCTGGTCTCTGATCCTCAAGCTAAATTTTCTTCTTTGGACATCAGGAATCTGACCCCATTCACTGTAAGCTATCAAAATTATACAAGTGAATCTAATTCATAAAACAGACTCAGAGACTTAGAAAGCAAACCTATGGTTACCAAGGTTAACCAAAGGGGAAAGATAAATTGGGAGACCGGGATTGACATACACATACCACAATATTAAAAATAGATAACCAAAACAAACACTAAAACAAAATAGATAACCTCCAAGGACCTACCCTATAGCACAGGGAACTCTGCTCAGTATTCTGTAAAAACCTAAATGGGAAAAAATTTGAAAAAGAATAGATACATGTATAAGTATTACTGAATCACTTTGCATACAGCTGAAACTAACGTGATATTATTCATCAACTATACTCTACCCTGGAGAAGGCAATGGCACCCCACTCCAGTACTCTTGCCTGAAAAATCCTGTGGATGGAGGAGCCTGGTAGGCTGCAGTTCATGGGGTCGCTAGAGTCGGACACGACTGAGTGACTTCACTTTCACTTTTCACTTTCATGCATTGGAGAAGGAAATGGCAACCCACTCCAGTGTTCTTGCCTGGAGAATCCCAGGGACGGGAAGCCTGGTTGGCTGCCGTCTATGGGGTCACACAGAGTCGGACACGACTGAAGCGACGCAGCAGCATACTCTACCCAAGCACCCCTGAAGAAGGACAGCCCCCTTCCCAGGCTGATTTAAGGGGATTGCTCGAATCAAAGGCAGTCACATGATTTAAGGGGGCTTTTTTTTTTTAAGGTTGGTCAGGAGACTAAGAACACCTGTGGCCACAGATTTTGCACGAATTCACAGTCGAGCACTCAACAGTGCAGTGATGAACAGGCCCACGCCACCCAGCAGACCACAGCCATTTCGGAGCTCAAGACTCTTAAAATGGCAGAGCAACTTTCCCCAGGAAAGAGGACAGACAAGTTGTGAAAAAGATGTTTCTTTTCAAAAAGTCTGGGCAAAAAGTGGCTGCAGGCTGCAGGAAGTGCCCCATCTGCAACCAAGAGTCCAGAGAAACCAGCTGCAGTGACGAAGAGAACACTGTGGTTCGCCTGGAAGAGAAGCAAGCTCCCCACAGTCCCATGATACAGAAGGCCCGTGGCAGTGGTAGACAGAGGTGGCATACGGTGACCAGAGTATTGAGGAGGAGGAAAACAAGCCCAAGTGTTTGGGCATGGTCTGTAAGTCCACTTGCTCGGTGAAAGCCATAGGGCCAGAGGATATGGGGGCCACTGCCATCCACGCTAGACACAGAGAAGGAGCATGATGCACAAACCATCTTTGAGCACAGCCAGAAGATCCAGGAGGAGCTGAGGGGCAAGGAAGATAATCTTTTGGGTGGTTTAATCTAATAATCATTAGATCTAATAAGATCTAATAGTCAATAATTGTCAGAAATACATGAAGCCCAAGGATACGTCTATGGGCACTGCTTCCTCCAGAATGGTGAGGAAGGGCCCCATCCGAGCTCCCCAGCATCTCCATGTGCTGGGATTACCAGCTCGACATTTGTAAGGACTACGAGGAGATTGGTTTTTGCGGCTTCGAAGACCACTGCAAATTCCTCCATGACCGTTCAGATCACAAGTATGGGTGGCAGATCGAACATGAACTTGATGAGCATCCCTGTGGTGTCTAAGAGGACGAAAACTATGAAGTGGGAAGCGACCAGGAGGAAATACCATTCAAGTGTTTCCTCTGTCACCAGACCTTCCAAAGCCCAGTTATCACCAAGTGCAGGCATTATTCTGTGAGCTCTGCGCGCTGCAGCTTTCTCACACCACCCCTTGCTGCTATGTCTGTGACCAGCAGACCAATGGCGTCCAGAGAAAGAATGGATTATTAAACTGGAGGAACATTGAGCTGCAGAAGGGGATGGTGCTTCTGATTTCCCAGAAGACCCCGATGAGAGTCCAATTCCCATTACTTAAAATTTCCCATTAGTCTCAAATCTCAAATGTTTTGTTATTTGGGAAATCTTAAGAAAAAGAAGAAGACCCATTGACTTAATGGGGTACAGGAGAATTAAGAAAGCAGAATGACTTAATGGGTGTCTGGAGAGTTAAGAAGGCAGATGAATTTAATGGAGGTCAGGAAACCTAAGGGGTTTGATTGGTAAAATGGATGCCAGGAGATTTAAGAAGGATGATTGATTTAGTGGGGGTCAGGATATCTAATGGAGCTGATTTAATCAATGGGAGTCACATGTTTTAGGGGCTGGTGTAACATGTAGGTGTCACATGACACAAGCATGTTGATCACATCAGTGAGGGTTACCTGTTTATGGGGACTGATTTAACAATAGGAGCCATGTGACCTGGCAGCTGATTGAATCAGCCCAAGGGGACAGCACCTATATAAAAACTGTGTATATGTGTCCACAAAGGCACTTTGTGTATACAATAAATATACACAGCTGTGTATGTACTGTGTATCCAGAAAGGAACTTTGGGTACACAATGCATATATACAACAGTGTACCAGAAGGGGTGCACATGGGGAGCCCAAACCCACCCCCATAGGCGACAGCACCCTCCCTAACCTCTCATCATTATTTCTGGTATTTCTGTTTTTTACTACTACAAACAAGGAAGCAATATTATTGCTGCCTAACACATCACCCCAAAATTTTGTGACTTAAAACTATAATAAATATTTAACATGGCTTACAGTTTTTGCCAGACAGGAATTTGGGAGCTGCATGGCTGGAGGGCTTCTGGCTTCGTGGTTTTCACTGGGTTGCAGTCAGAATGTTGGCTGGGGCTACAATCACTGAGGCTTGACTGTGCTGGAGGGTTCACTGCCTCCAGGGCTGCCAAGTGGGCGATGTCTGATGGTGCCATGCCACGTTAAGGTGCTTAGCATGTTGTGTCTGACTCTCTATGACACTATGGACTGTAGCCTGCCAGGCTCCTCTGCCCATGGGACTCTTCAGACAAGAATACTGGAGGGGGTTGCTGGCTGTCTGATGGTGGAGAGCCCTAATTCCTAGCTCCCTGAGTGGCCCTCTCCACGAGGCTGATTGAGGGTCCTCACAGCTTGGGGGCAGGTTTCCCCCAGAGTGAGTTATTCAAGAGAGAACAGAAGCAGCAATGCATTTTAAGACCCAGCCTCCTAAGTCACACAGGGTCATCTCTGCCTCATTCTGGTCATTAGACGTCAGTCACCGAGTCCAGCCATTTGAAGGGAGGAGCGTCCAAGAGTTTGCAAACTTGTTTCAAAACCATCAGTACTACCCTTTTACATAATCTTCATGTACTTGTGTGAACACATCCTTGTAATAGATTTTCTGAACTAGAATTGCTGGATCAAGCGACAGGTTCACTTTTAATTTTGATAATTCCTCGATGCGTCTAAAGCTGCCCAACAAATCTTTGCTCTGTTATTTGTTTTAGCAATGAATCTCCCGGGTGTTATCTAGGATCAGCTTGAGAAGGTGTTTCCCACGCTCCCTTGCTACAGACAAGGGGGACAGGTAACTAACTTCTGGCCGGTGGGACGTATTGTGTGAGATTTCTGAGTCATGCTTTTAAAAGAAGCCGTTGGCCTATTTCCTCTTTCCCTGTTGAGAATGCTGCTTGGAGAGCAGATATGGTGGTGGTGGGAACCAGCTTCCACCAGGTGATGAAGACAGTACCTTTGGGGATGGTGGAATGATGTATAGAAAGAATCTGGGCCTCTAGATAATCTCAAGGAGCCAAGCTACCCTTCTTCTCAGGGCATCCTGCCAGCTTAGATTTTTGTATGAAAGAAAAATAAAATTTCTATTTTAAGCCACTGTTGTTTACTGGTGATTTGCCTTCTAAAGAGGCTTTACCCACAGCATATGCATATCCATTCCCCCATCCCTGCCCACACACAATATTCTCAATCTTTAAAAATTTACCACTCTGATGGACTCCCCCTTCACTTATAACTTCATCATCCCCCTCCTTTGCAGCTGAACCAAATGCTAGGAATAAGGGGAGGGATGCTGACCAGAAAGCCTACCATGGTAAGGTTAATAGAAAACACAAAGGCAAAATGTTGCTGTCGAGCAAAGGAAACTATAGGCAAGGTAAGAATACAACCCTCAGAATGGGAGAAAATAATAGCAAATGAAACAACTGACAAAGGATTAATTTCCAAAATATACAGGCAGCTCATACAACTCAATATCAGAAAAACAAACAACCCAATCAAAAAGTGGGAAAAAGACCTAAACAGACATTTCTCCAAAGAAGACATACAGATGGCTAACAAACACATGAAAAGATGCTCAACATCGCTCATTATTAGAGAAATGCAAATCAAAACTCCAGTGAGATATCATCTCGCATCAGTCAGAATGGCCATCATCAAAAAGTCTACAAACAATAAATGCTGGAGAGGGTGTGGAGAAAAGGACATGCTCTTGCACTCTTGGTAGGAATGTAAATTGATACAGCCACTTTGGAAGACAGTATGGAAATTCCTTAAAAAACTAGGAATAAAACCACCACACGACCCAGCAATCCCACTCCTGGACATACACCCTGAGGAAACCAAAATTGAAAAAAAACACATGTATCCCGTCGTTCATTGCAGCACTATTTACAATAGCTAGAACAAGGAAGCAACCTAGGTGCTCCTCAACAGATGAGTGGATAAAGAAGTTGTGGTACATATACACAATGGAGTATTACTCAGCCATAAAAAGGAACACCTTTGAGTCGGTTCTAATGAGGTGGATGAACCTAGAAACTATTATACAGAGTAAAGTAAGTCAGAAAGAGAAAGATAAACATCATATTATAATACATATATACAGAATCTATAAAAAATGGTACTGAAGAATTTACTTACAAGGCAGCAATGGAGAAACAGACATAGAGAATAGACCTATGGACATGGGGAGAGGGGAGGAGAGGGTGAGATGTATGGAATGAGTAACAAGGAAACTTATATTACCATATGTAAAACGGATAACCAACCGGAATTTGCTGTATGGCTCAGGAAACTCAAACAGGGGCTCTGTATCAACTTGGAGGGGTGGGATGGGGAGGGAGATGGGAGGGAGGCTCCAGAGGGAGGGGATATATGTATATCTATGGCTGATTCATGTTGAGGTTTGACAGAAAACAACAAAATTCTGTAAAGCAATTATCCTTCAATTAAAAAAAAAAATGTCGCTATCAAGAAAGGTCCTCTTACAACTCTAAAGTACATGTCCATCACCGAAAGAGCCTCTGCAGAGATGCTGTGCCTGCCCTCAAACGCATGACAGCTGAAATGGGGACAGCAACTATCTGAAAAGAGACAACCAGCAGAGCAAAGTGGAAGGGTCTGGCTGTCCAGTTATGGGGGCTACCCAGGGACCTGGAGCAAAGACGGAGGACATTAGCCTCCCCAAGCCACGGTTCACGAGTTTCTCATGCTACTCTGGCCAGAAGTGGGGCAGAGGGAGTGGCTTACCTGGGAGAAAGCTACAGCAAATGGTGAACGGCACGGGTGCCAGTGTTAGCCCACACCGCATTCCATCTCCACCACACTTCACTCTGTGGACAGAGGACGCACCGAGTGCCTCCTGAAGCCGGACACTGCGGGCAGTGCTGGGAGTCCCGTGGGAAACTGCAGTACCCGGAGCTTCCCTTCAGGGTGCTAAGACGGACAAGTCAAGGCTGGACCGCCGTGTCCTCACCTGCAGAGAGGGGCATCTGCTGGGAAGATGGAATGGAATAACACGTGCATGGGATGGTGCCCACGGCCCTAGGTAGGGAAGGCTCAGTACAGGCAGCTGCAATGATTAAGAGGAGCCATGAAATATCATGGTATCACCTATATGTGGAATCTAAAAAAAGGATACAAGCGAACTTATTTACAAAACAGAAATAGATTCACAAACAAAAAATGAATTTATGCTTACCAAAGGGGAAAGCAGGGGGAGGGATAAATTAGGAGTTTGGGATTAATATATACAAACTTTTATATATAAAATAGTTAACCAACAAGGACCTATTACATAGTGCAGAGAACTATACTCAATGTTTTGTAATAACCTATAGGGAAAATAATGTGTGTGTGTGTGTGTATGTATCTGAATCACCTTGCGTACACCTGAAGATAACATTGTAAAACAACTAGAACCCCCCAAATTTCCTCTCTGTGCCCTTTTGTTCCCTCACTGGTGACTCCTTCAAACATTGGGTTAATGCCCATCCCTGCCTAGGGGGAAAAAAACGCAGATTCCTGCTTTTGTAAAAGAGCGTTCTCCTTGATAAACAGCTGATGTAGTTTTACGCCCTGATTCTGTTTCGTTAACGCTTTAGTGGGGGACATACTGTGTTTGATTAAACCAGAGGAATGAAAGTCTAATTGCAAAATTTTAGGCATCAGTCAAGCTAACTGTGGACACCTGGCCCAATTGGAGGTGCTTCACTGATGCTGTTGAAACCATAACTTTTAGGAACTGGCCCCAGCCTCTTCTCCTCCCCTCCCCTCCTCTCTCTCCTGTTCTCCTTCTCTCCTCCGTCTCCTGTCTTTTTCTTGCCTAAACAGCCATCCAAATCCCTGATGACTCAGTGTGATCGCGTTTCCACAGACAGGTGCGCATCTTGTTTAGTCACATTACAAATAAATCACTTGGCCACGCATAGTCAGTGCACCAATCTGTTACTTTTCTCTGCTCTTCAGGAACAGACTTCTCAAAAAGCACAAGATGGTTGGGTGAAATGCAAGTGAGGAAAAGAGCAAGGTGGAGTGGGCAGAGACTTTCTGAGCTGGCCATCTAACTTCACGTCTAATCAGAGAGTGAATCAGTTACGTCTGCAATTATGTCAACAGCTCAGCATCGTGACTGCTGCCTGGAACCCACGATGGCGAGCTGTGAAAGAAATAGGTTTGGAGTGGAGAGGTGGCGCTTGTGTTTACTGAAAACCTATCGTGTGCTAGGTCCTGTGTTTACTGGATACCTACTATGTGCCAGGCCCTATGCTTGCTTTTGCATCTGTTCTCTTCCAAGGCAGGGATCAGGATCCTGACTGGGGGACCCTGGTCAGTTTCACCTTTCAGGGTCTTGTTTCTGCAGACTAGAAACATTACACCATTCTCTAATGATTCTGTTTGATATGATGGAAGGGTCTTGGGGTTGGAGAGACCTAGCTCCACCACTGTGGGCAGATGATCTAACACCTCTGAGTCTCAGTTTGTCTCTAAATGGGTATGAAGATTGGATCAGATGAAATAACACATTTAAGACATCTCATAAATAGCAGCTAAAAATGATGGTGTTTAATCTCTCCTTCATAACATACAACTTCACCCTCTTAGAGATTTTTATAATGTTTACAGGTTAGGGTGGCAATACTCTCAGAGCTCCGTGTGCATACATGTGTTTCTTATAGTTGATTTAAAAAAAAACAGCAGTCTGAAGGGCAGAGAGCTGAGTCTTTTATAGAAATCTTGGTGCTTTAGAAAACCAGACAAACTTCAATGAAATGCCATTGGGCACTCTGTCAGTGAACCAGGCCTCCCCATGGCCACACCCTGCATGGTGTCCCTCCACATTGGATCTGGGCTGGGCTGTGATTTGTTTTGACTAATAAGGTGAAAGTGACACTGGCCTAAGCCTCAGGAATTTCTGGAAATGTCTGCCTTTGTGTTTCGAGGAGGCCGTGAGCCAATATATAAGAAATTTGGTCTCGGTGATGTAGAGATGTTAGCACAGGTTCACATGCTCCATGACCAAACAAATGGAAACATTGGAGTTTGGAGCAGACAAATGTTTATTTCAGGGCCATGCTACGAAATGGGTGGTTCACGCTGTGGGTGGCTCACACCCAAAAAACCCCAAGCCCCCTGAAGGGGCTCATTGAGGGGTTCCAGCAAAGTATTTTTAAAGGGCCAGGTGAGGGAGGGGTGGGGTCACAAGGTGTGTGATCAGTTCATGCACAATTCTTGATTGGCTGATGGTGCGGTAACAGGGCTATGTCTCAGGGGTTAGCATTATCAGGCCTTAGGTTCCAGGAGGCCTAGGGCCATGTGCTCATGGTCATCAATTAGTTAACATCTTCCATTTGGGGGGCAGGTTCACACCTGTAAAACAACTCAGGAAATGTGCATCAAATACTGATATCTAGGTATTTCAGAGAGGAGCTAAAGCAGAGGATATGGAGAAAGGCCTGTCTGCTTGCTTACAGAGACAGTATAGAGAGAGTTCATGGAAAAAGAGAGGCCCTGAGAATCTATGGGAGGAGAGAGTGTCAACCTAGGCCAGCCCTCCAGCCACCCCTCTGTCAACTTAAAAAATATGCACGACCTAAAAGTTGAGAGTTATGTTTTACTGGAGGAAGTTTTTAGGATGTCAAGCAGCGAGGCAGCATCTCAGTTAACCCTGAGAGAACTTCTCCGAGGAGGTGAGGGGGGAGCCAGGATATATAGGAGTTTGGCAACAAAGAGCAGGTAGTCAGTCCATCAAAAAATTATCGTTAATTAAAGAAAACCAGATATCTCAAGGAATTGAATGCTTTTCTATATATGGGAAGATGCTCGAGTCGGGGCTCAGTGAAATCATTCCTTTGATACACACCTCAGCTATCTGGGGCCAGTATCCTGTGTTTTCACGGGGCTTCCCAGGTGGTACTAGTGGTAAAGAAGCTGCCGGCCAATGCAGGACATGTAAGAGACCTGGGTTCGATCCCTAGGTCGGGAAGATCCCCTGGAGGAGGGCATGGCAACCCACTCCGGTATTCTTCCCTAGAGAATCCCACGGACAGAGGAGCCTGGCGGGCTCGAGTCCGTGGGGTCACAAAGAGTTGGAACAAGCTGAGTGACTAGCATACACATACTCCACAAACTGGGGGCCATCTCAGAAGTCAACAGGCCCTGAAATATGGGGTTGTTAGTTTTTATGGACTGAGTAATTTCTTAGGCTAATGACTGAGAGGATTATTCCAACTCTTTCAGGGAAGAGGCAGGGGTTTCTAGGAATTGGACCACTGCCCACTTTCTGACCTTTTATGGCCAATGTCAGAACTGTCACGGCACTGGAGGGTTCGTCACTTAGATGCTAATGTATTACAACGAGTGTATAATGAGGCTCAAGGTCTACTGAAAGTCATAGTCTGCCATCTTGAACCTAGCTAGTCCTAACCGGTTTTGGGCATGTTCTATGGCGATGTCATTCTTTTAAGGTTGTGCCCTGCCCTCTTCCCTCCTGTTTCAGCTGGATGTAAAAATAATGGGGCTATTACAAAGTCAGGTTTTAGGTCTGCAGTGGGGACCTCAGAAAAGCTGGTCGTTTCATGATCTTTACTTTCTCCATCCCATTTGGTAGGAATAATACAACTCACTTCCCTGCTGACTTACAAGCACTCGTGATTGTGGAGCCTCCTGGGGGAGGTTCCCTTCAGCACACACTGGAGGGGGTGCCAGAGTATGTGTAGGACCTGTCTGCAGAGGGACTTTTTAGGTCCCCACCAAAGATAGCTTGGGGGGTGGGGGTGGGGAATTGAGGTTGTCAGGCCCTTTGTGTACCGAGGAGAAAGGTTTAAAAGACTAGAAGTGTAGCTTCAGCAGAGGTAACTGGCTGGTAATTAGCAGGTTAATGACTCACGTCAGGGATAATGCAAGGCTGGAGCCAGGGGGCAGGAAATGACTTGAAAGTCTCCCTCTTTCTGCTCCCCACCCCCTAGTGTTTGCTAAGTCGCTTCAGTCGTGCCTGACTCTGTGCGACCCCATAGACGGCAGCCCACCAGGCTCCCCCGTCCCTGGGATTCTCCAGGCAAGAACACTGGAGTGGGTTGCCATTTCCTTCTCCAATGCATGAAAGTGAAAAGTGAAAGTGAAGTCGCTCAGTCGTGTCCGACTCTTAGCAACCCTATGGACTGCAGCCTACCAGGCTCCTCCACCCATGGGATTTTCCAGGCAAGAGTACTGGAGTGGGGTGCCATTGCCTTCTGCTTTAATGTCTCCTACCTAGGAAGGGCTGGATCCTATTTGTCTCCTTAGCTCTGGGAGTCAGGGCCAGGCCAGAAGCTTCCAGGTGGTGCCAAAAAAATACTGACTTGTAAAAAATAATGAGCAACATTGCCCTTCCCTTGAGGATCAAGAAGGGGTGTAAGTGCAAATTGAAGGGGATAGAAGGGCAAGTGATCCCCACTCCATGCAGAGGAAGGCTGAGGGCCAGGGGCATCTTTTTTCAAACTTTTAGGATGCCACCTGAGCTTGTGGGTCCACCCAGCCTACTCCACTTAGAATCATAGCATACACAGATTTTTACAGATACTGAATCAGTTAGGAATATGTTTAGTTGTAAGTAACACAACTCCCCTGATAGCTCAGTTGGTAAAGAATCTGTCTGCAATGCAGGAGACCCTGGTTTGATTCCTGGGTAAGGAAGATCCACTGGAGAAGGGATAGGCTACCCACTCCAGTATTCTTGGGCTTCCATTGTGGCTCAGCTGGTAAAGAATCCACCTGCAATACGGGAGACCTGGGTTCCATCCTTGGGTTGGGAAGATCCCCTGGAGAAGGAAACAGCTACCCACTCCAGTATTCTGGCCTGGAGAATTCCATGGACTGTATAGTCTATGGGGTCTCAAAGAGTCAGACACGACTGAGCGACTTTTACTTTCAACACAGCTCCTAAAGGTGGTCTAAACAATAAAGACATTCCCTCAATCCACAGAGAACTACTGAGAGGTGACTTGTGCCTGGCACTGTTCTGGGAGCGGGGGACAGAGCAGAGCAAAGAAACTTCCTGTCCTAGAACAAGAAGGCAAGCCCTGGTGCAGGCAGAGGCTCCCAACAGCCTGGAGTGCCCGGGCCTTCCTACCTTTGTCCTCCACTCACCTTTGGCTTCTGCCTCCTGGTCCTAGGATCACCTGGGATGTCTAGGAATCTCAAGACAGGAAGCACGGGAGAGAGGTGGCACCAGCCTCTCCTGCTCCTTTATCAGGAAAAAGAAAACTTTCCCAGAATCCCCAGCGGATTCTCACCATCACTGGGGAGAAGAGGCACGTGGCTGCATCAGCGTTCTCAGAACTAATTAATCTGGTTATTAGTTATCACCTGGGGTTGCTCAGCACAAAGTCAGGGGTCAGTTTGCAGAGGAGAAGAGGGAAGGATTTTGGGGTCAGGTTATCTTGCTCCTTACTGTTCACAGGGTGAGGCCCTGACAAAGAGACAACTATCCTATTGCAAATCTTAAGTAAATAGTAAAGCAATTAAAAATAACACTGGAGGGACTTCCCTGCTGGTCCAGTGGTTAAGACTGCCTTCCAATGCAGGGGGTGTGGGTTCCATCCCTGGTCGGAGAACTAAGGTCCCACATGCTGTGGGGTGCAGCCAAAAAAAAAATTTTTTATGTTAAAAAAATGACATTTTTTCTTTACTACAACCCAAGATGGGGCAAAAAATCTTTATGTACTGCTCTTACTAAGCTCTTTTCCAAGGGCTCTGTAGGAAATGTGAGGCTGGTGGAGAAAGGATCCAGTCTCAGGGCGCTCTCAGGCTAGCTGGAAATAACACACACACAACTGAAACCACCTGGGACCACGAGAGAGTGAAAAGGCTTTGGTAGGATCTGAACGCACGGTATCGAATAGAGGCACAAGTAAAGGCCGTCATGGTCCAAGGCTCGCTCACTGCCTGCCCTGCCCGCACCCCCTGGGGAATACGTCACAGCTCCTAACCCTGTGATCCTATAAGCGCCAGTCCCCTCCCCAACCCCAACCATGGCTGATGGCATCAGACGTGGACCCTGAGCCCAAGGCAGCCAATCCATACCCAGTAGGAAGGACGTGAGCTGGGCCACTCAGGTGCTCTGTCTTGAGAATCTGAGGAGACGTAGAGACTACTGCTCAGGGTGAGAGGTCCTGATACCTCATGGTAAGAGAGATGTGTCAAGAGACCACACAGATCCTCAAGAAGGAAAGGACAAGGATTGCCCTGGTAGGCCAGTGGTTAGGACTCTCTGCTTCCACTGCAGGTTTGATCCCTGGTCAGGGAACTAAGATCTTGCATGCCTTGCTGCACAACCAAAAAAAAAAAAAAAAAAAAAACCACCTTTTTTAAAAAAGAAGGAAAGGGCAGCCTCACTCCTAACTTGACCCACCCTGAACTGGGGTTGGGGTTGCCATTCCATCCTGACCACCAATGCTCCTTTTATGAGGGCTGATTTGAACAGGTTTTGTGCCTCAGCTTGAATGGTATGGCATGGGAAGACTTCAAGCTCACCCCTCAGCCTTGTATCCACCTCTCTCCCATTCCCCAGTCCATCCCCCACCTCTGCCTTAGGCCAAGTCCCCTTCCACCAGCTGCTCCGCCTGCATTTGTTCTCCCTGTCATTTCATTCACTGCAGACACTGGTCTTTCTAACATGATCCTGCCAGGCCCTTGCTTTACATCTTTGAGTAGCTCCTCATAGCTCAGCCTCCAGTCCTATCTGACTCCCTCCCTACCTGTGCTCCTGACCTGCCATCCAGTCACCCTAAGATTAAACAGTCACACCTCTATGCCTTTGCACATGCCCGGACTTCTGTGTACAAATACACCCTCCACCCGTTTCCCATGCCTCCTCCAAGATCAAGGTGGGGACATCTCTCTCCAATCCTAACTTTGATTCCCCTCTGCTTTGGCCACCGCAGCAGCTCGTGAGGCCCTGTGCTGGCATTTACTTCATTGCATTGGCACCATGCTTGTTTGTCCTTGTCACCTGGTGCTGTGCCTGTGGAGTGAATGAACGAATACGCCTCAGCTGACTTGATCGGGTTCTGTTGGGAGAGTGGAGTGTGAGGAGGGGACTTTCCTTTCTGGGAGATTAGCCTCAGTCCAGCCTAGACAGGGGCGTCAGGTGCTTTCTGAGGCCCTCCTGCCTCATGCCCTGAAAGCCCACCCATCTGCTTGCTCCTCTGCTGACATGGGGACAGCCTCATTGAAACTGGCCTTCTTGTCCTCAACACTGGACGGAAATCCCCCAGGAGCACGTCTCTGTTTCCCTCTTCTAGAGCAGAGGCGCACAGACAGAGCTAAAGAGCCAAGTGCAGCAAAACACTCAGATTTGATAAACAGGCCAGAGATTTCAGGAGCAATCAGGGGAGAAAAGAAGACACATTATCCCCTGAATTCACAATGCAGAGCTGACAAGCTGGAGGGGCTGTGATTCCATCTTCCCATCTTCCCAGGCCTCCTGCAGCCCGGGAAGATTTGCTGCTTTGGGAAACGATGCAGTGATGTCCACATGGCCGGTCAAGGCTTCCCCGGTGACATGGAGGGTGGCGGGCAGTGTTTGCGGACTCCTGGGAGCCTGGTAGTCCTCCCTAGGAAAGAAGGTTGTTTATTAGGCTCTCAAATGTATCTAATGATAATGGACCTGAACACAAAGGGCTGCAGACCCCTCCTGATGGCAGAGGGCCAACTTGGAAGAGGGTCCTCACCAGAACCAGACCATGCTGGGACCCTGATCTCCGACTCCAGCCTCCTGAACTGTGAGAAATAAATTCTGTAGTTTATAAGACCTCCAGGTTATGGTATTGTTCTATAGCAGTCCAAACAGACTAAGACAGAAATAACCAGCATTTATTAAACCTACTACCTGCCAAGCACTGTCTTAAGCACCTTATACACATTAATTTATTTAATCATTTTACCATTTCCCTATCTGACAGGTACCATTATTATTGTTGTCTCCATTTTACAGATGAGGAAACTGAGAGCAGACCTTGAAATCTTTTGTCTACTTTGTTCAACTCCAGCGCCTAGAACCTAGGAATGCAACAAACTCATCCAGTAAGCAGCACCAAAATGTCCTCTAACGCAGAGCCTGGGGCCAACAATGACCCAGATGATGGCACAGTGGGACCATGGGGTTGCACGGAGACTTCGATGCCATCCAGAAGTTCTGCCTCTCCCTCTTGTCCTCTTTCCTTCCATACATATTTTTCAGGGGCTTCCTATTTGTAGAATGCGTGCACAGAGAGGAATCAGATTTCCCTTCTGCCCCAAGTGTGTTATAATTACAACGTAATAAGCAGTGATAACCCATGCAGAAAAATTACGGTAAAGTAATTTTTTAAAAACCCAAAGAGAAGCAAACAACGTACTGGAACAAGTTTGCCATCCTTCATCCGTTCACTCATCCAAGGAGTGTGCATCGAGCTAAGCCCTGGGATGCAGGGATGAGTGTGAACTAGGCCCCCTTCTGGTGGGACAAGGCTGCCTCCCTCAGAGTGGCAAAGGCTTGGGGAGAGCAGCTGAGCGGAAGAGGCTCCAGACTTGAGGCCTGCCTCCCGCATCCCTCTTCCCGCTGCTCCAAAGGGTGCTTTCCCCAGAGCTGGCCCAGTCCAGTCCAGAGGGCAGGCTCCAGGGCTCTGGCCTGTTGAGGAAAGCAGGTCAGTAAGCCTTGCCCCAGGCCTTGGGGCTGCCGGTCCCCTTTCAGTGTCCCTCCAGCCTCCCTCCCTCCTTCTGCAGTGCCTGGCAGCGGGCCCCAGCTTCCCCAGGCTGGCTGCTCACTCACGCACGGGGCCCAGAGCCGTCCACAGACCGCACGGCCACCTCCCCCCACCCCAGGCCCACCTCCCCCGACCCCAGGCCCAGAGCTCTGTGCCGTGATGGATGGCGCTGCTCTGCTCCTAGTCCCAGAGAGCTCCTTTGAATAATAACTTGGCAAAATTACTCTTTTTTTTTTTTTTTGCTTTCCCTGTTTCTGATTCATTGGCTCTTTCTAAATCATTCATCTCTTTTGAGTTAGAGGAAGAAAGAAGAAGCATGAGGAAGAGGAGGAGGAAGTATTTCAGGGTTACAAGGGACCCTGAGTCCCACCTCCTTATTCTACAGGGGGAGCTGGAGGCGGAGCGTGGATTCCTATAGGAATCCTGACCTCCACTCATAGAAGAGAAGCAACTGTGGGAGGGATGGGAGACGGGGGAGGCAGGGATCTTTCTAGGGACCCTTCAGTTGCACCTTGAAGGCAGCTGCCTACTGTATCCACATGCAAGGCTTGTCCAGTCTGCCGGCAGAGATGTTGGAGTTTCTTTATCCTTGAAGGGGCAGAGCAGAGCAGGAAAAGGGAGTAGAGACAGACGGGGCTTCAAGTGAGTTGTGGCAGCTCACAAACACCAACACATGATCACCTACTATGTGCCAGGCATGGAGGAGACAAAGATGCATAGACACTGTTCCTACCCTCAAGGGTTCACAGACAGGTACAGGTAAAGCCGATGCCTGCGGCAGGTGCTGTAGGGGAAGTAGGTCCGATGCGATCACACAGAGGAGGCTGTTCTACGCCGGGAGGGACCAGCAGCGAGGTCTTCACAGATGAGCTGATAAAACGTTCTGAGATCTCAATCTGAAGGTGGGGAAGCATGCTCCAAATATCAGGCACCGCAGAAGCAAAGGCGTGAAGGTGTGAAATGGCACCGTGTTCCGGGCAACGCTGAGTTCTACGGCATTTTTAGAGTATGAAGGTGAGATGGATGTTGGCCAGACACAGGAAGAAGGGCCAGTGATGATACTGCCTGCGGAACTGAACCAAGTGCTCGCACAGGAAGGCCTGTGTGCCAGCCTGTGTGCCAGTCTGGGGAGTCTGATGACTGTGACAGGACAGTTCTCCAGCAGGAAGGGTCTGATCAGATCTGCAACAGTGTGGAGGACGGATGAGACCGGAGAGGCTGCAGAAAGGAAGACCAACCGGGAGATAGACGTGATAGTCCAGGCAACAGTCCATGGAAGGACTGAACCAAGGCAGGATCGGCGCAGGAGGGAATGTGTGAGAAACACGTTGGCAGCGCTTGGTGGCTGGCTGAGGGATGAAGATGGGGAGACAGAGGAGTCAAGGGTACCTTGCTGATGCCACCAGCCGAAAACAGGGATCACAGCGCAGAAGCCTTCACGAACCACTGCCAAGCACCTGCTAGAGGGCAGTGCTATTCCAGACACAGAGACAGAGACGAATAATTCATTTCCCTTGGATGTACTTCTCTATTCTTTAAAGACGAGCTTAATCTGTATACACATATGTCCAAACAAGTTTGGGAGAACCTTAGAAATTTTTTCTTTTAGCAAAAAAAATAATACACCCATTCCCTCCCTCACTTCCCCCTGCCCCTGTCCCCAACACACTGAAACCCACTCCCTGATTTATTTTGTTTTCTCCAGGAGGCAACACTCATGCAACTGGGGTGATTACAGGTGGTGCAGGATTAGGGCAGCTAATTTGGGGCCACATCACAGAGCTAACGTTGGGAGGCAGGAAGCTTCCTTGAGAGTGGTCTTTCTCCAGCCATCTCTGCCTTTCTGCTGGAGTCTTCTTCCCCCCTGGGATAGATTTCCCTGTAAAATAAATGTCTTGTCTGAATTAATCTTATTTTTAAAAGGAGAGAGTCATCGTGTTGTAAAGACAGATCATAAAAAGATGCATCAATCTGTCAGGAAGGCTGGTTAATGTGAGTATTTGTTTAGCAGAGTCAGTGCCCCGGAGGCAGTCTTTCTGGACCAGCCCTGGGCCTGGAAGGGCCTTTAATGTGAATACGTAGAGCACATGTGGCTGGCAGCTTTGCATTCTGAATCTGGGCACTGGCGCAGCCTTGCTCTGTAGAAGAGGTGGGGGCGCCCCCAGTGGAAGGGGCCATTCCCAGGGCCAGCACTGCCCCAAACACTCCCATTGGGGAACTAATCAATAGGACGGGTCTTTAGAAGACACCTCAGATGCGCTCTCCATTCTGCGTTATTCTTTTTGGGCTTCTTTTATTCCTATCAGGCTTCCCTGGTGGCTCAGCTGGTAAAGAATCCGCCTGCAATGCTGGAGACCTGGGTTTGATCCCTGGGTTGGGAAGATCCCCTGGAGAAGGGAAAGGCTACCCACTCCAGTATTCTGGCCTGGAGAATGCCATGGATTATTATATAGTCCGTGGGGTTGCAAAGAGTCAGACACAATTGACTTTCACTTCAGATGCTCTCTCCATTCTGCTTTATTCTTTTAAAAAGGACACAGATAAAAACCGAGTAATATATGAAGTGCATGGTATAAAAATTCTATGCCGTGAAACATTCCATGGGTGATACAGAAATGCATGAAATAGAACAGAGAGGACGGCTCAAAGTGCTCCTTGACCTGCTTCCAGTTGACCACTGGGCACTGCTAGGTGAGCACCCTTCTTACCCTCTTCCAACACGTTTCCATTTACCTGCATGATACACAGACACTGCTTGTTTTTTGTTAGATGGAAGGGAAATACATCAAAACATGACATTTGAATTTTTAATTAACCTTCTATTTTGGATTTTTTTAAATACAGCTATAAAACTAATATATGTTTGTCATAAAAATTTCAAAATTGATAGAAGGGTAGAAAATAAAATGGTAAAAAAAACCCCAAAAACCAACACCGTCCTTCCCACTCACTCAGAGCAGATAAAACACATCTCTGTGTAACTTTTTGTAAAGACCATGCATGTACAAGCGTTTAAATGTGCACATCGTTCATCTGTTCATTGAGGGAGGGAGGGCTCCGAGAGGTCGCAGGGCAGATCAAGGTCACAGAGCAAATGCAGAGGCCACTTCCTAGATTTCAGAGGGCAAAAGCCTTTCCACGCCGCCGGTTCCCAGGAGTTTGCACGCAGCTGGTCTCCACTGGAGTGCCTAATCTCTCCAAGCTTCAGTACTTTGGCCACCTGATGCAAAGAGCTGACTCATTGGAAAAGACCCTGATGCTGGGAAAGATTGAAAGCAGAAGGAGAAGGGGAGGACAGAGGACGAGACGGTTGGATGGCATCACCGACTCAGTGGATATGAATTTGAGCCAGCTCGGGGAGATGCTGAAGGAAGCCTGGTGTGCGGCAGTCCGTGGGGTCGCAGAGTCGGACACGACTGAGCGACTGAACAACCACCACCTCCACCTAGTCTGCAAGGCGGCGACACTCCTGAGCACCGCCGGCTCTCAGTGTATTAACAGACGGCACGTGCTGGGGCTGTCAGAGGGTTTGTGGCTCTGATGCTGCTGTCCCCTCCAGAGCTGGCGTCACAGCAGAGCAGCGTCGTGGAGCCTGACAAAGCGATTCGTTCAGTGGGCCTGTGTTCTCGCTTTTGTTCCCCGGATTAACTGTGACAGTTACAAGCGGAGGACGCTTCCCTAGGAGGATTCTGTTTAAGAAGCCCCTCCCCTGGGGGGGAGCTATAACCGCGTGAGGCCCTTCGCGTCTACAGGCCTGACCTCTGGAAGCTCCCAACTTGATGGAGTGGGCGGTACACACCCTAATAACCCGCCCTGATCTTGCGTTCACCTGCAGTCCCTTTCTGTTCGCCTAGAGGACTGCCGACACCTGGGTGGAAGAAGAAAAGTCAGCCAGTCGCGGGGATGTGCTTGTTTCTGGTTAATGGCAGGTTGGCTCCCATCTGAGCATCTAGGAAACATCCAGATGGACGGCCCGGCTAATCTGTACGCCCACATATTGGATCCTGTCACCTATGATGATGTGAGGTGGCAGAGCCTGGGCCAATGAACTCCCCCCACCCTCCAGCCCGCCACCCCAGACCTGCTCTGACCTTGCAGCTAGAAAAGAGGGAAGCCCAGAACTTGTACACTGGGTGCAGGGTTGGGAGGGGTGTGGGGTGTGTGTGTGTGTGTGTGTGTGTGTGTGTAGCAAAGGGTGGGGAGGTGGAGGGCTGTGTGTATGTGTGTGTGGGGGGTGTGTGTGTGGTGTGGTGTGGGTGTGTAGCAGAGGGTGGGGAGGTGGAGGGCTGTGTGTGGGGTGTGTGTGTGGTGTGGTGTGGGTGTGTAGCAGAGGGTGGGGAGGTGGAGGGCTGTGTGTGCATTTGTGTATTGGGGTAAGAGGCTGGCAGCTAGAGAAATTGATTTTTCTTTCTTTGCCGTGCCTCACGACATGAGGAAGTTCCTCACCAGGGATGGAACCCGTGCACCCTGTGAATGTGCTTAAGACTCTGAAGCAGAGTCTTAACCACTGGACCACCACGAAGTCCCAAGAAACTCTAATCTTGAAAATGAAGTTTCTTGACTTCATGGTTCTGCCTGAGTCTCGGCGTGAAGCTGTTGCCTCCAGCAGAGAGCTTTGGGGTGGGGCTTTCTTCCCTGGCTCTTTCAGATTCACTACCATTCAGAAACCAGTCTCCCTCCCAGCAAAACAAACCCTCTTGAGATCGCTGGTTCCGCAGTGCCCTCCAGTGGGTAACTAGAATATGTCTGGAGAGAAAGCCTTGGACACACATGGTCACAAGTCACGCCTGTGGATCCTTCAAGGATTTTAGAATCTAGGTGCAAGATTCTCCACATGCTCCCAATGCCCTTTGGAAGATAAAATTCTATATGAAGAGTTGGCTGTTTGTATACAGTGGCAGATCAGTGGAAATCTGTAATGAGAGAGCAAGGGACTGTGGACAGGGGGACCTGTGTTTCAGGGGAGTATGAATAGTTGTACTGGGCAAGCTGTGAGATAATGGTGACTGTATGTGAGTATGTGAGTGTGTGTGTGTGTGTGTGTGTGTGTGTGTGTGAAGTCCTCTTAGCACACACTAGAATGCTCTGCCAACTCTTGCCACATGACTTTGCTATATTCTCTTTACCAGCCCCCCATCAGGACACCCTCCTAGCTTACATCTACACTCCACTGAGCGACAGTTGCTTTTCCCCCCAAGCTTTCCCATGTCTGACGACAAGGCGCAAACACAGACTCAATAGGAGGAAATGGGCTGCAAGAGTGTGCCCCAGGCTGGTAAGTTAACTGTTCTTGGTCCAAGTTCCTCCATGGGAGTTAGATATCTATCCCAGGCTTGTTGGAAATTAAACACAATCGTGCACAGAGGCCCCAACACAGGCCTCTCAGATATGCTGACGCCCACCCCCAGGAGAGGCCCTGTGAACCTAGTGCCCCTCCTTCCTGCCCTCCGTGCGGCTTGCGTGGCTGCCTCCTCTGCCTCCGGGCTGGCAGCTGGGCCCCACTCTCCCTCTTGCACTCTTCCTCCTGCTCCTCCTGCATCTGGAATGCGACGTCCTGTGTCCCATCTTTTCTCTGTCCCAGTCCTCATGCTGTGCTCTGCCCTCTGCCCCAAGCTGCACTTCAACATCCTTATCCACCAACCCTGTGTTCTTGCTGCTGCTTTTGTTTTTTTTAAACATTTGGTTGTGCTGGGTTTTAGTGGTGGCATGTCGGATCTTTAGTAGCGGCATGTGGGATATCTTAGTTGCAGAATGGGAACTTTTCATTGTGGCATGTGGGATTTAGTTCCCTGGCCAGGGATCAAACCTGGACCCCCGGCATTGGGAGAACAGAGTCTTAGCCACTGGGCCACCAGGGAAGTCCCCCTTTGCTGCTGCTATTTGAAAAGAACTTCTCTCGCCGATGTCATTCAGTGTCACCGCAAGCTGCCTCCAAGTGCCCTCTGCTCCCCTCACCTGCTGTGTCCCAGGCTCCTCTCTGACGCCCAGCCCTTTATAAGAGGTGTTACCGTCAGGGTTGTCACCGTTACCTGTTCTGTGCCCAGGACTTCTAACCCACAGAAAAGAAAGGTATATCCTACAATCCCACTGGAAAGTGCCTGATGCCAACCCCCTGAAAGCCGCTTTGGGGAGGAGAGTTTAGACTGTCACAGAAGAGATGGGACCCAGCAAGACCAGCTGCAAGGCGGAGGACAGGCAGCAGCTGTGAAGTCCCCAGAGGCTTGCAGTGTGGGGCAGAGAGAAAACACCCAGCTCAGATCTGAGGGTGAGGCCAGCCCTTCTGCCCCTGCCTACCACCCAGGACACCTCTGCCGGGGTCCAGCCCCGGCTGATCCAGGGTATTCGAAGGAGAGAAGGCTTCGGCGACCTATTTATTTATTTAAGATATAAAGAGTAATAGAATGAGGATAGGTCAGTAGGAAAATTCAGTGGAGAGAAGAAGCTGAGTAGCTTGGTTTACGCGGAAAATCACGATAACCTGTGACACCAGGTTAGCTCTGACCACGGAGGCCGCAGGCGCCCTCTCGAATAGCGGAAGGTACTCCACCTTAGACACCTTCTCGAGTGGGTCTTAGAAGTCCAGGCAAATGAATGGTCACAGAGGATATCCGCACCCCAGATGGAGACTCAGCTGGAAATTGAGGGGAAGAATGACATGGGGAGACCAAGCGTTGCTGAGCAAGGCCTGTAGCTTTATTTTCAACAGGGGCTTATATACCCTAAGTTACACATAGAGGATAATAGGGGATGCAAAGTCAGCAGTCTTTGATCCTTATCAAAAACCAGGGTTTCTTTCTTGTAATTTTATCCTATACAAATGGTTTAGGTGATTTACATCATCTTCTGGCCAGAAGGCCTATTAACATTTTATGACTCTTGACAAAGACTTATCAACAAAGACTTATTTTCTCTAAGAGTAATTAAGGTTTGGCACCATCTTCCGAAGATAAAATTGCATTCCTATAGGGCGGATGTGTAATGGGTTTACAACAAAGGAAAGAATTTATTACCTTAAGGGTCTAAAGTTACGAACACCAAGGCCACTACTTATTTTTTCTACATACCAACTATATTAATTAATACACATTCAAGGATACAATTCAGGGGATGTGAAAACTTGGCAACAAGCATTGGTTCATCAATGAAATCTTTTACTAGTTTTATTCTGACAGTTTCTAACTCTCTGAGAGGCTCTAAGCTATTTGAATATCTTAAGCTTCCCGTGCCTCTCGAGGCTAGGAGACTGTAAACAATCGTATGCATAGCTGTAGGAGTCCGAGTAAACTTGTCAGGCGAGTTAGAGAGCCATCTGAGGGGTTTGGATTTAAACACTCCTAATTGCCAGGAACTTTATTAATTGGAGCTGTAAGTTAACTCTTTGACAGAGAGAGTGAGATGGTGGTGGGGGACAGCCCCCAGTAAAGTCAGAGGTGAGAGCACAAAGCAGTGAAGTAGGCAGACTCTGGTTTTTGGGGGGTAGGTGCTCGAGAATATCCGGGGGCACTCCTGAGGCTCGATCCCGCCTTTGCGTATGCCGAGCCTCCTTCCTCATGACCTTTGTCACGAGTGGGATGCCTCTCGCCGGCTCCCAGCACACCTCCTCCCCAGAGTCTCCCAGGGGAGCTTCTGTATTTGCTGTCCTTGCCATTGACTTCTGTCTGGACAGTGACAGATGCAAAAAGAGGCTCCAACACAGAAAGAAAGGGGGCTATGAAGTAGAGAATGGGCTTCCCTGATAGCTCAGTTGGTAAAGAATCCGCCTGCAATGCAGGAGACTCTGGTTCTATTTCTGGGTGGGGAAGATCCCCTTGAGAAGGAACAGGCTGCCCACTCCAGTATTCTTGGGCTTCCCTTGTGGCTCAGCTGGTAAAGAATCCGCCTGCAATGTGGTAGACCTGGGTTCCATCCCTGAGTTGGGAAGATCCCCTGGAGAAGGGAAAGGCTACTCACTCCAGTATTCTGGCCTGGAGAATTCCATGGACTGCATAGTGTATGCGGTCGCAAAGAGTTGGACACGACTGAGCGACTTTCACTTTCACTTTCATGAAGTAGAGAGAAGATGCAGAGACTCAGATGCTGGAGCAATAAAGAGCCACCCAGAGACAGAGTACGAACATCCCGACTACTGGTGATGTCTCATTTCACCCCCAGCAACTGTGATCAGAGAGGCGGGGCATCCGGCCCATCCTTCAGATGAAGAAACAAGCTTGAGGAGGTTTCCAGGGCCACACCACTGGGGCACAGCAGAACTGAGCTACAAGTCACAACCTGCCAGATTCCCAGGCACAGGACTTCTCCGTGACACCCATGGAGAGACACACACGGAGACTCTGTCTCCATCCCACTTCTCTAATGACTCAGTGTGTGGAGAGAAGGGAAAAGCATCGTGCCGAGCAAGGAAGGCACACACACAGGGGAGAGACACAAGGAGACAGGCAGGGAGAAGAAAAGGGACACAGATATAGAGAGAGATGGGAAGACAACAACATAAAGAGAAGGGAAAATTAGCTGCTTATCTCTCCCTATGGACATGGATTCTGGATAAAACACACATTCCAGGTCTCAACCCCAGATCTGCAGAATCAGAATTTCTGGGCATGGGTCCCAGGAATCTACCTTTAAAGAAAGTTCCTCTGAGTAGCAAGGTGTGCTTTGAAATACATCAGCAAAACAGGATAGCCTGATGGATGAACAGAGGGAGGGGGAGATGGAAAATATGCAGTAAGCCAAACACAGTAAAATGTTAACTGAGGAATCTAGAAAGTGGGTAACACTGTTCCCTGGACAAGTCTTTAAATTTTCTGTATGTTTGAAAATTTTCATAATAAAATGCTGTGTGTGTGTAAGTTCCGGAATGACCCTGATGATCAGGTGGATCTGGGACCACTGTAGGAGGAGGGAAGGTGTCCTCAGAGGACTTCTGGAGGAGGTGTTGTCCTGGGAAGGCCCCCTGTGCCCCCAACCATGTCACCTCCACCCCTCTACCCCCCGGCCAAGTCTGCCCAGCCTCACAGCAGTTCCCAAACTCACAGTCCCCGCCCTCTCCCTGGGCTCTCAAGGAAGTCCGTCTGCCTCCTAGGGCCTCCTGTTCTGCACGTGAAGCTGGATTCGCTGGCTCCTCTGAGGCTGGTCCCTGCAAGGCACTAGCAGCAGTCTGATCAGGCTGGCGGGCAGTGGGTTTGGGCAGAGCTGGGAGAGGCAGGGCTAGAAGTTCTCTTGGAAAAACTTGAAGCTGAACTGCTCACAGTGGCCCTTGAGGATCTTGGCCAGAGCCGGGGAGCCACAGAAGAAGACCTGCACCTTGCCTTTCTTCTCAGCGGCCACCTTCTGGAACACCTAGAGTCCACAGAGTTGGGGAAGAGCACAGGGAGAACAGGGGGACTTCAGACCTGCCCAGTGACTCACCTAGTGGGACTGAGGGCATAACGGGCCAGGGTGGCTGTCCTCCCCATGAGGAGCTCCAGGGCACAGCTGCTTGGCTTCGGCCATTAGTTTAGAGGCTATATGCTCAATGCATAACCTGACCCAGACCCCAGGGAGGGCTGGACCAGAAGCAGATAAGACCCAGGCCCTCCACTCGAGGAGCTGCATCCATGGGGGAGACGTACTAACCAGCTGCAGGGCTCGGGGTGATGACAGAGCCCAGCAGGCACACTGAGCTCCAACGTCCCAACTTCACGCCAGCTCACAGGCCTGCATCAACATGCCTCTGTCCTGAAGTCAGGCTTTCTCCCTGAGGGAGGACCATTTTCCACCCCAAGTTCTGCTTAAGAATTGCCTTGCCTAAAGTTTTCTTGGTGTTCAAGGCCTGCTGGCATCCCCTTCCTCACCAGCTCTTACCATCTAAACATGGATCACCTACAGCAGTTTGAAAAGCAATACCTTCTGGTCATTTCAGGCAAACACTACACCCCAAATGGTAAGTGCTCAGGGAGGAAAAATAATAATAATAAAACCAATCTGAGGAATAAAATAGAAAGACTGGGATAAGGCCTGAAATCTCCCCAGAACTCTGTCCACTGGGGCCTTTGGAGTCTAGTCTGCAGGGTGTTTGCAGGCTGGGAGGGGCCTTGGAGGTCCTATGGACTAACTTCCTCTGTGATCAGATGGGGAAACAGAGGCTAGTGGTGGAACAAAAGTGAGGCAGTGATGGAGCCAGAACGTAGGTACCCTGCCTCCCATTCCAGCCCTGAGACCCTAGCTGGACTCTGGCTGCTTGGCCCAAATCTCCCTAGCCAGTGCCTTAGGCTCTCAGCCCCACTAGTCCCCACAGGCTTCAGGACTCCAGGCGGCCTTTACCTTGTTCCAATCAGGCCGCCCAGGCTGGGTGCGTGTCTGGAGGCCCGTGATGGAATCCTTCTTCTCCTTCTTGGCCAGGAGGTCGAGGGCCATCTGCAGACCAATGGCCTTTATGTCGTTCTTGCTCAGCGCAGAGGTCATGTACATGTGCAGCTCCAGAAAACGGCCTACGTGGTGGGAGGAGAGGGCAGGGCTGAGGGGCCAGCACCTGTGATGGGGACAGGGCAGGACGCCAGCCACTCTGCCCAGGGCTTGGAGGGGGACTCATACAAACACCATCGGCTAACACGTTCACCCATTACCTCCATCTGACCAACACCATAGAAGGGAAAGATGGCCACCTTGGGCTGCTTGAGCTGGGCAGGCCCTATGCACAGCATACACGAGTTACCTTATAGCCACTGTCCAGTGTAAGCCTTACAGCCACCCCAGGAGCTAGACCTCATATTTGAGTGTGTGCGTGCATACTAAGTCACTTTAGTCATGTCCAACTCTTTGCAACCCTATGGACTGTAGCCTGTCAGGCTCCTCTGTCCATGGGATTCTCCAGGCAAGAATACTGGAGTGGGTTGCCATTCCCTTCTCCAGGGGATCTTCCCAACCCAGGGATTGAACCTGCATCTCCTGCATTGCAGGCAGATTCTTTACCATCTGAACCACCAGGGAGTAGATCAGGGGGCAAATGCTATTGATATACAGGGAAGGCCGGAGCAGACAGAGCTGCTTCCTGGGCTGGTGGGGATTGGGTAAGGTCTTGGCAGACAGGTGAGACTCAGAGGGGAGGTGAAAGGAAGGTACACTCAGAACGGAGCAGCAGAAGCCAAGGGCAGGAGACTGGTGTTTGTGGGTCATGATGTGACTGCCAGGCTGGAACAGAGCATCCTTGAGTGGGGGTGACAGGGGATAGGACTGAATACACATTGAGGCCAGAATGTGAAGGATCTGGAATGCCCTGCTAGGGAAGGAGGGCAGGGAGAGGGTACTGGAACAGGGCATGATTAGATGAAAAGAGCATTTTGGGGAGGGGTCAGAGGACTGAAGGGACAGGGCAGAGCCTGGCATCAGAGAGACCCATTAGGCGTGAGTGTCCACAGCTCTATGTCTGCAATGGGACAGCTTTGTGAAATGTTGATCCCGCCAGCTTTAGGAATTGGTGCATCCAGGGGGCATCTCCTTACTCAAGCAGTTTGCTCTGTGATCCCAGATGTGGCAAACAAATGTAATCACTTTCCCTGTGTGCCAGGATGGGGAGAAGACTGCTGAGTGCCACCCCACACCTCTGCCTCTCCCTCAAGGATTCAGGCCATTCCAGCTTGTTCTCTAGTGTTTTATTAGCCCACTTTTCCTTTGGCTTAAAATCTCAGCCACTGTTAAAATGCAAATGGCCCTATAAACATATGGACACCAAGGGAGGAAGGAGGATGCGATGAACTGGGAGACTGGGATTGACATATATATGTGTACTTGTGATAAGCTGCTTCAGTCGTATCTGACTCAGCGCAACCCCCATGGACTGTAGCCAATGAGGTTCCTCTGTCCATGGGATTCTTCAGGTGAGAATACTGGAGTGGGTTACCATTCCCTTCTCCAGGGAATCTTCCCGACCCAGAGATCGAACTGTGTCTCTTATGTCTCCTGCATTGGCAGGCAGGTTCTTTACCACTAGGGCCTCCTCGGAAGCTCTCTGACATATATCCACTACTACATATAAAATAGATAACTGATGAGAACCTACTGTGCAGCTCAGGGAGCTCTACTCATTGCTCTGTGGTGACCTAAATGGGAAAGAAATCCAAAAATGATGGGAAATATGTACACATATAGCTGACTTACTTTGCTGTACAGTAGAAACTAACAATATTGTAAAGCAACTATACTCCAATAAAAAATTTTTTTAATGCAAATGACCCTAAGAGGGACACCACATCTTATTTCACACGTCACTGAGCTTGAGCAGTGCTGGTGGCACGGAGGGAAAGCGAGGCACCATAAGGGATGCCCACCGGAAAGGACCCTGGCCCTTCTTCCCCCTCCTGCACAGTCACTACCCGCCTCATGGGGGTGAAAGAGATGAGGAGACACCAGGGTGGGAGGGAGACGGAGGTGCTGTGGAGGTCTTCTCTCTCTCCAAGACACTTGTGTCCAAGACAGTCCTCCCATTTCTGGGACGCTCCCTTAAGGAAATCATCCAAAGAAAGGGAAAAAAAAATCTATGAGCACATGCATATTAGTTACAGCTTTACTTGTGATAATAAAGAATTAGGAATAAACAAAATGTCCCGTAGTAGGGGCGTGGTTGAAAATTTATGGCAAATCATTAACTGTATTATTCATTAGATAAGTCATTACATACTACTAGTACCGATACTATTACTACTATTAAATTTATGGGACAATCACTACTACTATTATTACTTCTAATATTAAATTTATTGACCAGTTACTACTACTGCTACTATTACTCTTAGTACTATTTCTGCTACCGCTAACTTTACTGAGCAGGTATTAAGTTCCAGATCCTGTTCTAGGTGCTATACAGATGCTCTCTCATCCAATCCTCATGACAATCCTATGAGGTAGGTATTAGTATCCATATTTTTCAGATCAGGAAGTAGAGGCAAAACAGGGTGCTCAAGGTTCTAGAGTGATTTTGGGTTAGAGTAGAAGATTCAAGTCAAACAAAATGACTGGAGCTTAAGCTATAGACATTAAAAATTATGAGCCACAGATTCTTTAACTCAAGCCTTGGTATATAATTAAAGTTGAAATCAGAGGCCATGTGTTTCAGCTGCAATTAATGAGAAACCTTGGAAGAACTTCGAGGTAGCAAAGTTGTTGACTCAAGTGACTTTGCGAATGCAAAGCAGTGGGTTCACTGTAACCCTTTGCTTACATAGATTAGGAAGAAGCAAACAGTAAATATTTGTATACCAGCAAGCAGAAAATTTAAATTAAATCTAAACTTCCCCCGAGGCTATCATCATAAAAGCAAGTTTCTTATGAATTAAAATACTTAAGCATTTGGAACAAAGTCAATGCTATATAAATATTTGCTTTAATTATTATTTACAAGAAAGGGCAAGAAGCTTTACTGCAACATCTAGGGTTTAATTGTCATCTTCCAAAGACTGTTGACTTGTGCTTTAAGGCTTTGGATGTTTGTTATAGTAAACTACATGTGTTGAAATGTTTTTGTAGAAAACTCTGTTTGATTACTTGAGCTTATAAACTATGTTTATCATAGGAATTTGAATTTACTCATGGCAACCCTGTGATAATTAAACAGCCAAATAATACCTAGTTCCAGTGAACTCAACAGTATAAAAAACCTCACCAATTCTCTTGAAGTTAGAAACATATCTAAAAATGTTCCTATAAGATTTTCCACAAGTAACACATAACAAAAAAAATAATGACTAACAGATTAACTACAGTACAAAACCTCAGTATTCCACAAAAATGTCCCAAGAGGACTATTATGTATCCCAGAGAAAGATGTTATCATACAGTGCTCAGTAAAAAATGTACACTTGCTGGGTGGGGAGGGGAGACTGCGGGGGCTGGAGGAGGACTTTAAACATTCCAATTTAACAAACATATAAAAGAAAGGACCGTCCACAAAAGAATTTGTACATGCCAAGCTATATAATCTTTATCCTAGACCACTTTCTGAATTTTTTGATTGCCACATCATCAGGAAAAATATTGAGCACACACCACAAATAAATATATACGTTCATCTCTACTTACAGATTACATCTATTAAAAATCAATATTGGAGGGAGTTCCCTGGTGGTCCAGTGGTTAAAAACCTGCCTTCCAGTATAGAGGACATGGTTTTGATCCCTGGTCAGGGAACTAAGATCCTACATTCTGTGGGGCGACTAAGCCCGCACTCGTGTTTACTGAGCCCGTGCACTCTAGAGCCCGGGCTCCACAACAAGAGAAGCCTGCCTACCACAACTAGAGAAAAGACCCCACACACATCTAAGACCCAGTGCAGTCAAATACATAATTAATAAAATAAAATATTTTTTTAAAACCATATTTGAGTAAAAAGAATCATAACACTCTCTCTTCTTGAACAACCAGAAATATGAGCAAGATATATAAAACAATGGTTTCCAGACACTAATCAACAAGTTGTGCAGAACTGTCTTTGCTGAGAGAGGAAATAATGAAGTATGCCTTACGACCGACTGGTGTCAGCCTCACTGAGTTGAGGAGACAGATACTGGAGTTCAGAGAAGCCAAGACAAGTAGAATGTGCCAGGCACAAAACTAGAAGAAAGGCACCCGCAGACAAACAGAGAGAAGGAAGAAGAGAAAGAGGAAGAGGACGGGGACTCACCACTCTAGACAGCTGCATCAAGTTCCCCCTCAGTCTTCAGCAGTGTTAGTCTATACACACATGAAAGAAAACTACCAGGAAACAGCAGGCGCCACAGTGCCTGGAGCTCAAACAGAGCTGGGGATAATCTGCATTCCACCATCAGGGATGCAGAGAGCTTGTAATATCCAAGGCAGTAGAAAGAGTCCTCAGAGGTGTAGCACCTTAGCTCTGGGGCTGAATTAGACCCACAGTAAAGGCTGCTCTGGACTCACCCTAACAGAAGTTAAAAGCAAGGCTTGAAAGGATCCAAATCATCCTAAATAATGTAACTGTGCACCAGAACAAAGTACAGTACTATTTAGAGAAATACACAAAATCCAGAACAGGACAACATATGATTCACAATGCGTGACATCCAGTAACAAATTATCAAGCATGTAAAAAAACAGAATACAATTCATAACCAGGAGAAAATTAGTGATTAGAAACAGATCCAGAAATGTCAGAGATGATGGACTCAAAGATATTACAACATATATTATAAACAGGCTTGAGAATGTAAAGACAAGACAAAGGGCCATGATGAGGAGAGAAGCAGAAGACATAAAAGATACCCAAATACAAGTTTTGTGGAAGAAAAACACAATAACAGAAATGAAAAACACAATGGCTAGGATTAATAGCTATTCTAGGTCTTTGGGTTTTTACATATTAATTTTAGAATCAGCTTCTCGATACCTACTTTTAAAAACCTGCTGGGACTTTTACTAGAATTGGAAGGATCTCAGGTGGCTCAGTGGTAAAGAATCTGCCTGCCAATGCAGGAGATGCCAGAGACATCCAGTTCAATCCCTGGGTCAAGAAGATCCCCTGGAGCAGGAAATGGCAACCCACTCAAGTATCCTTGCCTGGAAAATCCCATGGACAGAGGAGCCTGGAGGGTTACAGTCCATGGGGTCATAAAGCATCAGATAGGACTGAGCACTGCACTGTTCTGTACTATATTGCAGAAGAAAAGATGTACTTGAAACCATAGCAATAGAAACTTTCTAAAATGTGGCATAGGTTGAGCGGGAAAAAACCAACAACCAGATTCCCAATAGCCTGTGAGATATCAGTATAACACCTACGTAATTGAAGTGACAGGAAGGGGCAGGGGAGACAGAAAAAAATATGCAAAGAAAGAATGGCTGAAATTTATCCAAATTTGATGAAAACTCTAAGTCCATATGGCTGAGAAGTTCAATAAACTCCAAGTACAAGAAATATATACCAAAAAAATTTTCTCCGAAATGTTTATAGTTTTTAGTGTTCAGATCTTGCTCATATTTTGCTAAGTTTATCCTTAAGCATTTCATGCTTTTAATATTTTAAAGATTTTCAAATACTAATTATTTGTTGTTGGAAAAGATCCTGATGCTGGGAAAGATTGAAGGAAGGAGAAGGGGATGACAGAGGATGAAATGGTTGGATGGTATCCTGGACTCAAGGGACATGAGTTTGAGCAAACTCCAGGAGATGGTGAAGGACTGGGAAGCCTGGCATGCAGCAGTCCATGGGGTCACAGAGTTGAACACGACTGAGAACTGAACAACAACGACAAACAAAAATAGAATTGACTTTAGCATGTTGACCTTATATCCTGGACCTTGTTGAATTCATTATAAAACTAATCTAAATAAAGAGCTAAAACTATAAAAACTCCTGGGAGAAAACATAAAAGAAAATACTTGTGACCTCACGTAAGGCAAAGATTTTAGATAAGACACAAAAAGCATGAATTCTACAAGAAAAAAAATCTGATAAATTGGACATCATTAAAATTTCAAAATTTTGTTCTTCAAAAGAGAGTTTAAGAAAATGAAAAAACAAACCACAGACTGAGAGAATATATTTATAAAATGTACACCTGGTTATGGACCTGTTTCCAGAATATATGAATAACTCCCAGAGCTTAATAAAAAGAAGAAAAACATTGGATTTAAAGAGCAAACAAAATATTTGAACAATTTATAAAGAAGGCATACACAGCAAGACCATGAAGATATCTTCAACATTATTAGTAATTAAAGAAATGCAAATTAAGAGTATATTGAACCTAAAATAAAAAATAAATTAAAAAAAATTTTAAGTATTTTGAACCTACAGGGGTGGGATGGGCAGGGAAGGGAGGCCCAAGAAAGAGGGGATATATGTATATTTATGGCTCATTCACATTATGGTACAGCAGAAACCAACACAACATTGGAAAGCAATTAACCCTCCAATTTAAAAAAATTAAAAACAAAACAGACAAAAATGAGCATATTAAGATACCCCTATACACCCACTAGATGAGCTGAAATTAAAAAGACTGCCAACAACAAATGAGGCTGTGGTTGATGAGGTTGTAGAGCAACTGGAACTCCATTACTGATGGAAATACAAAATGGTACAGCCACTTGGGAAAAACAATTTGATAGTTTCTTATAAAGTAAAACTGAGCACATTCCGTACTACCCAGCAATCCCAATTCTAAGTATCGACCCAAGAGAAATGGAAACCATATGTCCACACAAAGACTTTCATAGTCAAAAATGGCTAAAAAGTGGAAATAACTCTAATATCCACCAACAACTGAATGGAAAAACAGATTGTGGTATGTCCAGAAAATGGAACACTTCTCAGCAACAAAAAGGTATTAACTACTTACTGAAAGATGCAACAGCATGGATAAATCTCAAAGGTTTTATGTTAAGTGAAAGAAGTTAAAAAAGAATACATATATATTATATGATTCCATTGTTATGAAATTCTAGAAAAGGCAGAACTATAGTGACTGAAAGCAGATCACTGGTTGCCAAGGGCTGTTAAGTGGAGAGAGGGTGTTGATGCAAAGTGAGACAAGGGAGCTTTGGGGGGTAAAAGAAATGGTCCATGTTTTGATGGTGCTCCCTAGGCCCCCTCATGTGACCACCGTGCTTCTAAGGTTATACAACTGGACACATTTGTCAAAGTGCCATTATATTTATTGGACACGTGAATTGATGAATCTTACTGTACATAAATTATCCCTCAAAACATTTCTTAAAGAAGTGTGAATAGGAATCATCTGAGAAGCATGTTAAAATGTAACTTCTCTAGCCTTATTTCCAGAGAATCTGATTTGGAAGGTCTGGAATGAGGCCTGGGAGTCTAAGTTTTTAATAAGGGCTCAGTTTGAACAAAAAGAAATGTCATTTAAAAAAAAAAGAAATGGGTGGAAAGTGAAAGTGAAAGTCGCTCAGCTGTGTCCGGCTCTTTGCGACCCCATGGACCATACAGCCCATGGAATTCTCCAGGCCAGAATACTGGAGTGGGTAGCCTTTCCCTTCTTCAGGGGATCTTCCCAACCCGTGGAATGAACCCAGGTCTCCTGCATTGCAGGCGGATTCTTTATCAGTTGAGCTACCAGGGAAACAGGCTATACATTTTTATAAAATGTGAATAAGAAAAAATATCAGAAGGAAATCCTTCAAAATGCCTGGGTAGCTAGATGGGATTATGAATGGGTTTTTTCCCCCTCTCTTAAGTTTCACCAATTATTATGTTTTATCGGGGGAAAAAAGATGCTCCCTCTCCTCTACATTTCTGATAGAAAGAGAATGAACACTTTCTTAGAGACCCTTCTCCACCCCCCCCCCCCCCCCAACCCCCACCTCCATCATCCTCCAGCCCCGCCCCTCTCCTACCCTCCTGTGTCTCCTCGGCCTGGTCCATCTCCAGTTTGGTCAGCAGGCTCACAAACCACTCGAAAGACTGCTGGTCTCGGTTAATCCAGATGAAGTCCACCTAGGGAGAAGGGCCCAGATCGGGGCTGGGGGGTTTACCTCATTCACTCTTATCTGTGCTCCTCATGTGACCACCCTGCTGTTAGCACAGGACACACTATCACTCCCATTTAACCGGGGTAGTGGGAGGGGAGTGGGATGGAGGTGCAAACTGAGGCTCACAGAGGTAAAGAATGAGGCTACAGGGCAGCATGCAACCAGAACTTGGGTTCTAGACTGCCAGGTCAGGATTTTCTTTAATAGTCTATTGCTCACAGCAAGCAGTGTTCTGAGCTCTTAAGCTTATTAAGCCAGAAGAACATTTTTTTTTTTAAAGAAACTCTTTTAAGTGGCTTACACAGAATAATTAATTTTATTTTTTTTTAATTTATTTATTTTAGTTGGAGGCTAATTACTTTACAATATTGTAGTGGTTTTTGCCATACATTGATATGAATCAGCCATGGGTTTACATGTGTTCCTCACCCTGAATCCCCCTCCCCTCTCCCTCCCCATCCCATCGCTCTGGGTCATCCCAATGCACCAGCCCTGAGCATCCTGTCTCATGCATCAAACCTGGACTGGCGATCTGTGCAACATTTTCATTTTTAAAACCACCATCAGGTCACGGCTAGCAAGCATCATGGCTATGACTGCATCCTGGCTGCCTGACTTTCAGGCTCTGTGCTCTTTAATGAGGTGCCTGCCTTCAGGGCCCAGAATGTCTCTCCAAGGGGAAAGACAAGCTGGGGGAAGAACTGGCTCTGGTGTCTGGGAGACGCTCTGGAGTCCTGCCCGTGGGAGGCAGTGCTCACTCACCTTGTGGAGTTTCATGTCCTCGTCCTGACCGCTCTCCATCCAGGAGTGCTGGCAACTGGGGCAAATGTGCTTTCTCTTCTGGTGTCTGAAGGCAGGTGAGAGGAGGGGATTTTGAATTTGGGGTGAGTATGAGATTTCTCAGGACCCCAGAGAACAGTACAGGGGACAGGGAGGGAGGGTAGGATGGCAGGGGGAGGGATGAGCCCATGAGGAGGGGGAGGGATGAGACCCCAGAAAAGAGAAGGAGGAGGAACAGAAGAGGAAAGAGGTGAAAGGGGAGATGGAGACAGGTGACAGAAGGGAGCAGGGAGGGGTGGGCATCTCTCAGGATTCTGCCCCAGGATACAGGTAGGACCACAGCCTGCCCACCCACCTGTATAAGATGCTCTGCAGGATGGAGGCAAAGGGCGTGATGCCAATGCCTGCACCAATGAGCACAGCATGCTCGGAGGCAAAGATCCTGCGAGTGGGGGTCCCATAAGGGCCATCGATGTAGCACTGCATACAGGAGGGGTTAGAGGAAAGAGAGGGATGGGTGTGTGGGTGAGAAGTGAACCCCAACACATCAGACCCCCTGTATATGTAGGCACTTGTCTCCTGGGCTGGAACCCAGGAGTAAGTGGTTCCTGCTCAGAGCACTGCTCACACACTGCGCTCTGAGCTCGAGTCTGGGAGCACCCTAGAACTCCCACGTGCAGATCTGATAAGAGCAGGGTCCAACCAGCACAGCCGTGCCCTGTGAGGGTGGGCAGGTGTCCGATTCTCATTATCTGGGGACCTGGGAGTCAGGCTGTGGGGACTGAAGAGGCCAGGAACTGAGCGCCCCAGCAAGCCCTCCCCGTGGGCAGAGGCTTTGCTTCCTCCACTTGGGGCAGCAGTTTTGGTCACAGCCACCCCCGGAACCTCTCACCTTGATGTTACAGAACTTGTGGTTCTCAGAGGACATCTCGGAGACCTGCAGAGCATAGAGCAGACAAAGTGGGTCTTTGGGAGCGGGTGGGCCAGGCATTTCTCAGAGGTTTACAGTCTTGAGTCTGAGCAACCTTACAAAAAGGGGATTGCCTTTTCTACCCAAACCATTCCAAGGAGCATGGGGCACTTTTGAGGGAAAACATCAGTGATGTGCTGGTAAACTGGACTCCTCAGAAGAAGAAAGGACCACCAGAAACAAAGTCCTGATTGTTAGTGTCGAGATTTCTGATGTAAACACTGCCATCATGGCTCCCACCAATGACTGGTTTTAATAACTGGCTCCCCCTCACCCACCTCATGCTCTAGAGCCCTTGAGCCCCAATTACTGAGCTGGCACGCTGGAACTACTGAGCCCGTAAGCCCGTGCTCCACAACAAGAGACGCCACTGCAACGAGAAGTCCCGGCAGCGCAAGTAGAGAAAGCCCAACCAAAGCAATGAAGACCCAACAATAAAAAATAAATAATAACAACAATAAAAAAAAAAAAACAGGCTCTCAAAATTCCCAAAAATTTAACAATCGCTTTTTTGGTCCAATACAGGTCAGCTTCAGGTGTGACAGGAGAACACTCAGCCCAGCCTGCCTCGTGGGCTCAGCTACATCCGCTTGCTTTCATGTTTCTCGACACAACCCTGGCCTTGAACATGCTTTCCCTGTGCCTAGAGCACACCACACTGTCCTTTTCCCCAGCTGGCACATTCCTGTGCATCCCTCAGTGTGCACCTTGCTTAGAGTGGCCACCTTCCTAGAGTCTTTGCCCAGCAGCTCCGGGCAGAAAAACCAGGTGCTGGCCTGGCTCACAGCTCACCCCTGCCCCAGGGACCCTGCTCTGGGATCACTGATGGGGAGCCACCTGAGGGTAGGGAGCAGCCTCCTCCGTCTACTCTGCCTGACTCCTCCAGCCCTGAGCACAGGCAGACCAGAGTCCTTGAGGTTCATGCGCTTCCTTCCTGAAGGTGAAGGAAACAGACCCGCAAAAGGGCTCCAGAGGCCTGTGATAGCTTCTCTCTGGTTAGGAGTGACCTTCACAGCCATCCAGGCAAATCCCTCCTTTCACAGAAGAGAAGCTGAATCTGGGAGTGTGACGATGACTCGCTCAAGTTCCCACAGAGCTGGGCTGGAGCCTGGGTCTCTGTCTGCCTGTCCTGCACTCACCATGTCACACCACGTTGCTCCTTTGTCCAGGGGCAACTGAATTTTGTGTCCTGCACAGTGCTGGCCTTGAACCACTTGTGATGGTTATTTTAGGAGGTGCACTGTGAGAGGGCTACTCCTCTAACAGTTTAAAAAAAAAAAAAAAACCCTTCTTATTGCAAGGAGAAGCCTTACATCATGGTTATTATATCCCCTTAACTTCTAACACTTACTATTCCCTCTTCTTTTTTTTTTCCCCTTTTAACAAAGTGAGAAAGAAAGAAATGGAGAGCATGACAGAGACAGAGAAGGAACAAGCCGAAGAGAGCAGCTTCAGGCTCAAAGCCTCATTTAACAGGCAGAAACATCTGGCAAGAATTGAATACCATTGTTTATGCTTTTCGACTTATCTTTTTTATGGCACATGATACTTATTTGCCATTAAACATGCTAATCTAAAGAGTCCTTTTAAAATACAGTTAAGTTTAAAGTAATGTTGGGATGTAAGGAGAAATATTCAGTGGGAAATATTGCCTATGGAAAGTAAATATGGTAAAAGTGACAAAGGTGCCTGCCATACAGGTGAGAGGCTGCAGAAACCCCGTGTGGCGTGGGGTCCTTCCTGACTGTGGCCCTCTCTTCCAAGTTCCAAGGACCCACCCACCATTCCTGGGAGAAAAATCTTTGGCTCTCCAACCTCTAGCCCCAGCTTCTTCAGCCTTACCAGGGCCGGGTCCTCGGCTGCAGCTTCCCTCTGTGCCCGAGTCCAGTCCTTTGTCCCCGTGTTCACCAGGCCTCCGTGTCCCTGCCACGGAGCTCCCTCCGGCCTGTAGGATGTCAGCTCCACAATCACCTCCTTGTGGGAGGCTACTGCACCCTGTGCTGAGACTCCGAAATCGATGGGCTGGGGCTGCAAGCCCTGCTTGGTTTCAAAACAAATATTGCTTTATTATTTAAATCACGTGTGTGTTGGTCGCTCAGTCATGTCCGACTCTTTGCGACCCCATGGACTGTAGCCCACCAGGCTTCTCTGTCCATGGAATTCTCCAGGCAAGAATACTGGAGTGGATTGCCATTCCCTTCTCCAGAGGAACTTCCCAACTCAGGAATCAAACCCTGGTCTCCTGCATGGCAGGTAGATTCTTTATAGTTTGAGCTACAAGGAAGTCTATTTAAATCATAAATCAATACAATTTTTTTTA
This sequence comes from Bubalus bubalis, assembly GCF_019923935.1. Lineage (NCBI taxonomy): Eukaryota > Metazoa > Chordata > Mammalia > Artiodactyla > Bovidae > Bubalus > Bubalus bubalis. Next base: position 86,987,078 of record NC_059167.1, read on the forward strand.
AAAAATTCAGAAACTACAGAATTTTAAAGGATAAAGTAATAAAGCACCCTGAATCAGAAAACACAACTTCTCTAACCATTTTCTCTGTCCTTCCAGACTTACAAACACACAGTTTCACATAAACAGAACATACTGCTTTGTAACTCGGCTTTTCCACTTACTACATCTTGGCTAGCTTTACATACTAATGCATGTACATTTACATAATCTTTTTTAGGCAACTTACTCTTCCATTAGAAGGGTGATTGGTAATTTTTTAAACTGCTTCCCTATTGTTGGGCATTTTGCTTATACTCATTTTCTCATTACTGCTAACAACCATGGTGTATAAAACAGCTCTTTCCCTTTACTCTGACTTATTTTCTTCACGGCCTTTATCACCACGTGACACATTATGTGTCTATTGTGTATGTACTGTCCACCACCCTCTCCGGACTGGAAGCATTGACAATGGGTATCTTGCTTATTGATGAATCTCCAGCATTTAGAATAGTACTTGGAAAACAGTAGAGCTCAATAAGTGAAAGTGAAAGTTGCTCAGTCGTGTCTGACTCTTTGCAACTCTATGGAGTCCATGGCATTCTACAGGCCGGAATACTGGAGTGGGTAGCCTTTCCCTTCTCCAGGAGAACTTCCCAATCCAGGGATCAAACTGAGGTCTCCTGCATTGTAGGTGGATTCTTCACCAGTTGAGCTACCAGGGAAGCCCTAAATATTTTCTAAGTGAATGAAGGAATGAAGTGGTTGAGGAGCTTGCATACATGGCCAAATAGCTTTTTAGGATTAAACTCCTAAAAATGGTATTGCTAAGCCATTGGGTAAGAAGGCTTCCCTGGTAGCTCAGATGGTAAAGAATCTGCCGGCAATGCGGGAGACCCAGGTTCCATCCCTGGGGGGGGGAGATCCCCTGGCGAAGTGAATGTCTACCCACTCTAGTATTCTTGCCTGGAGAATCCCAAGGACAGAGGAGCCTGGTGGGCTGCAGTACATGGGGTCACAAGGAGTCAGACCCGATTGAGCAACCAACACTTTCACTTTTAAGCCACTGTGTATAGATATTTAAAATGCAGACACATACAGCCAGACTGTCCACCAGAGAGTCTGTGCCAATTTACTTTTTGACAGTGGTGCCTAAGACCCCAAGGAAACACAGCTTTTAGTATATCTACCCACCAATTCTCAGTGTGCCAGGACTCACCTGATTTTGAAAATCAGCTTCCTCCTTCAGGAGATTTCCCCTGATTAACAGGAAAGAACACCCTGTCTGTTTCTACCTACTTCTCCATTTCCCAAAGTTCTGCTCTTGGCACTGTTCTAGAAGGGCCCTCCAGTCTAGCCAGGCAGGATTCCACGTGGTTTTCTTCTCTGGACTTTATATTCCACAAGGGCAAGGCAGGGCTGGGTCAGGCATGGGGGAATCTCTCCCTTTGACCTTCAGCAGGGTTTCCACATATTAACCTGATTCCAAGCCTGGTGCCACAGCCTTCTACATTGATTCCTGCTTCTTCAAGTGCTGCTCTGATCTCTCTGAATTCCTCCCAAACCTCCCAGAGCCTGTATTCAATGGCAGCTTGTCAACTGTATGGGTTTCATCAGGGCTCAAAACATAGTTAAACTCATGGTGGTGATGATGACGGTGGCGGTGGTGCTGATGGGGATGATGAATGGTCCACCTGGACCACGCTGCCCAGTTCATGCAATACTTTACATGCATACATTCCACGGGTCCTTAAAACAATCATGTTAGAAAGGAGAGCGAATGACAGGAACCACCTCTATTTCATAGGTGAACAACTTGAGGCTAGTAAGGCTAAAAGGTGTACCCAAGTCCATACAGTTAGAAAGTATTAGAGCAGAGAAGTAGAGATGGATTTTTCTCATCTCAATTTCCCCCTCTTTGCCTTGTCCCCTGCCTTCTAATGGAGCATACTGGACCAGGAAGGATCAGGTGTGGTCCGGCTTCAAGGAGGCTCTTGGACCACACATTCTGAATTGACCTACCTTCTGTGCAGTCCCAACCAATGTTCACAACTGCTCAGGAGTTCCCAGCTAAGAAGGCAACTGGTCCCCATGGGTTTGTCACATGGTGGACACTTTCTTCCCTTCAGTCACTTACCTGGGGCTTCCTCTGACTCCTCTTCATCTCCAACCTCCTCGAGAGCCTCTTGGAACCACAGAACACTGGCTCTGATTTCTTGAAGGACTCAAACAACCTGTTGGTCCACTGGCCCTGGGACCGGATGTGTAGCCAGATGGTGTCTGAGCAAGAGACAGGGCAGGAGGAAAGGGGTCAGGGCTGGCCTCCAGCAGGGACAGGCCTGTCTCACTGGAGGGACTGGGCATCAACCCCTTACGCTCTCCTCTGAACGCCCTTCCTCAGGTCCAAACTAGCAGCCACAGCCATGAGACTGGGAGAGCTGGCCTCTCTGGTGCAGACCTTGCAGTCTTTCTCAGTGAAGTCAACCTAAGGGCTCAGTTTCCTCTGCCAAGGCAGGGGTCAGAGTGGCCCTGAGCACACTGGGGGCTCCAGAAGTGGGGGCCTTGCCTCCTCCATCAAGCCAGGGTCTCACCAAGGTTGGGAACCATCTCTCTCCCACATTCTATGAGATGCCTGTCAATGGTTCTGCACACATTAGGTGCTCAGTCAATTGTGGGACCAATAACTTTCACTGCCCTCAGTGTCTGGGATACAGGGGGTGTTTGCTTAGGTTCCCTATTAAGTGGATGGCTGGTAGAAGGGTGTTGAGGGGTACCAGAAAGAACACACATTAGAGCAAGGAGGCCCCTAAGAGACTTCCTGGTCTGGAGTTCTCATCCTTTTTCTTTTAAATCATGAACTCTTTTGGCACTCCTGTGAAGGCAAGGATAAACTCCTTCTTGGAATAAGGTTTTTAAATACTTTGAATAATATATGTAGAAATTATGAATGAAACCAATTATAATGAGACAGTTACCAAAATAAATTTTTAAAAAATTTTGATTTTAAAATACATGTGCTTTTTGTTAACACATGAAATAACGAGATGCAGCAGGAATTGTGTGGTCACTGGAGATGTGAATTAGCAATGAGCATGAATGACATGTCAAAGTATGGACAACCACCATAACACGATATGAAGAATCCATGGTTTTCACTTCGAAAAAGTCACAGGGGTTGTTGGTAATGCTACTGTGATTTGTAACCTGCATTTATAACAGAAGAAAATGCTAAAGCTCAGTCAGAGGTTGGTAAAAACAAAAGTGTCCCATTTTTTTTTTGCCCATCTGCATTCCTGAATGAGGTGAGGTATGCTCTCATAGGGCTTCCCTTGTGGCTCAGCTGGTAAAGAATCCGCCTGCAATGCTGGAGACCTGGGTTCTATCCCTGGATTGGGAAGATCCCCTGGAGGAGGCAAAGGCTACCCACGCCAGTATTCTGGCCTGGAGAATTTCATGGACTGTATAGTCCATGGGGTCTCAGAGAGTCAGACATGACTGAGCGACTTTCACTTTCACGCTCTCACAGCTTTGTGAGGAGGGGACTGAAAAAGTCGGGTCCTGGGACCCCTGCTCCCAGGAGCCTCCCTGGTGCTTCCTCCCTCTTCAAGGTGCAAAGCAGCAGGAGGGCTGCGCTGTGCCCTGTCTGCACAGATGCACCCTGAACTGCCGCACACAGTGACTCATAAGGGGGAGGCCTCTTAAATGTCAGTTGAATTCAGTCAGCCAGAGTTGCCAGCCTAAGTCCCACTCCTGATCCTGGAAACAAGCTCTACAAAATCAGAGGATTTACCAGCCCCCACATGGACTCATTTACTGCAGGGGACTCAGGACTAAAAGATTCCAAGCAGAGACTCTAAAGAAACCCTTCAAGAATTGGTCAAATAGGGATTTCCCAAGAGAGGTCCAGTGGCTAAGACTCCCAATGCAAGGGGCCCAGATGTGACCTCTGGTCAGGAAACTAGATCCCACATGCCACAGCTAAAACCCAGAGCAGCCACACAAATAAACAAACACTTTAAAAAACTGGTCAAATAAATTACACATCTATATTATAATCCTATTACTATTAATACACTGGAATAGCATGCAGCCATGAAAAGGAAAAGTTCTTCTTTTAAAAGAACTGACATGCAAAGATCTTCCTGACATATTATTCATGGAGAAAAAGTGGACAGCAAAACAGTGTAATCCCTTATATGCAAAACCATAATCCCTTATATGTAGAATTATCTCTATATCTTATTATTCATGGAGATACATAAAGATCTGGAAAGCTATTCACCAAATGATTGACAATAGTTTTCCTTGGGTAGAATTATTTGACGGATTTTAATTTTCTTTGGCACATATTTCTATACTGTCTGAATTTTCCGGGAGCATATCTGTTCTTTATGAAACAGCAAAAAAAAAAAAAAAAAAAAGGAAATAAAAATAGGAAGAAAATAATCCACCCCCTCTAACCCTCACCCCCAACCCATTGTACATCCAGGCCACCACTCATGTGATTCCAGGGCAGGTGTTGTACAGCTTCTTGTGGGGAACCCTGGCCTTGGGTCTGTGCCCTGAGCTGTGGGAGCTGCGCCAGGGGTGGGGCCTGGGCTGGGGTGGGAGGCATCCTGAATGGAGCTACAGCTTTTCATGGAGGAGGGTCAGAGAACCCCGGCAACCAGAAACCTTTACCTCTCATGAAGCCAAGCAAGGGTCTGGCTTCAATAGGCCATACAAGGCCTCCTCCGTCAGAAGCACTTCTTGAGGGACTTCCCCGGAGGTCCAGTGCATTCCGTGTTCCCAATGCAGGGGCCTGGGTTCAGTCCCTGGTCAGGGAGCTAGATCCCAGGTGCCACAACTAAGAGTTCCCATCCCACAACTATGATCCAGTACAACCAAACAGATAAATAAAAATAAATATTAAAAAAAAAAAAGCAGCACTTGAGATGGGAAGGCCAATCCCTGGCCTGGCCTGGAGGTCAGAGATCCAGGTTGTGGCCCCACCAACAGCCCAGGACCAGAAGGCGGGCACGCAGGCACATGCATGGGCAGGGGGCAGAGGACAGCTGGGTGAAGAGAGGGTCGGCTGAGTAGTTCTGTGGGTGCTGGGCACCCAGAGGATGGAAGTGGTCAGGGGTGGGGGAGAAGGATGGGACGGATTCTGTTGCCTTGGGGCTCCCCAGGTCTCAGGACCACATGGAGTGGGGAAGCCTGGCTTCCTCTCACAGCCCTCTGGAAATGCCCTGGTGCCCCTTCATCTGAGCCACTACTCCTTTGCTTAAGACCCTTGCAGGCTCCCAACTGCCTGTACCATTCCACTTTTCACTCTGCATTCGAAGACCTTCCTGATCCCACACTAGCTCTTATCAATTTTGCCAGCCACTTTGGTCCTTTCTCTGACCTTGTCTTCCCTCCCCTCACCTCTGCTTCCTTCCTCCCTACTCCACCTGACCCTCAACCCAAACTACATCAGACCCTTCCATGTTTGTAGGTTTCATGCTTCCCTTCTGCCTCCACCCTGATGCCCTTCCCTACCTAGTAAACTCCTACAAACCCTTCAAGGTTCAGCTGAAGTGCCACCCTGCCCACTTCCCCCACCAGATCAGGCCCTCCCCGGTGACCCTCACAGAGGCCAGTATAGCTCCGATCACCCCATTTAGTCAGCATCTGCACATCTGCCCCCGTGTTCCAGAGGGAGGTCCGGGAGGCCGAATTTGTGTCTCGGGTCTTGTTTGCCTCTGTGTTCCTGGTTCACAGCCTTGCTTGGCACATGGCAAGGATGCAGTAATACCCACTGAGGGACTGGTGGAGTTGGTGCAGACCTACCTTTCTGCTCAGGAGCACTGCTGATGGTGAAGGGGTGCCACTCGTAGCGTGCAATGCTGGGGATGTTCAGATACAAGTAGTCACCAGGTCTGTAGTGGAAAAGAGGGGGCCTCTTGATGAGGAGATGAGTGACCTGGGGAGAGAAAGAGACCAGGGTCATCCGTGCAGACCCAGAGCTGCCAGGGGCCCCAGGACCATAGTCTGGGCCATCTTCTTCCACCATCACCCAGGCCAGCCTGACATGAGACCTTTTGTGTCCCTGAGTGGGGGCTCACCCTACATACAGCACATGGGTGGTAGGTGGCAATCGGAGAAGGGGATGCAGGCTGTGTCTGAAGCAGGGCTCATGGTGTGATCCCACTTCTTCTGGTGTAAATACTGCTTCCGAGTGGCCCTCTTCCTCTGTGAAGCCCCCTGACTGCTCCAGCCCCTTTTCTGGAACTGCTATGGCATTTGGCTGGCATTCCAACCAGAAGCAGGCATTTCCCCCAGGATACAACAGTCTCCTGGAGAGTAACTTTGGTTTACTGAGCACTTACAGGTGCCAGAGCTGTGTGGAGCTCTTTAAGTGCTGCCTCTAGTCCTTACAACTCCCTGAGACGAATGTCCATCTTTCTCCACTCTACGGAGGAGAGGCTGAGTTAGAGAGGTTAAATGACTTGCTCAAGAGCACCAGCTAAGAAACCATGGGATCTGAATCTAACCACTCTGTCTGATGCCAGGGCCTAGACACAAACCTCAGTTTCTTATCCAGCTTCCGTGTCCTCACTTTCAAGTTGTCCAGAGTCAAGCCCTCCAAAACTGCCTGCCCTTTCTCCAAAAACAGCCCCAATTACTCAGACACCTGCAAGACAGCCTAGGCTCCTCCCCCTACACCGCCACCCCAAATGCAGCCAGCTACCTCTGGAGTCTTTCTGTGATATGCCCCCTCCCCACCCTGGTCAGGGTCAAGGCTCTCATGAGCTCTCATCTGCATATGTGCAACAGCCTCCCCAGTGGTCCTCTCTAAGCCATCTTCCACAGAGCAACTGAAGAAATCCAGCTGGAGTATACACCAGCTCAATACCACCATCCTTTCCCCACCCTGCTCAGGGGTTCCTGCCGTCTGCAGAGTGAGGCCACTCACCATTAGGCCCTGCCCACCCCTCCAGCTTCTCCCTGGCACCTTGGCTCCAAATTACTTGTAGTCCTTCAGTAGAGTATGCTCTTTCATTACTCTCTGCCTTTGCCACGCTGTTTCTTCTCCCAGCAATACCCTTCCCTGTCTTGTCTATCCAACAAACTTCTACTCATCTCTCAAAACCCTGATATGACAGCTCCCCTCTCATTCTGAAGCTTCTCTGATCTCTCAAAGAGTTTAATGCCCCCTGAGATTTTCTTCTCTTGCCAACACAACCCTGCACTGATGAAAGGGCTGACTCTCCTATTATCCTGTGTGTCTATGAAGAGTAGAAGAGTGCCTCCATTTTCTCTGCACCTCTGTCACCAAGCGCAGGGACTGCCCCTTTGCAGACATGTAATCTATACTTACTGAAGGTGTTCTACGCACACCTGGCCTTTAGGAGTGCCCTGCCTACCCAACATTCCCCTTCCAGAAGTGTCACTCTTGCAGGGCAGGACCAAGTCTTGCACTTGCTTGTCTCCTCCACTGTGCTCCCTATTTCCTGGGGGTGGAGGTCTAACAGAGCACTCAGCTGCTGCACCCCACCACCTGGGACACCTCTTGGCTCCTTGGGCCCCCTTTGTACCTTGGAAGGGAGGAGATTGACTTCCACGATGTGCAGGGCCGCCATGCGGGATGCTGCCAGGCTGATGGTTTTCTCCAGGAAGAACAACGTGCCAGGGACCAGCAGCCACTTCCAGAAGTTGGGCCCATGCAGGATGAGCAGGAGCCACATGGGGAGGTAGGACAGGTGGGTCCAGTAGAACACCTGTGGGGGAGGGGGGAGTAAAGGTGTCAAGGCATGGGAGTGGGACAGAGCCAAGGTTCACGGTCACCCTCAAAGGCAGGACTGTGCCCAGAGCCTTGGCCATACACACCCTCTCCTGGGAACAGGCTTGGGTAGGAGATTGGGGGTGGGAAGCTTTGTTGCCTCTTTGTTCTGAGGGCCTGGCTTAGAGAGTTTGTAAGTGAAGATTCTTGGTGCCAGTGACAAACACCTGGAACATCTGCCTGGGTGTGTTCTGGGCAGGGAGGACTACCCCCTCTGATGGGCTCATCAGCACCAGTGTCCCGACCCACTGACCCTTTCTCAGGGGGAAGGAAGGAAAGAGAGCAATGATGTTCTGGCAGTAGAGAAGAAAGAGCAAAGCCCTGAGTTTTAATACCTGCTCTGCTACTAGCTGTGTGGCCTCGGCCTGGTAAGTTACTTCTATGAGCCAGATTCCTCGTGGGTCAAGTGAGGATGCCAATTATGACTTCAATGGATCATTGCTGGCTCAGAGTAGCTGATTGTATATATATATGTGTGTGTCTATTTCTGCTATGACCAAGTCAGTCCAGGGGACACAATCTCCAAAGTAGATCCTTTGGGACCTTTTATATCTCCAGGAGGCTAGAGAGAGGGAAGCAAGGCTAGACCTAACACCTGTAGAGTGCCCACATGCCAGGTGTGTATAGTTATTGACTTCACCTGTATTATCTCATTTAATTTCTAAAATAACTCCAAAGGTAGAGAATCACAGCTCCGCTTTACAGATGAGGGCAGTGGAATGACCAACAAGGAGGGGGGTGGGAATTAGAACTCTCAAGAGCTTGTTTCTTGCCCTCTCTGTTCCATCTTGAGCCTATAATCCAATTAGGGCAAGAGGATAAGCCAGCAAAAAAGGTAGAATCTTCTAGAGCAGAACATTTTCACTCGCCAGACATAAATAAATCACAGTTCAGTGGCAGAACCCAAGTCACATGTCCATAGTATGCAAACCACCTGGAACTTCCTAGGCTCTGGAGTAAGTTGGAGGGGGCACAGCATGAAACGAAGGTGGGTGACTCACTTTGCTGAACCATACAAACCAACTATACTCCAATAAATTTTTTTTTTTTTTAAAAGGAAGAAATGAAGGTAGGAGCCCAAGATAGGCCAGGCAAAGGGGAAAGGCTGAGGCACCTCAAAGTGGCCACTCCTGCGGACACAGGAGCTGGAGCAGGCGAACATGAGAAGCAGCAGCAGGAGCAGAGCCACACCAGTTGGGGAGGCCGAGCCGTGGACCCAGCCGATGCCAGGCCTTGTGGTGAGCAGGAGTTCCCAAAACCGGAAGGGGCTGGTCTCAGACTGAGCCTGGAGCGCTGGAGAGGAGCACAAGACAAGCTCCGCCCACTGCACCTTCCTGTTGGGGTTCCCACTTCTCCCCATCCAGCTTATCCAGGACACGCTTCTCTGCCCATCGGGACACATGGGGGGCATAAATTAATGGTTTGTGGAAAGCCCTGATCCCTACCCCACCCCATCCCCAGGCTACTCACCGAAGTTCACCACGTGGGCCACAGTGTGCACGAGGGAGAGCCCAACCACCACGTAGCCCATAAGCTGGTGGAACTGGATGTTGTGGTCCAGGGGCAGGACTTGGGCCAGCCATGTGGCCCGCAGCCACGTGAGGCAGTGCCTGAGCATCAGCACCTGGCCGAGCAAAGAGGTAGAGAGCCCATCTGGCTCGCTCTCTAACCTGAGGCCTTCCCCTTCGCAGCAGGTGTCTCCCTGCCTCCCCCTGAGATGGCTGTGCTTACTGATGGGCGGGGCTGGCGGGTGGGCGGGGCTAGAGGACATCACCACCTCCCCTGCCCTCAAGTCTTCCATTGCTGCCCTAGATTCATAGCTGGGGTCCCAAAGTAGGACCTCCAGAACTGGGCAGGAAAGAAGAAAATCTTATAGAATGTCCGTTCGTATTCCTTTTATCTCAACATGTGGGAAGCACATAAGCTTTTACTAATATTTAGGCTCTGTGTAGACATGGAGTCCTCATTTAGTCGTAGGTCAGACAGGCACCATGTCCCATGTAGTTCTTGAGATGTCCTGAGGGGAAACGGCACTTTTCAAGGGGCTTATGGCGAGGACCCTCTCCCTTACTCATTTGCTTTAATTTATGCCTGTCCTATTGTGTGAATTTGCAGATTACATTAACTGCTTTTAACTTAAGTAAGCTAACTACCCCTCAGAAAAGACAAGTAGCTTAAAAAGATTCCCTACAGAGAAAATGCAGATTGAAAATAGTGTTAATAAGGCAAGAGCAAGTGACCACAAAAATGAGTCATGTATCTCCCACTCCTGGTGTGAATTCTTTGTAGCTAGTTATGAGGTTAAAAATAAAACCCACTCTAGTAAGAAGATGATAGTGTCAAAAGGAGTATTTGAACTAGAGATGTACATCTCTGATCATTAAAGATGAACCTTGCCTTATAGTTATATTGTGCCTAAACCTATTGGCTAAGAATAACAGGGCATGCATACAATTATAAGTGAGCATATACTGGGTAATTGGGAGAGGTTTTTGTTTTTTGTTTATTTTTGTTGGGTTTTATTTCATTCCAGTTTTAGAAGTGTGTTATCAAATACACGTGGAGACCTCAGGCTCTGGTCCAGAGGATCACGTTCTGGCATTCAAGGCCTCTTGAAGTTTTCTCTTTCTGGCTGGAGCCCTGCACAGGAGCTAGCCTGACCTCCTCTGGGTCCACCATAGGGTTATCGTGAGGATCAATAACCCTATGGAAAGTGCCTAGCACTGTGACTGGTACATAGCAAACACACAAAAACGCCAGCTGTATTATTTACCTGCTATGTGACAACAGACAACTCACTGCCCCTCCCTGAGCCTTAGTCCCCACCACTGAGTGCTGGCCCAGTGGATTTCTAAGGTGCCATCCTGCGCTGCCAATGCAGGTGTCCATGCGTGGGCCATTTAGTCTGAGAGGAGCCTACATCAGTCCCCCTGCCTGCTTCCCTGCGTTGTGCCCACAGAGCCCTACCGCGATGAAGCTGCAGTCAAAGTTGAGGCACTGGCCACAGCCCTTGGCCACCATGACGCTGGCTCCGAAGGCCCGGTAGGCACTAGCTGCCAGGGCAAACAGCAGCACGTGGAGGCCCACGAAGACGGCCAGGCAGAGCGCATGGCTGCGGTGGTTGTGCCAGAAGGCAGAGGTCAGCGGGCGAGGTTGGCGCCGGTGTCGCTGGGGAGCTGGAGGCGTTAGCCAGTGAGCAGCACTGTAAGAGAGGACTCCACTCAGAGGGACGCGGTGCAGCGGGGACCACAGGAGTGGGAACCTGGAGACGCACTCCCTCTGCAACCACTAACTCTTGGGAGCCTCGGGGCAAACAGGCCGGCTTCCTTTTACATCAGGAAAGGGAGGTCAAGTGACTTGCTTACAGTCACACAGCGAGGTAGAACTGGGATCAATCTCCTGTCTGTCTGATACCACATCCACGACTTTTTTTTTTTTACTACCTCAAGTGGGGAGACAATCATAATGGATGGAAGAGTCTGAGAAATTTTTGAAGTTAATACACAAAAAGAATGAAGTACAAAAGTGGCACTATTCAGAACTTGGAGTCAGACAAACTTAGGCCTGTTGTTACACCCTTTTTATATTATTTTCTCCACAGTGCCTATCGAATTTGTACTTGTCTAGTTTATATACTTGTTTATTGGTATAAATTACCTGTCTCAGCCTGGAATGCAGCCCAAGCAGAGCTCTGCCATTACTGAGAACAAGGCTTGGTACAGAGTAGCTGCTCGAACAAGTTGAATAAATAACTGTCTTTGCTAATTATTTGTGTGCTCCAAGTCTATGCCCCAACGAGTAACACTGAAGAAGCTGAAGTTGAACAGTTCTATGAAGACCTACAAGACCTTTTAGAACTAACACCCAAAAAAGATGTCCTTTTCATTATAGGGGACTGGAATGCAAAAGTAGGAAGTCAAGAAACACCTGGAGTAACAGGCAAATTTGCCCTTGGAATACGGAATGAAGCAGGGCAAAGACTAATAGAGTTTTGCCAAGAAAATGCACTGGTCATGGCAAACACCCTCTTCCAACAACACAAGAGAAGACTCTACACATGGACATCACCGGATGGCCAACACCGAAATCAGATTGATTATATTCTTTGCAGCCAAAGATGGAGAAGCTCTATACAGTCAGCAAAAACAAGACCAGGAGCTGACTGTGGCTCAGATCATGAACTCCTTATTGCCAAATTCAGACTTAAATTGAAGAAAGTAGGGAAAACCACTAGACCATTCAGGTATGACCTAAATCAAATCCCTTATGATTATACAGTGGAAGTGAGAAATAGATTTAAGGGCCTAGACCTGATAGATAGAGTGCTTGATGAACTATGGAATGAGGTTTGTGACATTGTACAGGAGACAGGGATCAAGACCATCCCCATGGAAAAGAAATGCAAAAAACCAAAGTGGCTGTCTGGGAAGGCCTTACAAATAGCTGTGAAAAGAAGAGAAGTGAAAAGCAAAGGAGAAAAGGAAAGATATAAGCATCTGAATGCAGACTTCCAAAGAATAGCAAGAAGAGATAAGAAAGCCTTCCTCAGCAATCAATGCAAAGAAATAGAGGAAAACAACAGAATGGGAAAGACTAGAGATCTCTTCAAGAAAATTAGAGATACGAAGGGAACATTTCATGCAAAGATGGGCTCGATAAACGACAGAAATGGTATGGACCTAACAGAAGCAGAAGATATCAAGAAGAGGTGGCAAGAATACACAGAAGAACTGTACAAAAAAGATCTTCACGACCCAGATAATCATAATGGTGTGATCACTGACCTAGAGCCAGACATCCTGGAATGTGAAGTCAAGTGGGCCTTAGAAAGCATCACTACAAACAAAGCTAGTGGAGGTGATCAATTCCAGTTGAGCTCTTTCAAATCCTGAAAGATGATGCTGTGAAAGTGCTGCACTCAATATGCCAGCAAATTTGGAAAACTCAGCAGTGGCCACAGGACTGGAAAAGGTCAGTTTTCATTCCAATCCCAAAGAAAGGCAATGCCAAAGAATGCTCAAACTACCGCCCAATTGCACTCATCTCACACACTAGTAAAGTAATGCTCAAAATTCTCCAAGCCAGGCTTCAGCAATACGTGAACTGTGAACTTCCAGATGTTCAAGCTGGTTTTCGAAAAGGCAGAGGAACCAGAGATCAAATTGCCAACATCCGCTGGATCATGGAAAAAGCAAGAGAGTTCCAGAAAAACATCTATTTCTGCTTTATTGACTATGCCAAAGCCTTTGACTGTGTAGATCACAATAAACTGTGGACAATTCTGAAAGAGATGGGAATACCAGACCACCTGACCTGCCTCTTGAGAAATCTGTATGCAGGTCAGGAAGCAACAGTTAGAACTGGACATGGAACAACAGACTGGTTCCAAATAAGAAAAGGAGTACGTCAAGGCTGTATATTGTCACCCTGCTTATTTAACTTATATGCAGAGTACATTATGAGAAACGCTGGACTGGAAGAAACACAAGCTGGAATCAAGATTGCCGGGAGAAATATCAATAACCTCAGATATGCAGATGACACCACCCTTATGGCAGAAAGTGAAGAGGAACTAAAAAGCCTCTTGATGAAAGTGAAAGAGGAGAGTGAAAAAGTTGGCTTAAAGCTCAACATTCAGAAAACGAAGATCGTGGCATCTGGTCCCATCACTTCATGGCAAATAGATGAGGAAACAGTGCAAACAGTGTCAGACTTTATTTTTTGGGGGCTCCAAAATCACTGCAGATGGTGACTGCAGCCATGAAATTAAAAGACGCTTACTCCTTGGAAGGAAAGTTATGACCAATCTAGATAGCATATTCAAAAGCAGAGACATTACTTTGCCAACAAAGGTTCGTCTAGTCAAGGCTATGGTTTTTCCTGTGGTCATGTATGGATGTGAGAGTTGGACTGTGAAGAAGGCTGAGCGCAGAAGAATTGATGCTTTTGAACTGTGGTGTTGGAGAAGACTCTTGAGAGTCCCTTGGACTGCAAGGAGATCCAACCAGTCCATTCTGAAGGAGATCAGCCCTGGCATTTCTTTGGAAGGAATGATGCTAAAGCTGAAACTCCAGTACTTTGGCCACCTCATGCAAAGAGTTGACTCATTGGAAAAGACTCTGATGCTGGGAGGGATTGGGGGCAGGAGGAGAAGGGGACGACAGAGGATGAGATGGCTGGATGGCATCACCGACTCGATGGACGTGAGTCTGAGTGAACTCCGGGAGTTGGTGATGGACAGGGAGGCCTGGCGTGCTGTGATTCATGGGGTCGCAAAGAGTCGGACACGACCAAGCGACTGAACTGAACTGAACTGAACTGAGGTGTGTTACTTCAGGTGAAATAACTTTAATGTCTTTTTGTTACTTCATTCTTTGTGTGACTTCAATTTCCTTTTCCATGCTATGCAATGATACACTTGTAAAAATGCCCAGCACATAGTTGGTGCTTAATATTGAATTGATTCTTAAGGAATCCTGTAGAAAATGCACGCATGACAACAGCTGCCCTGCAGAGGGCAGGACAGACCTTTGGCCGCAAGAGAAAGCGGGCAGAGGAGCTAAGCTGGGGCAGGGAGGGAACCCAAGGGGCGGGTCTGGGCAGGGCCGACCAGGGCGGGCCGAGCCAGGCCGAGGGATCGTCCTTGTGCTCGGGCCACACTTAGCACCTGGGGTCTAATCCCGGCACGGGCTGTGTCCCTGCACCAGACAGGGCGGTACCTGATGGTCAGGTTCTCCATGACCCCGGGGAAGCGCTGCAACTCGTCTCGGAGCTCCTCGAAGGTGATGGTGCCGCTGCAGTCCTTGTCGGCCGACTCGAAGAGCGCCAGCGTCAGCTGGTCTAGCTTCTCCTCGGGCAGTGAGATGGCGCTCTCGTACAGGCACGACTGCAGCACGGTGCGCAGCTCGTCGGCGTCGATGGAGCCGCTGCCTGTTTCAGGTGAAGACGAAGCCTACTGGGGACCCGCACCCAACCCCTCCTGCCTCACTCTGTACTTGCAAACTGCGCCCTGCCTTGCACAACCATTGCATCGTGGGGTTAACTTCCGCTTCTTTCAGGTTTCTGCCAACCTGATGTCTTTAGGAGTAAAGACCAAGCAATCAAAGGATATATGCCACCTCCAGCTCACATACCGTCCATGGCTCCCTACTGCTGGGCTCAACAGAGGCAAACACCTTCCCAAGCATGGAGAATCTTTGGCCTCAGTGCATGCCTTCCTCTAGAATCTGCAGCCTCCTCTCTAAGTACCACTCAACTTCCAAGACCATCTGCCCAGAAGATACACTTGCTTACTTAATCTATAAGGAGCTATGTGCCCAGAGCCCCAGTTATTCAGAGGCGAATTATATATGAGGTGGTGGTGAAGAGGTTTCCCTTTGTTCCCCAACTTGTAGCAGATTCTGCTCATCCATCCATGTTGTCCTGAGAGGCCACAGCTGGTCCCTCAAGTCCAGTGTTGTGACCTTATGTGAACATGAGTGGCTAGAGTGATATGGAAAGGAAGCCAAAAGTACAGTTGACCCTCAGCACAGACGGGTTCCTCATCTGCAAATTTGATCACAGTTGGTTGAATCTGTGGATGCATGAACCCACAGGTTATCAAGGGTCGACTGTATGTCTACATTTTATATAAAGGACCTGAGCATCCATGGGTTTGGGTATCCACAGAGATCCTGGAATTAACTTGCGAAACAACTGTATCAACTGAGATGGGATCTGAGGCATTTTTTTTTCTGTATATATTTTCATTCTTCATAAGTAGTAGGACACTTGATTAGAAGTTTCTTGACTTGTTTTGGATATAGACACACATGAGGAAGCAATATGCTTCTGCCCCTTACTGTGTGATGGTGGGCTATAAGTCCTTTAGAGTCTTGTGACTTTGCTCATCTCTAAAATGGGGCTAATTATTCCTCCCTTTCAGTATTGGTTCAAGGATAATAGATAATTATAAAGCAGAAAGGACTGATGCTGAAACTGAAGCTCTGGTATTTTGGTCATCTGATGCGAACAGCCAACTCATTGGTAAAGTCCCTGATGCTGGGAAAGACTGAGGAGAAGAGGGGGTCAGAGCATGAGGTGGCTGGATGGCATCTCCAATGCAATGGACATGAACTTAGCAAACTTCACGAGATGGTGAGGGACAGGGAGGCCTGGCATGTTGCAGTCCATGAGGTCACAAAGAGTTAGACACAACTGGGTGACTGAACAACAACAACAATGCAGTATTTGGAAGAAAGCAGCTACACATAAATGAAAGTCTTATTGGTACTGTGATCAATACCTGGGCCAAAGTCAAGGCCTGTAATCACAGTATGATGCAGAGTCTAGCACACCACTCTGCAGTCACACCTCCTGTCCTTCAGCTTAGGCAAGAGCCCAGGGTAAGAGCCATCATGGACCATACTTTAAAGAAAATCTTAGCAAAGCTCTGCCAAGAAACTCGTGAACCCTGGACCAACTTGTTTCCTATCGCACTTCTCAGGGTCCATGTAGCCCCCAGGAGTAGTCTGAGATTTAGCCCGTTTGAAATGACCTATGGAGGCCTTTGCTTACTACTGCCGAATTCTAAGGGATGAGGGTGTGAACCAGGGTGTGTCCAGATATTATTAATCTTGGACACATTCAGAAGGCGATCCATGACTATGCCCAAAAGGCACTGCACGCTCCCACTAAAAATACAAAAGGAGGAGCCGTTCCTTCACAGATAAATCCAGGGACCAGGTTCTTAAAACCTGGAAAGAGGGAGCCCCCCTGCCAAACCCCAAGACCAACTATTACACAGAATGGGTTGAAGCCTTCCCTATCTGATCCAAAAAGGCTATGGATGTCTGTATGTCTCTTTTAAAAGAAACAATTCCTTGATTTGGACTTCCAAAGTCCTTCCAAAGTGATAACAGGCCCGTTTTCATAGCCGAAATCATACAGGAGCTAGAGAAACCCCATAGGCCAGAGGACCATGCCCAGGAGCACAACAGCAGCTGCGCTGAGCTTTCCCAGATGCAAATCCAGCCCTGTGACTCAGTGCTCGTCAATGGCTCCCCGCTTACTCATTGTACTGAGACTCCAAACCAGGACCTCTGGGGCCTGCCCAGTCTGGCTTCACCAACCACCCCAGTGTCACTGGGTGCCTTTTCCCACTCAGACTCCCTTCCTTTGATGATTCTGGACTTTCAGAGACTCTTTAAGCCACAAAGTTGCCAATGATGTAAGAACCAGGATAATTATTGCAGTGTCATTTATGATGCCAAAATAAGGAGGGAGAACAATGGAAGTCTCCATTTTGGAACTGGTGTTGGAGTAAATAAGCAACAGCTGACCCCTGTAAAGGTGTGTCCTGAGCTAGGCGTTGTTTTGAGTTTAAATAACTAATTTAATCCTATCAACCTCACACGTATGTACTATTAGGATGATCATTATTTTCATGTGATACATGGGGAAATTAAAGCATGGAAAAGTTAAGCAGTTTGTCCAGGGTCAACAACTGGTAGAGCTGAGATTTGAACCTGGGTAACTTGGTTTCAGAGAAGGCAATGGCACCCCACTCCAGTACTTTTGCCTGGAAAATCCCATGGACGGAGGAGCCTGGTAGGCTGCAGTCCATGGGGTCGGTGGGAGTTGGACACAACTAAGCGACTTCATTTTCGCTTTTCACTTTCATGCATTGGAGAAGGAAATGGCAACCCACTCCAGTGTTCTTGCCTGGAGAATCCCAGGGACGGGGGAGCCTGGTGGGCTGCCATCTATGGGGTCGCACAGAGTCGGACACGACTGAGGCGACTTAGCAGCAGCAGCAGCAGCAACTTGGTCTCAGAGTCAGAGATCTTAACTACTAGGCTGTGCTTCAAGGAATCATAGGGTCAAAGTCACACAGTGGCATATAACACAGTCACTACAAATGATGCTATAACTCCATTCAGTTTCCCCTTCACACCTGTTAGATAGCTGTTATCAGAAAGAAAGAAAAAAACAACATAAAAGTATAAGTACTGGAGAAATTGGAACCTTTATGCATTGCTGGTGTGAATGTAAAATGGTGCAACCACTGTGGAAAAGAATAAGGTAGTTCCTCAAAAAAAAAAAAAAAAAATTGTCCTGTGATCCAGTGATTCCACTTTTGGGTACATGCCCAAAAGAACCGAAAGCAGGGTCTTGAAGAGATATTTGTACTCCCATATTTATAGCAGCATTATTCACAATAGCCAAAAGGTAGAAGCAACCTAAGTGTCCATTGACAAATGAATGGATAAACAACATGTAGTATATACATACAACAGATCATATTCAGTCTTAAAAAAATAATGAAAGCCTATCACATGGTGCAACATGGGTGAACCTTGAGAACATTATGCTAAGTTAAATAAGCAGTTACAAAAGGACAGCTATTATACAATTTCACTTATATAAGGTGGCTGCTGCTGCTGCCAAGTCACTTCAGTCGTGTCCGACTCTGTGCGACCCCATAGACGGCAGCCCACCAGGCTCCTCTGTCCCTGGGATTCTCCAGGCAAGAACACTGGAGTGGGTTGCCATTTCCTTCTCCAGTGCCTGAAAGTGAAAAGTGAAAGTGAAGTCGCTCAGTCGTGTCCGACTCTTAGCAACCCCATGGACTGCAGCCTACCAGGCTCCTCCATCCATGGGATTTTCCAGGCAAGAGTACTGGAGTGGGGTGCCATTGCCTTCTCCGATAAGGTAGCTAGAATAGTCAAATTCTTGGAGAAGGGGGGAGTAAGGAGTTATTGTTTAGTTGGTACAGTGTCGGTCTGGAAAAATGAACAAGTAAGTTCTACAGACAGATAGATGGTGGCAATAGTTGCAGAACAATGTGAATTTACTTAATGCTTCTGAACTGTACACTTAAAAATGATTAAAGTTGTAAATTTAATATTATGACTATTTTACTATAATAAAAATGATATTATAAAGCAATACAGTCTTATATGAACAATTGTTTATATTGTTGAGTGAAAAAAGGCAGTGTATATAGTATTATAATCCCATTTTGTTTTTAAAAAATGTGTGATGAATGTGTATATGCGATCAGTTATAAGGCAGTATAGAAAAGTGCAATGGGTGATTTTTGCTTTCTTTTTTAAACCATTCTATATTGCCTAAAATGTTCATAGTGGGGTATTACTATTATTAAAAAGCAACAAACCAATTTCTTTTTTCAAACATGGAAAATAACAAAGGAAAGTTCTGGCTTCTCGTGAGTTGAATCAAGGGCATTTGTCTGCCTGCCGGTGTCCCACCCTCTTCCCCAACAAAGGGGAGATGAGGACCAGAGACCGGGCAGGGAACCCACAGAGAGAGAGAGAGAGGAAGCTGTCAGCCTCACCTCGAGACATTGGCCCAGTGCTGGGTAGTCACTGAGATGGGCCGTTCCCTTTGTCCCTCCCTCTGAGTCCTCCTCCCATCCCACAAAGGATGCTTACCGTCGACGTCATACACCTGGAAGAGGAATCTGAGTTTGTCCATGGGGCTGCCGTGGATGAGCAGGGTCAGTGCCTTCTGCAGCTCCTGAAGTGTGATGGTACCACTTCCATCCGAGTCAAACAGGACAAAGAATCTCTCAGCAAAGAAAGACTGTGGCCGGAGGAGGACAGGAGATGGGTACAAATTGGCCATGGAGCCTGGGCTTGGAATTCATTCACTCTGTGTGTGTGTGTGTGTGTGTGTGTGTGTGTGCATGTACACATGCCGTAGGGTGGTAGGATTCAGGGAGGACTCAAGTGACTGAAAATAGCCTGTGATCTGCCCAGTGAAGCCACACTAGGGGACAGTGTCCATGGCCCATCCTGTCAGCTGAGAACAACTTTGGGCTCTGGTAGGAGAATTGTTCAGATCCCTGTTCAGTGACGATAGGCTTGTATCTGGGTCCTGGGCTCCCTTCTGGCTCTCGGGCCTGGTAGTTTGCATAGGCTCTCTGTCTCCATAACCCACCGCTTTCATCAGCCTTGCAGTCCAGACCTCTGGTGGTCCCTTACTCAACATGGGGAAAAGATCAGATTGAGTGTCCCCCTGCAGGCTCCTCCCAGGTCCTGTCTTTTTCCCCTTAAGGTGACCCCGAGGGACAGTGAAGCCAGGAAGGATTTACAAAGAAGGTGCCACTTGAATACCTGTGTCTTTGCCTTGTTGTTTGGGCTGCCTATAGTCTACAATTTAATGTTCTTAATGTAGAGTTGTTCTTAACAGCACTTGTTCTCAGTTGCTGGTGCACTCACTCCATTCATCATTCAACCATCCATTCATTCAAGAATCGTATCTACAGATGCCCCTGCTTGCCAGGCAGGCCTTGTGTTAGGCACTGAAAACACAGAAATTAAGAAGACAGGCTGGGTCAGTGTCACAGATATGCCAGGCCGAGGTCCGCTCGAGGCAGGGAGAGGAGCCTGAGGGCTTTCGTGTCTGATCTAAGTTCACAAGCATGAGGTCCACTGTGGGCAGTCTACCCTGCCTTGGCTTCACTCTTTTTCACCTGGGTCCCCTTAGTAATGCCTTTATCACTCCCCCGATATCATTCTACCATCCTGAATGGCCTTCATCGTAAGATATCTTACAGCCCCTATTAGGCAGAAGACCTTTTTTCCCTTCCCCACATTGACTATGAAAGGAGACAGTGTTTAGAGTCCTAAGCAGTGCCCCTGGTACCAGCAAGTGAGGGGCCCTCTCATCCAAACAGCGGCATTCAAATGCTCCTTGTCTCACTCCCATCAAGGATACAGGCCAGCCCAGAGGACACCTGTGGAGAGGCTGGCATTTGCAGGCTCACGCCACCCTCCTCTCTGCTAATGTCTCCACTTTTTGTCAGGCATGCAGGCTGTTATGGGGTTGGGCAGAGGATCCATGACACCGAGAGAGAGGACTGGGGATGGTGTGGCAGTGCAAACAGGACTTTAATGGATACAAACCGTGGGAAAATTTGTTTTATTGGCAGGAAACTTAAGTCTTGGCATCACCTCTGCCCATGAGGCTGCTAATAAATGTAAGGTCAATAATATTTCTTAAGATTTGACAAGCTACTGATTTCCAACTTCATGTGTTGTTTGGAAGATCCCAGGAGGCCATGGCTACCACCATGGATGGAAGGACCCCAGTAACAGAGACAGAAATATCCTCTGGCCCTGCTAAGGAGTAGAGCCTCAAGCCCAGAGGAATCTGAGTAGCAACTTTTCCTTCCTTGTGAGGTACTGTGTCCTGCAAACCAGATTGCTCCTCCTCTACAAAATATGAGCACAGGGTCCCCACATCTGGAGCAGACACTTGCCTCTTTCACTTTCAGGGCTTTTTTGAAGTCTTGCAGGTTGATTTCCCCATCTTCTCCCGCAATGGTCTTAAACTGGTGCGTCACCCACTGAAGCCACTTGGCGTCCTCCTCGGCATTCATGGTGCTGGGAGACAAAGAAGACAGGTGTATGGGTTTGGGGTGTCCAAGGGCTCAGAGGCCTCACGGTGGCCCCAGGACCTCTGTCTTCCTCCAGCTGGGGTCTCGGGCTCCCCATGTGGTTGAACTAGCTTCAGGGTGGGAGCAGTGCTTCCCCACAGCTGCTTCTTGATGTCTTTAAGTCTCTTCCTTCCATCTAGGGCATTGGCCTAGATTGGCTGACCCAGGCTTAAGTCTCTTTAGGTTCTGGGATGACAGGGCCCCGGTGAACTGGGCTGCAGACTATGGGCTTAAGTTCAGAGAATGGCTTGCTCCGTGGGTGTTATTAACATGGTGACAGCGACATCCCACCTCACATTTACCTGGCTCTGTGCTGTGTTCCGAATCCTTCCCTCTCACTCTTTGCTTGGGTCCTTGTTACCGAATGTAAAATACTCGACTGCTCTGAGCTTCCTTCCTCCCTAAGACATTTTACAGGAAGGAAACAGGCTCAGAACACTTCAGTTATTTAGCAGAATTTATTTAGCAGGTCAACTCCAAGGCCAGTGCTTTTCCCATCAAACCCAAGAACCTCCACCCTCTGCCTGAACATTTCAAGTATAAACCATGCGAGGGCTGAGACCAAGAGCTTGACTCTCCAGGTCCAGGATGTATCAGCAATGTCACAAGGGCACCAGCCATCTTAAACCCTCACAGATGGGCTAACTATACTGTGATGAGAACAGAAATTAACACTTTCTGTGGCATCAGAACCCAGCAATCCAAACTTGAGTCAATGAGTGAGAATTTATGTCATCTTATTCTCTAAACTTCCTTTGTGAGAATGGCTTTTGTCTATATCCCATGGGTTTAATATAACTTTAAATCAATCTTCGTTATCTGCAGATTCCGTATATGGAAATAAGCCTACTTGGGGAAATTTATTTGTAACCCCAAATCGATACTTGCAGCATTTCCGAGGTCACCGTGGACATGGGTGAAGTGGGAATGCATTTGAGTCGCTTGATGTGCGTGTTTCCTGTTGAGGTCAACACAAGCGGCAGTCCGCCTGCTTGTCTCAGCGCTCAGACTACAAACAAACGGCTTTCCCACAATCTATTCAGTGCTGTGTGTTTCACAGTTTTGCACTCTTCATTGGTGATTTCGCTCTTTAAAGTGGCCCCAGGAGTAATACAAAGACCTCAGCACAAAAGGCTGTGGTCTGCCTTATGCAGAAGTTACACTGTTAGATATGCTTTGTTCAGACACGAGTTCTAGTGCTGTGGACCATAAGGTCTATGTTAACGAATCAACAATTTCTGCTTTTAAAGGAATCTTTAACCAGAAACACACATAAAACAAAACTATGTATTGACCATTATATGAAAACTTTGTGCTCATCAGCTGGGAGGAATCAAATCCTGTATTTATTTCCCCTAGGAGTAAAGGTACAGAATTTCCTCATTCAGGAAATGTGACTTTACAGACTACAACTACCACAAAAAATGAGAATTAATTGTATATATAAATAAGATTAAAAATAAATGAGTTCAAGTGAAATGAGTCAGAGAAAGACCAATGTTTTATGATATCACTTATATGTGGAATGTAAAAACTAAAACATACTATGAACATAATGGAAAAGAAACAGATCCACAGATATAGAGAACAAACTAGTGTTTACCCATAGGGAGAGGACAGGTGGAGAGGAAAGACAGAGGTAAGGGGTTAAGAGGTACAAACTACTATGTATAAAATAAGCTACAAGGATATAGTGTACAGCACAGGGAATGTAGCCAATATTTTTAACTATAAATGGAGTATAACCCTTAGAAAAATGAAATAAATGGGCTAACTTTCACTTAAGACACTAGAAACAGAATAAAACACACACACACATGAATAGAAGGATAGACTCAAGTATAAAATCTAAAATTAAGAAACTAGAAAATGGAAAAAAAAAAAAGGTCAAGATGGTAAACTGATTTTGGTTGCAGCAATGGTTTTACAGATGCATGCATATGTCAGTTCAGTTCACTTCAGTTCAGTCGCTGAGTCGTGTCCGACTCTGCGACTCCATGAATTGCAGCACGCCAGGCCTCCCTGTCCATCACCAACTCCCGGAGTTCACTCAGACTCACGTCCATCGAGTTGGTGATGCCATCCAGCCATCTCATCCTCTGTCGTCCCCTTATCCTCCTGCTCCCAATCCCTCCCAGGATCAGAGTCTTTTCCAATGAGTCAGCTCTTCGCATGAGGTGGCCAAAGTACTGGAGTTTCAGCTTTAGCATCATTCCTTCCAAAGAAATCCCAGGGCTGATCTCCTTCAGAATGGACTGGCTGGATCTCCTTGCAGTCCAAGGGACTCCCAAGAGTCTTCTCCAACACCACAGTTCAAAAGCATCAATTCTTCTGCACTCAGCCTTCTTCACAGTCCAACTCTCACATCCATACATGACCACAGGAAAAACCATAGCCTTGACTAGACGGACCTTTGTTGGCAAAGTAATGTCTCTGCTTTTCAATATGCTACCTAGGTTGGTCATAACTTTTCTTCCAAGGAGTAAGTGTCTTTTAATTTCATGGCTGCAGTCACCATCTGCAGTGATTTTGGAACCCCCCAAAAAATAAAGTCTGACACTGTTTCCACTGTTTCCCCATCTATTTCCCATGAAGTGATGGGACCGGATGCCATGATCTTTGTTTTCTGAATGTTGAGCTTTAAGCCAACTTTTTCACTCTCCTCTTTCACTTTCATCAAGAGGCTTTTTAGTTCTTCTTCACTTTCTGCCATAAGGGTGGTGTCATCTGCATATCTGAGGTTATTGATATTTCTACCGGCAATCTTGATTTCAGTTTGTGCTTCTTCCAGTCCAGCGTTTCTCATGATGTACTCTGCATATAAGTTAAATAAACAGGGTGACAATATACAGCCTTGACGAACTCCTTTTCCTATTTGGAACCAGTCTGTTGTTCCATGTCCAGTTCTAACTGTTGCTTTCTGATTTGCATATAGGTTTCTCAAGAGGCAGGTCAGGTGGTCTGGTATTCCCATCTCTTTCAGAATTTTCCACAGTTTATTGTGATCTACACAGTCAAAGGCTTTGGCATAGTCAATAAAGCAGAAATAGATGTTTTTCTGGAACTTTTGATTTTTCCATGATCCAGCGGATGTTGGCAATTTGATCTCTGGTTCCTGTGCCTTTTCTAAAACCAGCTTGAACATCTGGAAGTTCACGGTTCATGTATTGCTGAAGCCTGGCATGGAGAATTTTACTAGCATGTGAGATGAGTGCAATTGTGTGGTAGTTTGAGTATTCTTTGGCATTGCATTTCTTTGGGATTGGAATGAAAACTGACCTTTTCCAGTCCTGTGGCCACTGCTGAGGTTTCCAAATTTGCTGGCATATTGAGTGCAGCACTTTCACAGCATCATCTTTCAGGATTTGAAAGAGCTCAACTGGAATTCATCACCTCCACTAGCTTTGTTCGTAGTGATGCTTTCTAAGGCCCACTTGACTTCACATTCCAGGATGTCTGGCTCTAGGTGAGTGATCACACCATCGTGATTATCTGGGTCATGGAGATCTTTTTTGTACAGTTCTTCTGTGTATTCTTGCCACCTCTTCATAATATCTTCTGCTTCTGTTAGGTCTATACCATTTCTGTCGTTTATCGAGCCCATCTTTGCATGAAATGTTCCCTTGGTATCTCTAATTTTCTTGAAGAGATCTCTAGTCTTTCCCATTCTGTTGTTTTCCTCTATTTCTTTGCATTAATCACTGAAGAAGGCTTTCTTTTCTCTTCTTACTATTCTTTGGAACTCTGCATTCAGATGCTTATATCTTTCCTTTCCTCTTTTGCTTTTTGCTTCTCTTCTTCTCACAGCTATTTGTAAGGCCGTCCCAGACAGCCATTTTGCTTTTTTGCATTTCTTTTCCATGGGGATGGTCTTGATCCCTGTCTCCTGTACAATGTCACGAACCTCCGTCCATAGTTCATCAGGCACTCTATCTATCAGATCTAGTCCCTTAAATCTATTTCTCACTTCCACTGCATAATCATAAGGGATTATATGCATTATAATATTATGCATATGTCAATACTCATCAAATTGTTCATTTTAATAAAAGTACATCAATTATCCCTCTGCTGCTGCTGCTTAGTTGCTTCAGTCATGTCTGACTCTGTGCGACCCCATAGATGGCAGCCCACCAGGCTCCCCCATCCCTGGGATTCTCCAGGCAAGAACACTGGAGTGGGTTGCCATTTCCTTCTCCAATGCATGAAAGTGAAAAGTGAATTATCCCTCAGTATAGTGAAAAAAGGGCTTCTTCCCTGGTGGCTCAGATGGTAAAGAATCTGCCTGCAATGCAGGTGAACCAGGTTTGTTCCCTGGGTTAGCAAGATCCTCTAAAGAAGGGAATGGCTACCCAACTCAGTATTCTTGCCTGGAGAATCCCATGAACAGAGGAGCCTGGAAAGCTACAATCCATGGAGTCACGAACAGTCGGACATGACTGAGCGACTAAGCATGCATGCACATAGTGAAAAAAACAAGTTGGTTCTATGAAAATACTAAGTAAAAAAGCATGATTAGAGAAAGTTTAAAAAATAAAATATTAATATTGAGAAAGGCAATAGAATCCAGAAAACAGCAACAGAAATATGAGTATTGTGTGCAACCGATTGGTGAACATAGAGAAATGAATTGATTTCAAGAAGTAACACTCTGAACAGACCAATAATCATTTAAATAGTAAGGGGGTTAAATGTCAACATTTAAAATAATGTCAGGCCCAGCTTGTTTTCACAGTTGAGTTTTCTCTAATCTTCAGAAAATAAGTTCAATGTCAAACCATCTCAGATTGTAGAAAATGACGGTAAGATTATTTTACTGTCATTTTCTAGTTTATTTTACAAAGCTAGTTTATTTTACAAAGCTAGCATTACCCAATCCCACTGAAGACAGCATGCGAAAAGAGAAAATTCAAGACAAGTTTCACTTACAGAGATGCAAAACTCTAAAATATAACCTAGTTAAATCCTAAAGTTTACTTAAAAAATTAGGGACATCTCTGGTGGTCCAGTGGTTAAGGCTCCAAGCTTCCACTACAGGGGGTGAGAGTTCGATCCCTGATCAAGGAACTAAGATCTCACATACCACATGGCATGGCCAGAAAGTAAAAATCAATTATCGTTATCATCAGGAAGGACTTACTTTAGTAATGTAAGTGTGGTTCACTTCTAAGAAGTCTATCAATAGCCCTCTGCAGCCCAACAGGGCAGTCTCCTAAGAGCATGGTTCTCAGACCCTGGTTAGTGCTTGTCAGGAAAGGGGCAGCTGGTGAAATGCCCATTCTGACTCACCAAATTCGGGGGGCCCAGGAATCTGCATGTGTAAGCAGCACCCTGACTGTCTGGGACCCACACAACTGGCCCAGGCTCACACCTGGAGAAGCACGGCCCTGAGGGTTGAACAGCCTCACCTACTACTTCTCTTGGGACCCCACAGGAAGACATTCCACAAAGCAGAGCAAATTCTAGGAAACAGGCTGCACACAACTGCTAACCCAGGGAGCATGGGGGCAGGGTATCCAATGTTAACCTCTCTCGTCTCAGAAATATTAGTGTGCCTGGCCTACAGGATGAGAAAGGAAACTTGCAAAGGGGCTGGGGAAGAGACAACTGGTGGGAAGTAAACAGTGAGGGAGGGTGGGGAAAAGGAAGTGGTACTCGACAAGAAACCGGGAATCTGCAGGTTTCAGAGCTCAAGGGGAAGCTGGTGCTGACGAGAGGCCAGAACTGTCCCCAGGAGACCAGGTTCTTAGGTCCACTGGCCCCATTGTGTAATAGTTTCCTCATCTGTGTGTTCGTGTGTGCTAAGTCACTTCAGCTGTGTCCAACCCTTGGCAAACCCATGGACTGTAGCCCGCCAGGCTCCTCTGTTCATGGGGTTCTCCAGGCAAGAATATTGGAGTGGGTTGCCATTTCCTTCTCCTGGGGATCTTCCCACCCCAGGAATTGAACCCATGTCTCTTACATCTTCTGCATTGGCAGGTGGGGTTTGTTGTTTTTTAATCACCAGTACTCTTGCCTGGAAAATCCCATGGATGGAGGAGCCTGGTGGGCTATAGTCCCTGGGTCGCACAGAATCGGACATGACTGAGCTACTTCGCTTTCACTTTTCACTTTCATGCACTGGAGAAGGAAATGGCAACCCACTCCAGTGTTCTTGCCTGGAGAATCCCAGGGACGGGGGAGCCTGGTGGGCTGCCGTCTATGGGGTCGCACAGGGTTGGACACGACTGAAGCGACTTAGCAGCGGCGGCGGCAGCAGCAGTGCCACCTGGGAAGCCCTCTTCACCTGTAAATGTGACAGTCAATCCTTCAACCAAGGGTTGCCACGGGGACCCAATGAGATTCTATTTCAAAAGTGAAACTGGTGAACACTGCGCAAATGTTAGGTATGGTTATTAGTCTGGTTATTAGATTTGGCCAATTGCTTATTTTACAGGTGAGAAAACAAGCCCAGAAGAGGGCAGGTGACTTGCTCAAGATTGTACTGCTTGCTAGCAACCAGACAAAAGCATGCTCAGGTCTCCTTACTTCTGCCACAGGTAGTCTACCCTTTGTGGACCCCCAAAAGAATAAGCACTCCTGCCTTTCCCTTGTCCCTGGCATGGAAAGTGAGACAAATGAGCCACTCACCCTCTGAAGCCTTCAGAGTCTGTCCAGGCTGTGTCTCCTGGTGCGCTCATCTTCTTCGCTGTCTTTTAGACCACAGGTCCCGGAAAGGCTGCTGTCCGTATAGCAGCCTGCGTTCTGAAGCCCACAGTTTATCTCTCCCAGCTACTCTTCCTGCCTTTCCTAAAAAGCTTGCTCACACCCACAGCTGCTCACTGAGTCATGTGCAAGCTGGTGGCCAGGTTGTTTCAGAGAAATTTTATGAAGGAAGCCTGGTACAGAGTAGGGCAAGCCTTTTCCTGGGAATGATGTGGGCTATGTTCCATCCAGTCCAGTACCTTCCACCTTCCCTCCCTCAAGGAGACTGGGCAGGTAGGAGATCTCAAAATGCACCATGAAAAAAAGTGTTCCATGAGACTTCATGGCCCACAGTCCCATCGGTTACCAACAAAAATGCTGAGGACTTCACACATGGTGCCTGATTGAATATGTAACTCAGCCCTGCTTAGGGGTGTTAGCATCATCACTCTGCTCATGTGGAAAGTGAAGCTCAGAGAAGTGAAGTAACATGTCCAGGAGGCTCAGCAAGAATTCAATCTGGAGATTGCATTGAACCATGTGGGGAGTGCAACTCGGACCCAGTGTCCTGTGTAAACATAAGTTGGAACAGTCATCTGGAAGGGGTTTCTGTCCAAGGGGTCTGGGGGAAATTGGTGGTCTGCAAACACAAAAAGAAATTGTGCAGTCATTTAGATAAGGCCACCCTGCAATTAAAATTCCAAGTGCTTTTCACTTTTTCTCCTGTCTGGTAAGATGTCAGCTCAGGCTGATACTCCTAGACATCTGTTGCGCATTAGGACTTCCTATTGGTTATTTTAGATATTCCTGGTTCATTTCCAAAATGAGGCAAGTAATTATTGCTTTGTTTTAAAGAAGTTTCTCCAATTGTTTGGCCCCTGGCTTGGAAAATCCCATGGATGGAGGAACCTGGTAGGCTGCAGTTCATGGGGTCGCTAAGAGTCGGACACAACTGAGCGACTTCACTTTCACTTTTCACTTTCATGCATTGGAGAAGGAAATGGCAACCCACTCCAGTGTTCTTGCCTGGAAAATCCCAGGGACGGGAAGCCTGGTTGGCTGCTGTCTATGGGGTCGCACAGAGTCGGACACGACTGAAGCGACTTAGCAGCAGCAGCAGCAGGATATTTAAAGGGCTCCTTGAGTGACAGTCAAGGTAGCCCCTGAACCTGAAATGCTCCCTCAAATCCCTCTGCTGTCGCCCACATGCTCCTCTGCTCACAGGCTCAGCAGTTCTCGTTTGACTAAGTCCCAAGGGAAGACGAGTTCTGTGGAACTTATCTGGTGACCTTGGCAAGTGCTTCCCTTCCAATGTGACAAGAGATCAAATCTATTGGGTCCAAATTGTTTAACACAGAGAATAAGAAAGGATAAAGAGCATCTGTTTTTCCTTCAGGGGGAACTGTCCAGGTTTTATGATGTGATGACAACAACCTAGGAGTTCAGTCTTTTGGTTTTAGTTTATTAGATTTGATCTGCTTTTCTTAAACTCAGGACTGGAGAGACTTCAGGGTCATAGAGTTCACTCGATTTTTAAAAGTAAGTTTTACTGAAATAGTTGAGCTTTTTTGTTATTCAGTTGCTCAGTTGTGACCCTGTGGCCTGCAGCACGCCAGGCTTCCCTGTCCCTCACCATCTCCCAGAGTTTGCTCAAACTCATGTCCATTGAGTTGGTGATGCCATCCAACTATCTCGTCTCTGTCATCCCCTTCTCCTGCCTTCAATCTTTCCCAGCATCAGGGTCTTTTCCAGTGAGTTGGCTCTTCACATCAGGTGGCCAAAGTATTGGAGCTTCAGCTTCAGAATCAGTCCTTCCAATGAATATTCAGGATTGATTTCTTTTAGGATTGACTGGCTTGATCTCCCTGCTCTCCAAGGGACTCTCAAGAGTCTTCTCCAACACCACAGTTCAAAAGCATCAATTCTTCAGTGCTCAGCCTTCGTTATGGCCCAACTCTCACACCCATATATGACCACTGGAAAAACCATAGCTTTGACTATATAGACCTTTGTTGGCAAAGTAGTGTCTCTGCTTTTTAATATTCTGTCTAGGTTTCTCATTCCTTTTCTTCCAAGTTTCAAGCATCTTTTAATTTTAAGGCTGCAGTCACCATCTGCAGTAATTTTGGAGCCCTTAAAATCTGTCACTGTTTCCATTGTTTCCCCATCTATTTGCCATGAAGTGATGGGACTGGATGCCATGATCTTCATTTTTTGAATGTTGAGTTTTAAGCCAACTTTTTCACTCTCCTCTTTCACCTTCATCAAGAAGCTCCTCACTTTCTGCCATAAGGGTGGTGTCATCTGCATATCTGAGGTTACTAATATTTCTCTTGGCAATCTTGATTCCAGCTTGTGCTTCTTCCAGCCCAGTACATTTCACATCATGTACTCTGCATGTAGGTTAAATAAGCAGGGTGACAATATACAGCCTTGATGTACTCCCTTTCCAATTTGGAACCAGTCTGTTGTTCCATGTCCAGTTCTAACTGTTGCTTCTTGACTTGCATACAGATTTCGCAGGAGGCAGGTAAGATGGTTTGTTATTCCCATCTCTTTCAGAATTCCACAGTTTGTTGTAATCTACAAAGTTGAAGGCTTTAGCATAGTCAATAAAGCAGAAGTAGATGTTTTTCTAGAATTCTCTAGCTTTTTCTATGATGCAA
The DNA here is from genome assembly GCF_019923935.1 of Bubalus bubalis. Taxonomy (NCBI): domain Eukaryota; kingdom Metazoa; phylum Chordata; class Mammalia; order Artiodactyla; family Bovidae; genus Bubalus; species Bubalus bubalis. Next base: position 87,017,658 of record NC_059167.1, read on the forward strand.
TGGATGTTGACAAATTTATCTCTGGTTCCTCTACCTTTTCTAAATCCAGCTCGAACATCTGCAAGTTCTTGGTTCACATACTGTTGAAGCCTGGATTGAAGGCTTGAAGGATTTTGAACATTACTTTGTCATCATGGTAAATGAGTCCCATTGTGCAGTAGTTTGAACATTCTTTGGCATTGCCCTTCTTTGGGATTGGAATGAAAACTGACCTTTTCCAGTCCTGTGGCCACTGCTGAGTTTTTCAGATTTGCTGGCATATTGAGTGCAGCACTTTCACAGAATCATCTTTCAGGATTTGAAATAGCTCAACTGGAATTCCATCACCTCCACTAGCTTTGTTCGTAGTGATGCTTCCTAAGGCCCACTTAACTTCACATTCCAGGATCTCTGGCTATCAGTATAATAAATACTTATTTCCTGTTTACTTAAGTGCAGAGTGGTGTTTTGCTGATGAATCCTCTTAACCTAAAACCAAAAGTAAGTCTTTTGGCAGAGCACTGTACTAAAAAGACAGCCAATCAAACCAACAGTAGGAGGATTTTATTCTATAAGAAGTGAAAATAATAGACGTCAAGCATATCTAGAATCCTCAAAGAAAGGAAAGAAAAACATCCGTTTAAAAAAAAAGAATAAGAACTTAAATAAAAATGGGCAGAAATTAAACCAGCCCTGTTGGTATGAAGAAAACACAACTAGAAATATGGAGAAGAATATGGTTATTAAACATTTAAATAATTCAATAAATAAGATAATTTTTAGTCTACACATAATTGAAGAGTAAATGTACAATTCCTAAGATAGTATTGAATAATTCACTTGGAATAATTTTGTAACTTCTTTTCACTTACCAGCATTTACATTTCTCCATACTATTAAATATGACCATGTCAAAATGTTGTAAACTAGTTTTCCGTGTTTGGACAGTTAACTTTCTTATATTGATTCCATTACTATAAACAAATTTGTGAGAAATCTTGTTATTAAATCTTTGTCCAAATTTCCAATCACTTCTCTAGATCGCATTCCCAAAAGAGGAATTACTGAAGTATGAAACTGTCTAAGTCTTTTGGTTACAGCCAATAGCCAAATTGCTTCTCAAATATCTTAAACCAATTTTTCAGTCCCACCCATGTTTGAAGAAAATGTCTATTTTACCAAACACTTTTGAATACTAAGAATTATTCTTTAAAATATTTGCCCATTTGGCAAAAAAATACTGCTTTCAATTTTTATTCACCTTAGTCTGATTAGTAACAAAGTGAAACACCATAATGGAAGGAAAAATATGAAAACTTCTTTCCCTCATTTTTCTCAGTGAAGTAGGACATAATTTCCGGTAGAGGGGACACAGCACTTCATTACACGCCATGCTCCCAACTGGTTGCTTTTTGCCAAAAAGCATTTTCCTTCTACATTTTTTTGTCAAAGGCATGATGTCTTCACTCCAGCACTATAACAGATGATTTAATTCTTGGGGCTGATGTAAAGTTCTGAGTCTGTAGCGCCTGGATTTTCTCTGCTTGCTGTAGAGTGGGAACACTGCTACGGCCACCTTCCTCTGCCTGGATGAGTCAGGAAAAGCAGCTGACACGCTGACAAGCCGTGCGGAAGGCAATAGGTCACCTGCCTGTGCTCCTCCCCATGGCCCCCTGGGCCCTGGAGCCTGCATCCCCTCGCCCATTCAAGGACGGTGACCCCATGCTTTCTGCAGCATTTTCCCCTTCTCGGCTGGATCGTTCTTTCTCCAGCTAGTGCCCAGTTTCTCCTTAATACCAAAGCTTCTTGAAAGAGTTGCTTATATTCAGTCTCATTTCCCCCCATTTTTTGGAACCCATCCCAATCAGATTTCTACCCCTCCAAGCCCAGGGGTCACAGCAGCATGTGATGAAGGTGAGTTCCTTTCTTGAACCTCTGTCCTCTCTTGACTTCCTGAATCCCACCCTCTTCTGGTTTCTAACTCACTGTCTCCTTTTCAGTATCCTAACTTATTGATATACCTTGCTCTTTTCAAAAATATATATATTTATTTGGCTCTGCCTGGTCTTAGCTGTGGCATGTGAGATCTTTGGTTGCAGCATGTGGGATCTAGTTCCCTGACTAAGGATCAAACCCAGGCCCCCTGCATTGGCAGTATGGTGTCTTAACCACTGGACCACAAGGGAAATCCCTAGATTCTGCTGTTTTATGTGGCCTTGGTAAGTTGTGTTTAGCCTATCTTTTCTATCTAAACTAATAACTTCCTTGTTAAGTTAACTAGCTCATCTACAAGTGCATGTCTCCATCCCCAACTTTGGCCCTGAACTGTGGTCTGGTAATTCCAACTGCCAGTTACTATCTCCACTTGGATGTCAATCTGCATCTAAAATTTAACACACCCAAAAACTGGATTTACAGTTCCTAACCCCAAGCCCGCTGGTATTCCCATCTCAGTAAATGACCCCTCCTCCATTCCCCTCAGCACTGTGGAGTACGCATCTATTCCTTTCTTTCCTACATGTCTGACATGTAACCCACAAGCCAACCTTGTAGCTTATACTTCCGCATTAGAAATAGATGCGGAATCTCACTGCCCCTCCAGAGGCCCAGCCTAGCCAGAGGCCCCATCACTGTTCACCTGGACCATGCTGACAGCCTCCCAACTCACCCTCTGTTCCACCATCATTGCCTTAGAGTCTGTTCTCTATTTGGCTGCCCTGGGGATCCTGTTCAAATGCAAGTTAGATGAGTACTCCCCTGCTCTTATCCCACTTAGAATAACCACAAAGCCCTCCATAACCCCCACCATGACCTGACCCCATGACCCATGTGTCCTCATCTCAGGCTCTCCCCTTGCTCACTCAGCTCCAGCCACACTGGCCTCCTCAGTATCTCTTGAACATACCAGGCACACTTCTGCCCCAGGGCCGTTGCATTGAACATTCCCTCTGCCCAGAACATTCTTCTTCCAGAGATCTACCTGGCTAACTCATGCACCTCCTTCAAGCCTTTACTCATCTCACATCTGCTTAATGAAGTCTACCCTGAGCATCCTGTATTAAAGTTGAATCTCACCCACCCCAAACTACTGGTTCCCATTACCCTGATCTACCCTCTTCTTTCTGTGACATATATCATCTTCCAGTGTGCTATATAAAGGGCTTTCTTACTGTTTCTTTTCTGCCTCCCCCACGCTAGAATGTAAGCTCCATGAGGGTAGGGACTTGTGTCTGTTTCATTCTGAACGAATCTCAACACTAGAGCAGCGCTTGGACTGTAACAGTCAGTCCACGTTTAGTGAGTGACTTAGCAGGCCTGAGCTTCCCCAATGGCTCAAGCAGTAAAGAATCTGCCTGCAATGCAGGAGACTTGGGGTTGATTCCTGGGTCAAGAAGATCCCCTGGAGAAGGGAATGGCTACCAACTCCAGGATTCTTGCCTGGAGAGCCTCACAGGCAGAGGAGCCTGGCAGGCTACAGTCCATGGGGTCGGAAAGATTTGGACATGACTGAGTGAGCATGCAGCTTAGTGGGCTAGCCACATCAGCATCCCACAGAGGAACCCCCCGACTTCAGTCAACAATTCCCAACACCCATCTCAGTTCTAACCAGGGCCAGCAGGAATCGAACCAGCTCTAGGCATTAATCAGGAGAAGGGGCTTCCATGGCCAGCTTAACTCACTTTCTGGCCTAAGAAAGTCACATCCCCTGTTCCAGATCCAGTCCCTCATCTGCTCAGTGGAGATGTTCTCCTGTTCTCCCTGCCTTGAAACACACTGTAAGAGCAGTCCCAGGGATATACACATTTAAAGCCATTAAAATTGACCTATGCACATTGGTCTTCCCCGGTGACTCAGATGGTAAAAAATCCACCTGCAATGCAGAAGACCCAGGTTCAATTGCTGGGTCAGGAAGATCCCCTGGAGGAGGAAATGCCAACCTACTCTAGTATTCTTTCCTAGAGAATCGCATGGACAGAGGAGCCTGGCAGGCCACAGTCCCTGGGGTCACAAAGAGCTGGACACGACTGAGTGACTGACACTCCACTTCATCCACATTGTGCACTTTGTGTTTGGGAGAAAGGCCTACAGGGTGCTGTTCCTGGGGCCAAGGAAAGTAATCAGAGGCTCTGTCTTCCTGCTGATGTCACTAGGTCTCTTTTTAATGAGATTGAATATGGCCTATCACCTCACCCTAGTCTCACCCCTCTGGGATTGAAATGACCTCATAGAAAACAGGGCAGTTAAGTTGACCTAATAGCATTCCAGCAAGTTCTATCATCCTTTTAAACTGATAAACAAAATCTCAGAGGATATTAAGTTTTCACCAGCTTTTCTTATCTCCTCTTTAAGCTCTGGAAGGCTGGGACCTGTTTTCTTCCTCTTGTATACAACCGTGGGGCTCCACGAGCTGGTTACCGATTTGGTCAGCATTTGGGACCTTGAGTAGCTGCCCTCAGCCTGAGGGAAATGTGGGGAGAGCCAACACTGTGCCTGCCTCAAGCAATAGGTTTCCCCTTGGGGTTACAATGGGTGTTTATGAAACATTTCCCAGAGCAAAATCCTTGTGCAAATACATCCCAGGAAATCCCAACAAGATCCCAGTGGGGCAGATATTCTGAGCTCCATCTATCAGACAAACTAAGGGGCAGAGTCTGGAACAGAATACTCTGAGCTCCATCAGTCCTGCCCACTATCCCATCTCTCGAAGCAGAGACACAGCCTCTGTTGGAAAACTTGAGCATGTTTTGCTCATTTTCAACACGGAACCTTTGCAGGAACTGCCTGGTCTTCCAGGCAAGCATCTGGAGGCACCACACCCCTCAAACTGGGCTCATCCCTCAAGAGCCAGCCCAAAGTCCACCTTCTTCTGGAGGCTCTTCCTGCTGTCCCCAGCCCAGAGTTAGTTACACTGTGTTCCTGCCCATAGATTTGGCTGAACACATGCTGTCTTGCAACATCTCATACCATTGCTTTGTATGGGTGGTGGTGGGGGGCGGGTGGGGGGGGGCAGGTGGGCAGGAGGGAAGGATTTGGTCCTTAGGTCATTATTTAACTTTTCGTGTATATATCTCTTCTCTCCCCAACATGCCTATCAGCTCTAGGTAGGAAACACCTCCGCTCATTCACTATTTCACTCAAGTTTTTCCTTTAAGAAATATTCTATGTCATCCATGCAATAAATAGATGATCCATGATTGCTGCCCTCACAAACACATATTCCTTATTTATTCTTTGATAGTGATAGCGTTAGTCACTCAGTTGCGTCCGACTCTTTGTGATCCCATGGTCCGTCCGTGGAATTCTCCAGGCAAGAATACGGGAGCAGGCTGCCATTTCCTACTCCAGGCAATCTTCCCAACCCACGGTTTGAACCCAAGTCTCCTGCATTGCAGGCAGATTCTTTACCATCTGAGCTACCAGAGAAGCCCATTTATTCTTTATGTCCCTGCTATGATTCCCCGTGGGACCTGCCATAATTCATCTGTAACCAGCAGGCAGGAGTTAATAGTGACAGTCTCTGGCCAGCAAGTTCCAGCTGCGTGTGTCTCTTTTATCTGGTCATAGCCTAGTGAAGACTATTTTTAAGTAGAAAAGCAGGAAGGACCACAGAGATGGGGCCTGAGCAGGGCTGCCTCTGGATGGCAAGCCTAGAAGGGAATTCCTTCTGGGAAAGACTGGAAGCTCCAACCCCAAAAGAGTCAGAGTTCGTGGGTTCTGAAGAGGACTTTAGGCACACCAAAGCCACTCTCGTGGCCCAGATGGGGAAAATGAGGCACCCGGCAGGCTTGTGGCTGATCCAGTGCAGGACTCCCAGCACAGTGCTCTTTTCCTAGGACCCCCTGAGGTATAATTTCCTGCAAAAGGGAAAGATTTATTTTCCCACCTAGCTATTGGAAGTCACTTTGGCACACTCTGGCAGGTGGAAAGAGGTGTGGGGAGACCAATTCACAACAGTGGCTTCCATTACTTTTAAATAGGCTGGAAAACACTTGTGCTCTGATTCTGAGCATCTCCTCCATACCCAGCACTGGGCATGGGATGGGGGTTGGGCTGACTGTACTCGGGAAATCATACAGGACGATCAGCTGTTTGGCAGGTGTGGCCAGTGGGCCCCTTGATAGGAGCGAGACCTGTGAGTGAGAGGGGCTGAGCTTGACTGGAGTTCTGCCCTCCCTGGAAGCCCTCTGACCTTCTCTGAGGGTTCTGTGTAGGGTGGGTGGAGGTGTGTCTGCCCTGCCTACCAGATCACATGGTTGAGGACTAAATGAAGCATCATATGAGGAAGCACCTGTCCCGGAATAGACACTCAGTTTATTTTCACTCGTTCAGAAGGCTGTTTTCATTATTCCCAACCACCTCCTTTGTTTCCCAAATCCCAGAAAAAGCATCCTGGCTAGTCTTTCTGAAGCAGGAATCGGTGAGTGCATGTGGCCCCAACTGCCTCCTCTAGGGGTCATGGTCCTGATGCTCCTGCTCATCCAATCACCCTCAGCATGGGTATTTGGGGCTCAGCGCTTGATGCTTCCTTTCCACATTCCTCACTTTTCTTACCTGTAGAAAGGGACTGCTCATTAAACAGGGAAAAACAAATCTGACTCCACATTGGATGTCTCTTTCACTTTAACCTTTGTGTTGTATTGCTTTTGCTACTAAAGGGATGTTGCCTGTAGCTTAAAGTATACATAACTGCCCATCTCTAGGAACCCTGTGGGCTTCCTTAGTGGCTCAGTGGTTAAAAAAAAAAAAAATCTACCTGCTAATGCAGGAGACACAGGTTCAATCCCTGAATAGAGAAGATCCCATTGGAGAAGGAAATGGCTATCCACTCCAATGTTCCTGCCTGGGAAATCCCATAGAGAGAGGATCTTGGCAGGCTAGAGTCCATGGGGTCAGAGTCAGACACGACTTAGCCAGTAAACAACAACAAGGAACTCTGCCAAGGAATACCTGAGCGTTAAGCTAAAATACCTTTGCTTAGCTCACAGGAAACCCCCTGACCAGACCCACCTGTGAATGGCTGCAGGCAAGAAGCGACAACACATTCCCTCGGGAGTCTGGCCAGAAGCAGGAAATACATGCAACTTACCACCTTCTTTTTACTTTACCTCCTTACCTCCCCCTTTGTTCTATTTAAGGAAAAAACAAACAGCAAACAAACTAGCGTTCAAACCTGGGCAAGATGGTTCTTTGTGACCCTAGTCCACCATCTTCTTGTCTGCTGTCTTTCTGAATAAAACTCCTATTCTTGGGCCTAACAACTCATCTCTATTGATTGGCCTGTTGTGCAGTAAGCAGGACGAGCTTGGACTAACACCGGACTCACTCCTGTGACGTTATGTGGCTCCACTGAGACCCTGCAAGTACACATTCCAGTGGGTCCCACTGGATACATGCTCCTGATTCCCTTCCTTCTCCTTTCTGGAGGGGGCTGTTATTCAGAGAGGGTGGGGAAGGACCTAGAGGCTGGGTGAGAACCTCTTGTCCTCGGCTACCCCACTCTCTTCCCACCCCTGTCTACACCCTTAGCACAGGAAATGCCTTCACTGCTCCAGCCATCAGAAACTACACGCAACGAGGGCCAGCTGCTGCTACCACCACCATTCCAGCCCAAGACACAGAAGACATGTGTGAGACACTCTCCTGTTATAAAAGTGGGCAATGGTAGAAGGGTTGCTGTGGGGGACCTGGCTGTAGAAGACAAGCCACCTCCCTTCTCCCCACTCTGCTTCCACTTTTGAGTGTGGAGAAGTCTAAAGACATAAAGAACTTAGATCTGGATATAGCCTTGAAGGGGTTTCCCTGGTAGCTCAGGTAAAGAATGGTAAAGAATCTGTCTGGCAATGCTGGAGACCACAGTTTGATTCCTGGATTGAGAAGTTCCCCTGGAGAACTGAAGGGATACCCACTCCAGTATTCTTGGCCTTCCCTGATGACTCAGATGGTAAAGAATCCACCTGCAATGCGGGAGACCAGGGTTCCATCCCTGGTCTGGTTGGGAAGAGCCCCTGGAGGACGGCATGACAACCCATTCCAGTATTCTTGCCTGGAGAATCCCCACGGACAGAGGAGCCTGGTGGGCTACAGCCCATGGAGTTGCAAAGAGTCGGACACAACTGAGCGACTAAACATGGCACAGCACATAGGCTTGAAGTTGATTTGTTCCATGACTTTCGAACACTTAAAATTAATTTTTACTTACTTGGGTAAAATTTTAACCGACTCACCTCCCTAAAATTGTGTATGCAGATTTTTTCCTATGAAAGATCTAGTGTACCCTTTCTTTCGTTTAAAAGTTGTTCATTTCTTTATCTGGCTGCGTCGGAGCTTAGTTGCAGCACGTGGGATCTCCGCTGTGGTGCACAGATTCTCTAGTTGTGGCACATGGGCTTAGTTGCTCCATGGCATGTGGAGTCTTAATTCCCTGAGCAGGGATCAAACCCATGTGCCCTGCATTGCAAGGCACATTCTCAACCACTAGACCACCAAGGAAGTACCAACCTTTCTTTTCTAGATGGGGAAACAGAGTCCTTGGAGTGGATGTGGCCTCTTGACAGTCACTCAGGAGTTGGTGGAGATGGAACTAGAGTCCTAGTCCCCTAACGCAGACTCTTCCCACAAGGCTCCACGCTAAGGGGGTGATTACAAACCCTGAGGCTGGCCTCTGTATCTCAGACACAGGCAGGAAGAAGGCAGGGTGGAGCACATGTGGCCTCAGTGGAAAAGAATCCAGGCTGATCCAGGAACTTGGTAAATTTATGTCTTAATCCCATTTCCTAAGAATTGGTTCTTGGAACAAGATCAGTATTTATAACTCAAACTTTTATTGGAAGAAGTTAAAACATAATTTTTGCCTGTTGTTTTTGAGAGGCGCCAAGAACCATTAGGCTTTGGGAATCCCAGAGGGAGGAAATGTGGGCCTCAAACATCAGGCCTTGAAGGATGTCTGTCTCTGGTTCCCACTGTGAGTCGTGGCTTGAGACCTTTCACAGAGTAGACTTGCCTGGCCTTCCCTGCTTTCTCCACCTTGCCTTGCCTTTCTTTTCTTCCCTCCCTCTCCTTCCTTTAACCTTATCTAGTTTGCACCCACAGAAATCACAGCATGAATGACAAGGCCTTACTTTAGGGCAGCAGCCCCAGCCTGTCCCCAGGACACTGGTTCCACTAGAGAAGACGTGGAGTCTCTGGCAATTCAGGACACATCGGCGTAGTGAAGGCTCCATCTGGACAGAACATATCCTGGTCAGTTGACAAGAAGGCATTGCCTCTCTCCAGGCTTTGTGTTCACCCGAACCTACGCCTTTGATCCTTGACTTGAAGAGGGCTCAGGGCCATGGCAGCATGACATAGTTGGGAAAATCTCTGGACAGACTCAGGACCCTGGTTTTAGCAACATGGATGTGATAGCTCTCCTCCTTGTATCTCCACCTGGTGAATTCCTAGCCCACCTCAAGGGCCACCACAAATGTTCCCTCCCCAGCCCACTCCTCCCCAAGAGAAGAGCTTACTTAGTTCTCTCCTCCAGTTCTCATTGAACTTTACTTTTGTTCTGTCAACACACAATGTTGAATGGTACATTCTGGTGTGTGTGTGTGTGAGAGAGAGAGAGCTCTGTAATCAGATGTCATGTGTACATACACAAACAAATACCACTAACGGTATCACCTATGAAAAGCGAGACCTTTCTGTTATTGAAGGAGAAGAATTTCATGGGAATTTAATATACCACAATAATTTATTAACAAATTAACTTACGTCATCTATTGCTCTTACTGACTTACTGGGAAAGAACAACAACTATCTTGAAGCAGCCCACCCACTGGAAGTCAACTCAGTTTTCTTCCTATGGTCAGTAAGCATTCTCCAGTCCCTTAAGAAGCAATAAACAATTCTTCCTGTTTCTGGCTCTGAGAGGAAGTTGAGTGTGCTGGGAGGGAACCCTGGTGTGAGAATGGGCTGCCCTTCTACAACGTCTAGACAGGACTCTTATGTTTAGCTGGAGGCAGTTAAATCAGATTACCCTGGAGGGGAGGAGAACGGGTCTGGTGCTCTAAGACAGAGGTAAATGTGTTTTTAGGTGAAGAGCATTTGTCTTTAGAAAGAGTACACCACACAGCACAGATCTCACAATGTCTGCCTGAAATGACACAGCTGACTCATTCCCACGCTAGTGTTGATGGCGACATCCTTTAAACATCTGGGACCCAGGGTGATGTAGGAGGTGCTGTCGTCCCCGGGTGGGGATTCCAAGCTCCCTGCACACAGGGCCGGGAGGGCCAGGCCTGCATCTTGTGTCACCAGGAGCAACAGCTACCATGGCAACTAGAGGCTGCAAAACCCCCTTTTAAGAATGCAAAGTCCCTAGAGGGCCTTTTGTAAACCCAAGGGAGAGGAAAAAGCAAGGATATGACTATATAAGGATATGAAGGATATGACTATACAGGATACACTCTTCCTACTTAAGGAGGGTCCAAAATAATTCCATTTCCTTTCAATAAAAGCAAGCCATGCTTTTATTATGTAGTGAAAACTGCGAAAGCACAAGAGAACAGGCAAGGAGAGGAGCATCCCTCCCACCCCCTGCTGCCGCACTTCCCACAGGTGATGCTGTGAGTGCTGTCGGTGCTGTGCACATGACATCTGATTATACAGCTGCCACACACACACACACACGCGCGCCAGAATGTCATCTGCTCTGAAGATTGTTCTGCGTCAGCTCACTCAGTGCCACTTGTTCTTCTTAATGACTGAAATATCTGGTCCCCTTTCAATGGATTCAACCTGACTTAGACACCATCAGGAGTGTGACATGAATCGCAGCTGAGTGTCATGGTATAATTTCATCCCTATACTTATGTAGGTATTTAATATTCCATGCATTACCAAGATTTGTATCTGCATCTCTATCCCTCCTAAGAAGTGAGCCTACCAATAGCAAGGGCTGAGATGGAAAGTGGTTTAGCAGTGGCCCAGGAATGTGGGGGTGGGGGTGGGTAGGGACAACAATAAAGTGGACTCAGAGAGAGCTCCTTTGCAGTGATACAAAAGCTCTGTATCACGATTGTCATGATGGGCACAAATCTATACGTGTGATACACAGAACTACACATGCACACACACACACACACCCCTACATACACACCATGAACCCACACAGATGAACACGTACATGTGAACACTGTGTGGCTGTGCCTATGTCAGTTTCCTGGATTTAATATTACACTGTGGTTTCAGTCCAGATATTGCCACTGGGGAAAGCTGTGTGAAGGGCACGTGGGGCCTTTCTGTACCATATTTGCAACTTCCCGTGAATCTATAATTATTTTAAGGTGAAAAGCTAAAAGGCCGGGGTCTGTGACATCCTGGCATTCTAGTCCCAGGTTCTGGTACAAGCCCTGGCACAGAGAGGCACTGAAGGAGTGGACAGTCTCTCCTTTCTGGGCCTCTGTACAGTGAGGCTCCTAAACTAAATAATCTTCACATTTCCAGTCTCCATGTCCTGTTCTGTGCAGGCAGCATATAGTCCTGCCTTGGGATCAGTCAACAGAGCCTTTCTAAGCACTGACCCCCACACTCCCCCTGCTCTCCCTCTCACCCCACAGCCCCCTTGGGCAGAGACCCCATACATCTCCAGCAGAATGCAGAGTGGCTAAAACAGAAGGTGTAGCACTTCTTGAAAACTGATATTCCTGAATACCTCTGACATGAGCAGTGGAAGAATGTGTCAGATGTGTGTAGCTAAGCCTGCTTTGCTCTATCGGCTGAAAACACACAGCCAAGTAAAAGAATTGTGTGATAATTCAGTCTAGGCTCTCAGGCTCACCTTCCTCCAAATGAGGTTGCCTTTCCACCACCTCTATCAACCGAGCTGGACTTGCTGGGATTTAAAGCAGACGCCGGCATGTCGTGGACAGTGTTGGTGCTGCACTCTGACCACTTGGCATCATTCCTGGGTCCCTGCCCTCCTCCCATGGTAGACCCTCACCTCTCCTGGGGGAAACTGCCCTCGGGAGCTGGAGTGGCCCCACGCTAAAGTGAAGAATTCAGGGCATTCCTGGAAGTAGGTGTCCTCCTCCTCTTCTCCCAGTGGGTGGTAGGCGGCAGCATGAGAGCCCAGCCCAGCCTAGGACATCTGAAGTGTTCTTCACACTCCAAGCTACCCTGTCGGATTGGCAGAAGCTGCCCTTATAGGCCTTTGTCTGAGGGTCCCCAGGCTTTGTCCTGCTTCCCCATCCCCTTACCTGTGTCCCCTGGGAACTTAATACAAATTCATGCCTCACTATCTGCTTTGGGACAACCCATCTGAGCAATGCCATCCCTCAACAGTCTAGCCATTGAGACCTGTCTCAGTGCCGCTCCTAAAGGAAGAGAGGTTGTCCCTCCCAGGCTGAAGTTTGGTGAGGAAAAGATGGTTAGAGGAGCTGAAAACAAGGCCTAAGAAGGAAGAAGTAGTAGTTATTCTATCAAAGCTGACATCAACTGCAAATTTAACTTGCTATTGACAAACTATGACCCAGTAAGAGATCTGGAACCTTCTAGAAGACCTAGGAAGAGGAACCACAGTTTGCCCCTCTTCATGAAGCTGGCTTGTTGACCTTTGCCCCCCGTTCTCCGTTTTATCTTCCACTTCCCTCCGTCACCCCCCAGCTCTAGGCACCAGGGCTGTCTTCAGACTCCATGATTTAAAAAGTGCTATTAAGGCAAGAGTACATACAATAAACTACAAATGTTTCAAATGGGCAATTTGATATGTTTTGACCTACATATAGATCCATGAAACTGTTGCCACAGTGAAGACAGTGAACATATCCATCACCCCTCAAAGTGCCCACTGATGGTGATTCTTAAATCAGTGTCAGGAAGACACAGCAATGTGGGAGTAGCCACAGTGAGTGTGCGGGGACACGGGCCCCAGGTGGCATCCTGATCACACTGTTCCTGAGGGTGAATTTGCTGTGTTCAAGCCACCAATTTCCTTTTGGTGTGTGATGATTCTTATACCAGTTTTCTAACTTCTCTATTGATTCTGTTAATAGTCTTCTGATCAGTGTCACTTAAGTTACCCAGAGCTGGTATCTGTTGCTCATAACCTAAAACCTCCTTGATTGACAGATGGTGGGGGTAGAGGGTGATTGTAAACAGATCACTGGACGGGAGTTCTAGTCAGGGGCTGCCCTAGGGCCCTTCAAATCCATCAAGACAGGATGCTCCAGGAGGTTGCCTCCCACCTAGTACCCAGCTCCTCTATGGGCCCTTTAAAGCTCTCAAGAGGGGCCACTTAGGACCAGAACCAGATACACAGCTCGGTTCTCCCAACTGACCTCTGCTGTCACATGGGAGCTTCTGGGGACAACATACTACCCTGCCCCTGCCTGCTAATGTAATATTAAGACAGCTACTCAATGATGATTGAGGCAGATCAGAGGGGAAGTTGGGAGTACAGCCTTTCAGATTGGCATGCCTGATTTCTTAATCCTGGCTCTGTTATTTTAATTGTATGTACTCAGGCCTCCATTTCCTCATCTGCAAAATATAATAAAACCCACCTCAACTGCCTGGAGAATTCCATGGACAGAGGAACCCAGTCCATGTGGTCGCAGAGTCAGACACGTCTGAGCGACTAACTCACACACACACACAGACTGTGCTGAGGTTTAATGAGATGATCCATGCACAGTGAGTGTTTGGATGTGTGCCTGATTGTAACGAAAGTACCTGTTGCTTTGGCAGGTAGGGTAAGACATGCAGAAACAGAAACAACTTTCACAAGGGAAGAAGCATGTTATACTCACAGATCCCTAGAAACAGGAGGCATGGAAACCTTGCAGGTCTACACGGGGAAATACCACGGCCCAGTCAGAAGGCAGAGACGGCAGAGGAAACTGGGTAAGTGTCGGGGTCCAGCCCCAGCAGGATCCAAAGGTACCCTCAGGATGGACGGCGTCAGCAAATGAATGACACGGGGAGGCCAAGCTTCGGTGAGCGAGGCCCGCAACTTTATTTTCAAAAGGAGCTTTTATACCCTGACTTGTACATAGAGGGAGATGAAAGATGCAAGGTCATGCAGAGTCAGCCCAAACACTCCAGCAGTTTTGCCCTTATTGAAACCAGGATTTTTTTCTGTATGCCTTTCCATAAACAAGGGTCTTATGTTACATACATTATCTTCTGGCCTGGAGGCCTGTTGACATTTTATGACCCTTTTTTGATAAAGGTTGATAAACCAGGAAACTTGTTTTCTCTTGAAATGTTTTTTCACTTCAAGTGAACACACAAGTGTTCCCTGAAGTGTTTTTTTCTTTATATTTCTAATCTGTGTCAACCTCAGAAAGTACTAAACAGATTGACATTCTCACGGAGTGAAGATGCAGTGGGTCACAACAAAGAAAGAACTTATTAGCTAAAAGGTCTGATGTGGTTAATACCAAGGCTACTACTTGTTTTTCTTACATTCCAACTACATTTCTTACATTCCAACTACATTGTGCACCTGGGAGTGCATTAGTTAGATAAGGGATATGGGAACCTGGCAGCAAGCATTGGCCCAACAATGAAGCCCTTAACCAGTACTAGTCTAATAATTTTTCACCCCTTAAAGGCCTCTATTCCCATGAAGACTTTTAAAATGTTTAGGCTTCCTGTGCCTTTCATGGTTGGGAAGTTGTGAACAATCATGTGCGTTAGTTGTAAGAGTAAGGAAAAACCTGTCAAGCAAGCTAGAATGCCAACAGAGGGGTTAGAATAAAAATATTCCTTTCATGCCCAGGAGACTTATCAACTTAGAGCCCTAAGTTGATTTTCTCCAGAAAAAGGTGGTTGGGGATAGCTCCCTGCTAATATCAGAAGAGTGGTTGAAGGACATAATATAGTCCTTCAACTATATTGAAGGACATAATATAGTCCTACTGTTTACATAATATAGTAAACAGTAGACAGACAGATTTTGGTTTTGGGGTAGATGTTTGAACAGGTCCAGGAAATCCCTTGAGTCCTGATCTGCCTTTACCTGTCAGGTCTTCTCCACATGACCTTTGTCATGGGTGGGATCTCCCGTGGTGGCTCCCGACAGGTAAGAGCCTTTATTGCAGCTTCCACGGGAAAGATGGGTAAGGGAGGGTATGCAGGCTTAGGACTGGTTTTTAAAATAATTCTAGTGGGCTCTGGGGCGCAGGGGCTATCCTGAGCTGTCTGGTACCTGACCCTGGAATGATTAGGGCAGGAGAATAGAGGCAGCAATCCCTCAGGCACCAAAGGGCAACATGAGGACATCTGTGAGGCCAGGGAGGCTGTTAGCACTGAAAGTCATCGCCCAAGAGTCTCAGCTTTCTCTGAGGATCTGGAAACACAGCGGGGGCCACGGTCTAGATACAGAAGCAGCACAAGTCAAAGGACCGGCAAGGATGTGTAAGAGGGAAAAAGAAGCTGGCTGTGTGTGTGCATATGTGTGTGTGTGTGTACATATGCCTCTGTGTGTTGAGAGGTGGTAGGTGGGCAGGTAGCTTTGGAAGCAGTTGAATTATATTGTCAAGAACACATTTTTAAATCCTTCCCCTGCTGTATCTGCCTGAAGAAAATGTCTGATTTATACATTCTGCAGGACCTCACACATGGGCATTGTTGGTCAACAGCAAACTTACCTGATAATGATCTGCATCATTGTTTCCTGGGGTTTCTCTTGTCTTGATGGAGGCTTGCCACCTTAACTAAAATAGATGTGCTCTTTCTCTGTTCCTCCTGTGTGTGAGCCTCACTTCCCCACATCATCAAGCAGGCTGCTGAGGGCCAACATGGGCTTGCCTGGACCTGTCTTTTATCACCATTCATGGGGACTGGGACAGAGCTTTCAGGCTCAGGTAAAACCACTGCTTACATCCTCATCAACTGAGCAAAATCAGTGAAGGGGTCTTGAAACCAAATAAGAAGTGAGAAGTGAAATATTTCCTGCATATCAGTAAACAAGAATACTACAGTCATTGGTGATTCCAGTCCTCCACCATGAGCTGGTGAGCCCTGAGAAAAATCAGGATGTGAGAACACAGGATCCTGGCCCCAGATAGCTGAAAAATCAAAGGAACAGTTTCAGTGAGCCCAGACTCTTGCATCTTCCCACACATTTGAAAAGTGCTAAATTCCTTAACTTGGGATATCTAGTTTTCTTTAATTAACAGTAATCTTTTGATGTTTTGACTACTTGCCCTTTGTTGTAAAACTCCTTTATATCCTGACTCCTTCCCTCACCTCCTTGGAGCAGCTTCTCAGATCTATCTGAAACACTGTCTCTCCGGGTACAGTCATCATTTTGCCCCAGATAAAACTTAATTCACAGCTCTCATGTTCTGTATTTTTTTTAATTTAACAGAAGTGAAGGACCCCCTTTTGGCCTCTTGAGGCTGAACTGTCCCGGCTATAAGGAGACCGGGACTTTCTCAGTTTAGCACTGAACGCTTTGTGCCCTGCAAAACCCCTGGCCCCAAGCAACCTGGGTCAGTTGGTCCCCTTACCTGGACACGGGTGGTGCTTGCCCTCCAACCTTCTGCACAGGGCTTCTGAGAGTGACTGGTGGGGAGCAGAACCTCCTGTGGGGCCTGCTGGGACTGTACCAGGTGTCCCAGGCACAAGGCCTACTCACAGCACCCCGTCTGTTAGCTCTTGGTTCCAACAGCAGGTTTGATTTCTCAGAAGTCTGGGTTAGATCCCACCAGCTGGAGAGACTGAAAGGGCCACCAAGAGACCAGAAGATCATCCAGGTGGAATGACATGATGTCAGTAAGGAAACAAACTGAACGAGGTTCTGTTGAAAGGTGAGATCTTGGCTTGAGACAAGCAATGTGACAGCATGCTCCAGGAGACAGGAGGCTTGTACACGTGTGATAAAGGAAGACAGGAACAGACTCCCTCCTCCCAACGGCTAGGGGCTCATCAGATAGCTGCATGCTCAGGCAGTGGTCCATGAGCCAAGACTGCCAAATAACACTTATCAGCAGACACAGGGCACTGCTAAAGTAAGATGGGAATGCTGGAAAGACTCTGGTTCCTGTAGAAAAATGAAAACGTCAGTTAAGAATTTGAAAGCAAGGGGACAAGGATAAGGAAGATGGGTCTGAAAGGGATTCAGAAGCAAGTGAGGAAAGCCCAGCCTGGTTTGATCTAAGCAAGCAGAGGAGCAGGAAGAGAGAACAATGAGAAGGTAAGGCCCCAAGTCTTGGAGAGGGACGTCCCCACCAAGGCGAGGGGCGACTCACCAAGAACCAGACGCCCACCTGATTGAAGCATAGCCCCAGTATAAAACTTTACAGTTAGCAAAAACCTCCACTAGCATGTGGTTATTTGATCTGATCTTCACAGTGACCCTGTGATGCATCAAAGCAGTGGTCACCCCACTTTATGGGATCAAGAGATGTACTCCCATAGCAGCAGCAATGAGCCTTCTGAGACAGACAGATGAGACAGATGAGGTAGAGAGATCACCGGTCACCTTGGCCACCAGCATGTCAGCTCACATCTTACATTACACTGTGATGACGGCTGGTCCCAACTGCCCAGATTTTCCATCCTCTTCTGCAAGTCTCAAAAATCCACCCTGTGCTGTCCTTATCCCTAAAGTAAAAACGTAATCACTTGAAGCATGCATAGCTCGGGTTTGTAGAAGAATAGGGAATAGTTGGAAGAAAATGGAAAGCAAGAGGCTCACTTCAGCCAAAAAAATCAATAAGGGTCTGGAAGCCAAGCAGAGGACATGCTCTCGGCCTTCATGTCAACAGATATCTACGGATTAACTGGAAGCTGACTATGAGACAGATCCTGTTCAGACACAGAAATGAGTGAGACACATGTCATAACTGTGAGAATCTTCCTGTTCAGAGGGGAGGCAGACCCAAAACGGATGAAGAGCAATAATCGTGGCTAAGATGGTACCTATTGTCTGCTGAGTGTGAACCCACACTGGCTCAATGCTTGGTGTCGTCTACTTACCTGCCTCTGCAACCTGGTGGGATAGCAGTGTGAGCAGATCAAACTGTGCATGTGAGACGCTGGGCCTGGACAACAGTGAGCAGATGATAAATGCTAGCTGTGGTTTAAAATAACTAACGCCCCTGTTTTAGAAGAGAGAGAAATGAGGCTTAAAGGGGTTAAAGTGATAGGCCCAGGATCCCACACTCTGTGTTGTTTGATTCCTTAATCTTGACCATTGATCCCAGTAGTTCCTTTTTGAAAACTTTTTATTTTATATTGGAATATAGTTATTAACAGTGTGTTAGTTTCAGGCGGACAGCAAAGTGATTCAGTTAGGCATATACATGTATCTATTCTTTTTCCAATTCTTTCCCCATTTAGGTTGTTACCTGATACTGAGCAGAGACCTGCTACAGTAGGTCCCTGTTGGTTACCTATTTTTAAATATAGCAGTCCTGATATCAGTGATTCTTAAGTTTGCTTGTTAAAAACACAGCTTCTGGGGCCCTC
Organism: Bubalus bubalis; assembly: GCF_019923935.1. NCBI lineage: Eukaryota > Metazoa > Chordata > Mammalia > Artiodactyla > Bovidae > Bubalus > Bubalus bubalis. The sequence continues at coordinate 87,036,099 of NC_059167.1, forward strand.
CTGTTGGAGGTTTAGATTTTGTCAGGTTGATGGTGGCAGGGAGGTCATGATGACAAGAAGGAAGTATAACTGGTGTTTAAGAGCCAGAGCTTTGGTCTGAGAACAAACTCCGCTCCTTACTAGCCTTGTGACCTTGCTTAATCTCACCAAGACTCAGTTTCTTGGTCTGTAAAATGGGGTCTGTAATACAGGAGTCTGTAATGTTACTCATTATGCTAATGTACATTCAAGGCACTTTAATAAAATGGTTGAGAGCATAAACTCCAGAGTCAAACTGCTCAAATTCAAATCTGGCTTCACCACTTGCCATTGCTGTTGTTTATTCACTAAGTTGTGTCTGATTCTTCTGCAACATCATGGACTATAGCCCACCAGGCTCCTCTGTCCATGGGATTTCCCAGGCAAGAATACTGGAGTGGGTTGCCATTTCCTTCTCCAGGGGATCTTTCCAACCCAAGGATTGAACCCACATCTCCTGCACTGGCAGGCAGATTCTTTACCACTGAGCCACCTTGTGCTTTTCTGTGCCTCAGTTTCTCATCTATGAGATGAGAGTGATATTATCATCTCCTTCAAGGGGCTGTTCAGTTTTAAAGCATTCATACTTGTAAAGTTTAGAACAGGGCCAGGTGAGAAGGAAGAACTCAACCAGTGTAAGCTGCTGCTATCATTAATATTGTTTTCACCATCATCACCATCCTGGCAAGAGGAAAGAGACTTTAATTAAGGCAGTGGTAGTAGGACTAGATAAGAAAGATCATGGGCACAGAAGATCATGGGCTTATCAAAAGATGAGCTTCAAGGAACAGCAAGAATAAGAAAAGGAGAATGTGCTGACCTTCATTCCCAAACTGGTGGTGGGGCAGTGGGTGGACTTGGGGCAGTCCTGGTCATGCCACTGGCTTGCAGGGTGATCCTGAGCAAGGCCTCCCCTCTCATGATGTCTTGTCTTATGAGGGCCTGCAGTCCTGCAGTCAGCCTAGCTTGTAGATCTCCTCCAATTTTAACACATTGAGAGTCTAGGAGATTTCATGCTGATGTTTTTTAAAAACAACCTTGTGGGCTGGTGGGTTAGGGTATCCTCGTATGTTCCCAAGTTGTCATATTTTAGGCCTTCTGAAGGTTGCGTTGATTTTCAGCACTACATGGGCACAGATCTATGAAGCTTGGCCAGAGAAAGCTGTTTTGTGCCCGAAAGTGAAGCCCAGAGGCTACTGGTTGACACATCCCCCACGTCCCATCTAGGTGACCCAGACCAGAAAGCTCATCTGACAACCCCTGCCTTCTTTAAGAAACACCAGAGACCTCTGGGGAAGTATGTAAGAAATATGGCCCTATCCTCATCTCCTGCCACCTACATGGGGATAAAGTACTGAGGATTGAGGAATCCCAGTCAATGGGAACTGGCCACCCAAGGTTAGTTGCCTGCTCAGCTCACTCCTGCAGAGTAAGGATGGGAGGAACCCCAACCCACTCTAGCAGAGACAAACCCAAGAGCCTGCCTCCAGACTCCTAGCCATTCCTTCAAAGCAAGAGCAGAGATGTCCATAGCAGCCATGATAGTTGGCAATGACCTCTTCCTTTCCCCCTGAGTGGGTTAATTTAGTATTAGATTTCCAAAGTGAAGTGAAGTCGCTCAGCCGTGTTCGACACTTTGCGACCCCATGGACACCAGGCTTCTCCGTCCATGGGATTTTCTAGGCAAGAGTACTGGAATGGGTTGCCATTTCCTTCTCCAGGGAATCTTCCTGACCCGGGGATCGAATCCAGGTCTTTCGCATTGTAGACAGACGCTTTACCTTCTGAGCCACCAGGGAAGTCCAGCTGACGTTGAAATGGTGAAGTCTCTCACTCCTGCTAAAGTTAGTGATACAAATGGGAGACCAAGCCCTCCCCAAGACCCATGGGACGTGCTCCACAGAGGAGGAGTCTTTCCACAGTGGCAGAGGTACTCTGCCTAAAAGAATTATATATATAATATAAAAAAAATACCTGTTCTTCTCAAGTGCACAGAGAACACTCACTAAATTAGACAATAGATCAGTTCACGAAAAAGTCTCAGTAAATTTTAAAAGAGTGAGATCATTCAAAGTATTATCTCCAAACATAATAGAAAAAAAAATCAATAACAGAAGTAAAACTGGAAAATTTACAGGTATGAGGAAATTAATACTATGCACTTTCAAACAACCAATGGATCAAAGAAGAAATTATGAGGGAAATTAAAAATACTTAGAGACAAATAAAAATGAAAACATAATATACAAAAATGGAAACAAGATGGCGGAGGAGTAGGTGGGCGTGGAGTACATCTCTCCCCACGGATACACCAGGAATACACCTTCAGACACAGAAGCGCATGTACAACACCAGCTGAGAGCGAACAGGAGTACCTGACCAGTGGAAAGAATATATAGACCCACGCAAAACTCGGTAGGATGAAGGAACTAGGGGGAAAAACAGGAGTGTTAGTAGGACTGGATGTGCCCTCAGCAGGTGGGGGAACTGAAGCAGGGGTCCGATCCCCACATGGGGCAATTGAGCCAGAGGAGAAACATTTAAGGCTGAGAGGGAAACAGCTGATCTGTGGCAGCCTAAATGGAATGAGAATCAGACAGTCCTTGCCGCAGTCATTCACACCCTGGACAGGGACACAGGTCCCCTGGAAGGTGCAGCAGCTGGGAGCTGGAGTTTAGGGATTGTGGCGCAATCCCAAGGCAAGCGCTGCTCTTGACTGAGGAGAGACGGATTGAGGGGGTATGAGGGAGGAGACTGCAGTGGGATATGCCTGTGGAAGAAAGCCAGGCAGCCATGAAGCAAGGCGATACCGCTGACTCACAGGTAGCAGTGGAGCCATGACCGCAGCCTCTCTCTCCCCACACGCCACCACTGGCAGCTGAACAACAGAGAGGCTGGGCCACCAAACGCCCGACGTCCTGAACTACAGAGTAGGACCCCAGCCAGGGGGCCCCTCTATGTGCCTGACTCCAAACAACAGAGAAGGATCCCAGGCAAGGGCGCCTTCTAAGTGCCTGAATGAGCAGAGCTACGGAGAAAGACTGGCCAAAGAGGCCTCTGATCACCAGCTACAAGAGGCTAAAAAAAAAAAAGACTGATAGGGCCACAACTGCTGGGGCAGAGGCAACTGTGTCCCTGCACAGTTGGCGCTGCCAGGGTCCCCACAAGCCAAGCAGCTGCACCACCTTCATGCTCAACCCTCATGGGGCAGAGCTGCCACAGGCATAAAAGTCTTGCATCTATGCGTGCAGGGTCACTTGGGTCATGTCCGACTCTTTGCAATCCTGTGGACTGTGGCCTGCCAGGTTTCTCTGTCAGGGGGGTTCTCCAGGCAAGAATACTGGAGTGTAATGGCCAATACTGGGTGCCATACCCTTCTAGAGCACTGTATTTCCTGCTGCCCTAGCCACCAACTCCCCTGAGTACCTGGTGCTGCCAGAACCCCTGCGACCCAAGCAGCTGCACCACCTCCACACCTGACCCTCACAGGGGCAAACGCAAGTCCTCCAGGGCAGCCTCAGGAGCAAACCCCAGTGGACGACCGATATGTAGAGCTGGAAATAAAACCACAGTTGAAACCCAGGGGCAGTGTGACTAAGGAAGAAGACCCAAAACCCTCCCACCAGCTGTACAAGCTGCAAATTAAATCCACACGATCAACCAGGCAGACTCTGTGCCTATGGAATATATAAAAGGTCATTGAGAGCCCCCACAAAAGAAAACACACTAGTTCTGATAGCTGTGGACATTGGAGGCAAGAACACACAGGAGTAGGACCAGGTTAGAATTTGAGCTGCCTCCACAGCAGGTCCAGAGACCAGCACAGTGTTGGAGGGCATCCTAGGGAGGTGAGGTGCACCGACTGTGACCCCCAGTCTGGGAAAAGACTCTGACAGCAGTGACTCAAGAAAAACATTTATTATTCTTATATTTTGACTTGTTCTATAGATTCTTTTGGATTTTTTTTTTTACTTTTTTTTCTTTTTTCCCCCCTCTCTGTTGTAGTTGTCAATTTTATTGGCACTATGAAATCTAATTAAGCTTTTGAGGTTTTCTTTTTCTTTTCCTCAGTAACATTTTATATTGTTGCTATAAACCTCTGCCTCTACATTGGGGTTTTGCAGTTCTGTGGAGTTTTTCTTTTCTTTTTTTTTTTTTTTTCTTTCTTCTTCCCATTTATTTTTCTTTTCTCAATTTTATTTTTTAAAACCTATTAATATTTTTTCTACATTTATTCCTTTGTTTGCTTTTCCTACTGTTCTTTTCCCCTTGCAGTTAATCTTTAATGTATATAAATCTTCTTCATCTACCTCTATTTAACTTTACATATCTATTCTTTCTTTCTTTCCTTTCCTCTCAACATATTGTTACTTTTGATTTCATTGCTTTATTCCCCACTTGGCACCTTGCTTTAGTTTTGTTTTACAATTTGTGTTTTAGTTAGTTTTTTTCTTAACTGGTAGATATAATTTTTGGTTTCCTTTGCTTGCTGGGTCAATCTACTGTACTTTAGTTGGACTGTTTTGATTTTGTTTATGGGTGTATATGTATATGTGTATATTCCATTAATTTAATTATTATTTGCCTAATTTTGTAGCTGCCATTTATTTGTCTGGGGTTGATCTTTGGTTTCTCGTTTTGGGGTATTTGTTTTAATCTGACTTAATGCCATAACAAACCACTTGTGGAATCTTCGTTCCTGACCAGAGATGAAGTCCTGAGCCTTTGGAGTGGGAGCACTGACTCCAAGACCCTAGATTACCAGAGAACTAACCCTAGGGAGTATCAAATAGTTAGAACTCACACAAAGGAAACCACTTAAATACAAGACCTGGCATCACCCAACCACCAGTAGCACTCTGTGCAGGATGCCTCATCTAAACAACAAATAAATCAAAAATTCAAATTCAGTCAGAAGCAGACAGGATTACCATCTCACTCAGCCTTGCCCATCAGAGGAAAAAAAAAAAAAAAAAAAAAAAAAAACAAAACAAAAACTCACCACAAATCTCACCCTATATGAAGCTTACACAAACCACTGGACTAAACAGGAGGGCAGAAACCAAAAGGAAGAAAGAATTCAACCCTGACACCTGGGAAAAGGAGACCTCAAACACAATAAGTAAAAAAAAAAAAAAAAAAAGAAAAGAAAAGAAAAGGCAGAGAAATACTACACAAACAAAGGAACAAACTAGAAATACAGAAATCCAAATAAATGAAGAGGAAATAGGCAAACTACCTGAAAAAGAATTCAGAATAATGATAGTAAAGATTATTTTAAAAAACAAACCTTGAAAACAGAATGGAGAAAATGCAAGAATCAATTAACAAAGACCTAGAAGAATTAAGGAGAAGGAAATGGCAACTCCAGTATTCTTGCCTGGAGAATCCCGTGGACAGAGGAGCCTGGTGGGCTGCCATCCATAGGGTCGCAAAGAATTGGACACAACTGAAGCTACTTAGAAGCAGCAGCAGAAGAAGAATTAAAGAATAAACATACAGAGACAAACAACACAATTATTGAAATTAAAAATACTCTAGAAGGAATCAATCGGAGAAGGCAATGGCACCCCACTCCAGTACTCTTGCCTGGAAAATCCCATGGATGGAGGAGCCTGGTGGGCTGCAGTCCATGGGGTCGTGAAGAGTCAGACACGACTGAAGTGACTTAGCAGCAGCAGCAGCAGAAGGAATCAATAGCAGAAAATCTGGAGCAGAAGAATGAATCAGTGAGCTGGAAGATAAAATGGTGGAAATAACTTCTGAAGAGCAGAATAAAGTAAAAAGAATGAAAAGAACTGAGGATACTCTCAGAGACCTCTGGGACAATATCAAGTGCACCAGCATTTGAATTTAGAGGTCCCAGAAGAAGAGAAAAAGAAAGGGTATGAGAAAATTTTTGAAGAGATTATAGTCGAAAATTTCCCCAACATTGAAAAGGAAATAGTCAATCAAGTCCAAGAGGAACAAAGGGTCCCATACAGGATAAACCCAAGGAGAAATATGCCAAGATACATACTAATCAACCTAACAAAGACTAAACACAAATAAAGAATATTAAAAGCAGCAAGGAAAAAGCAACAAGTAACATACAAGGGAAATCCCATATGTTTAACAGCTGATCTTTCAGCAGAAACTCTGCAGGCCATAAAGGAATGGCAGGATATATTTAAAGTACTGAAAGGGAAAAATCTACAACCAAGATTATTACTGTACCCAGCAAGGATCTTATTCAAAACTGATGGAGAAATCAAAAGCTTCTCAGAGAAGCAAAAGTTAAGAGAATTCAGTACCACCAAACCAGCTTTACAACAAATGTTAAAGGGACTTATATAGTCAAGAAATACAAGAGAAGAAAAATATTTATAAAATCAACCCCAAACAACTAAAAAAAATGGCAATAGGAACAAATATATCAATAATTACTTTAAATGTAAATGGATTAAATGCTCCAACCAAAAGAAACAGACTGGCTGAATGGATACAAAAACAAGACCCATATATATGCTGTCTACAAGAAACCCACTTCAGACCTAAAGACACATATAGACTGAAAGTGAGAGGATGGAAAAATATATTCCATGCAAATGGGAACCAAAAGAAAGCTGGAGTAGGAATCCTCATATTAGACAAAATAGACCTTAAAATAAAGATTACAAAAGATAAAGAAGGACACTACATAATGATCAAGGGATCAATCCAAGAGGAAGACATAACAATTGTAAATATCTATGCACCCAACATAGGAGCACATCAATACATAAGACAAACACTAACAGACATAAAAGGAGAAATTGACAGTAACACAATAATAGTAGGAGACTTTACACCCCACTTACACCAATGGACAGATCATCAAACAGAAAATTAATAAGGAAACACAAGTCTTAAGTAATACATTAGATATTAGATGACATGGATCTCATTGATATCTTCAGGACATTCCATCCGAATGCAGAAGAATACACCTTCTTCTCAAGTGCACATGCTGCATTCTCCAGGATAGACCACATCTTGGGTCACAAATTAAACCTCAGTAAATTTAAGAAAATTGAAATCACATCAAACAACTTCTCTGACCACACCGCTATGAGACTAGATATCAACTACTAGAAAAAAAGTATAAGAAACACAAAAACATGGAGATGAAACAACACGTTTCTAAATAACCAACAGGTTACTGAAGAAATCAAAAGGGAAATCAAAAAATTTCTAGAAACAAATGACAATGAAAACACAACAACTCAAAACCTATGGGATGCAGCAAAAGCAGTCCTAAGAGGTAAGTTCATAGAAATATAATCCTACCTTAAGAAACAAGAAAACATTGAATAGACAACCTAACTTTACACTTAAAACAACTGGAAAAAAAAGAACAAAAAACCGCAAAATTAGTAGAAAGAAAGAAATCATAAAGATCCAAGCAAAAATAAATGAAAAAGAAATAAACAATAGTAAAGATTAATAAAACTAAAAACTGGTTCTTTGAGAAGATAAACAAAATTGACAAACCTTTAGCCAGACTCATCAAGAAAAGGAGAGAGAAGAATCAAATCAATAAAATCAGGAATGAAAAAGGAGAGGTTACAACAGACAATGCAGAAATACGAAGGAGTATAAGAGACTATTATGAACAACTATATGGCAATAAAATGGATAACCTGGAAGAAATGGACATGTTCTTAGAAAAGCTCAATCTTCCAAGACTAAACCAGGAAGAAATAGAAATTATGAACAATCCAATTACAAGCACTGAAATTGTAGCTGTGATGAAAAATCTCCCCCCAAAACAAAAGCCCAGGACCAGATGGCTTCACAGGAGAATTCTATCAAACATTTAGAGAAGACCTAATGCCTATCCTTCTAAAACTCTTTCCAAAAATTGCAGAGGAAGGAACACTTCCAAACTCATTCTACGAGGCCACCATCACCCTGATACCAAAACCAGATGAAGACAACACAAAAAAAGAAAACTATAGGCCAATATCACTGATGAACATAGATGCAAAAATCCTCAACAAAATTTTAGCAAACAGAATTCAGTAACACATCAAAAAGCTCATACACCATGATCAGCTCAGCTCAGTCGTGTCTGACTCTTTGCGATCCCATGAATCGCAGCACACCAGGCCTCCCTGTCCATCACCAACTCACAGAGTTCACCCAAACTCATGTGCGTCGAGTTGGTGATGCCATCCAGACATCTCATCCTCTGTCGTCCACTTCTCATCCTGCCCCCAATCCCTCCCAGTCAGGGTCTTTTCCAATGAGTCAACTCTTCTCATGAGGTGGCCCAAGTATTGGAGTTTCAGCCTCAGCATCAGTCCTTCCAATGAACACCCAGGACTGGTCTCCTTTAGGATGGACTGGTTGAATCTCTTTGCAGTCCAAGGGACTCTCAAGGGTCTTCTCCAACACCACAGTTCAAAAGCATCAATTCTTTGGCGCTCAGCTTTCTTCACAGTCCAACTCTCACATTCATACATGACTACTGGAAAAACCATAGCCTTGACTAGACGGACCTTTGTTGGCAAAGTAATATCTCTGCTTTTTAATATGCTACCTAGGTTGGTCATAACTTTCCTTCCAAGGAGTAAGCGTCTTTTAATTTCATGGCTGCATTCACTATCTGCAGTGATTTTGGAGCCCCCCAAAATAAAGTCTGACACTGTTTCCACTGTTTCCCCATCTATTTCCCATGAAGTGATGGGCAGTGCCAAAGAATGCTCAAACTACCGCACAATGCATTCATCTCACACCATGATCAAGTTGGGTTTATTCTAGGAAACCAGGATTCTTAAATATACACAAATCAATCAATGTGATATACCATATTAACAAATTGAAAGATAAAAACCAGATGATAATCTCAATAGATGCAGAAAAAGCCTTTGACAAAATTCAGCACCCATTTATGATTAAAACTCTTCAAAAAATGGGCATAGAAGGAACCTACCTCAACATAGTAAAGGCCATATATGATAAGCCTACAGCAAACATTATTCTCAAAGGTGAAAAACTGAAAGCATTCCCCCTAAGATCAGGAACAAGACAAAGGTGTCCAGTTTCACCACTATTATTCAACATAGTTCTGGAAGTCCTAGCTACAGCAATCAGAAAAGAAAAAGAAATAAAAGGAATCCAGATTGGAAAAGAAGAAGTAAAGCTCTCATTGTTTGCAGATGACATGATACTGTATATAGCAAACCCTAAAGATAGTATCAGAAAATTACTAGAGCTATCAGTGAATTTAACAAGGTTGCAGGATACAAAATCAAAACACAGAAATCACTTGCATTTCTATATACTAACAGTGAAAAATCAGAAAGAGAAACTAAGGAATCAATACCATTCACCACTGCAATGAAAAGAATTAAATATCTAGGAATAAACTTACCTAAGGAGACAAAAGAACTGTACACAGAAAATTATAAGACACTAATGAAAGAAATCAAAGATGACATAAACAGATGGTGAGATATTCCATGTTCCTGGGTAGGAAGAATCAATATTGTGAAAATGACTATACAACCAAATGCAATCTACAGTTTAAATGTGATCCATATCAAATTACCAATGGCATTTTTTTCACAGTACCAGAACAAAAAATTTCACAGCACATATGGAAACACAAAAGACCCTGAATAGCCAAAAGAGTCTTGAGAAAGAAGAATGCAGCTGGAGGAATCAACCTTCCTGACTTCAGGTTATATTACAAGGCTACAGTCATCAAGATAGTATGGTACTGGCACAAAAACAGAAATATAGACCAATGGAACAAGATAGAAAGCCCAGAAATAAACCCATGCACCTGGGGGTACCTTATTTTTTACAAAGGTGGCAAGAATATACAATGTGGCTAAGACAGCCTCTTCAATAAATGGTGCTGGGAAAACTGGACAGCTACATGTAAAAGAATGAAATTAGAACACTTCCTAACACCATACACAAAGATAAACTCAAAATGGATTACAGACCTAAATGTAAGACCAGAAACTATAAATCTCTTAGAGGAAAACATAGGCAGAAAGAACATTCAATGACATAAATCAAAGCGAGATCCTCTATGACCCACCACCTAGAGTAATAGAAATAAAAACAAAAGTAAACCAAGTGGGACCTGATTAAACTTAAAGGCTTTTGCACAGCAAAAGAAACTATAAGCAAGGTGAAAAGACAACCCTCAGAATGGGAGAAAATAATAGCAAATGAAACAACTGACAAAGGATTAATTTCCAAAATATACAAGCAGGTCAGATAACTCAATACCAGAAAAACAAACAACCTAATCAAAAAGTGGGAAAAAGACCTAAACAGACATTTCTCCAAAGAAGACATATAAATGACTAGCAAACACATGAAAAGATGCTCGACATCGCTCATTATTAGAAAAATGCAAATCAAAACCACAATAAGATATCACCTCACACTGGTCAGAATGGCCATCATCAAAAAGTCTACAAACAATAAATGCCGGAGAGTCTGTGGAGAAAAGGGAATGCTCTTGCACTGTTGATGGGAATGTAAATCGATACAGCCACTATGGATGACATTATGGCAATTCCTTAAAAAACCAGGAATAAAACCATCATACGACCCAGCAATCCCACTCCTAGGCATATACCCTGAGGAAACCAAAATTGGAAAAAACACATGTATCCCATTGTTCATTGCAGCACTATTTACAATAGCTAGAACATGGAAGCAAGCTAGATGTCCAGGATAAAGAAGTAGTGGTAACATATACACAATACAGTATTTCTCAGCCATAAAAAGGAATGCATTTGAGTCAGTTCTAATGAGGTGGATGAACCTAGAGCCTATTATACAGAGTGAAGTAAGTTAAAGAATGATAAATATTGTATTCTAACACATGTATTTGGAATCTAGAAAAATGGTACTGAAGAATTTGTTTACAGGGCAGCAATGGATAAACGGACATAGAGAATAGACTGATGGACATGGTGAGAGGGGAGGAGAGAGTGAGATGTATGGAAAGAGTAACATGGAAACTTACATTACCATATGGAAAATAGATAGCCAACAGGAATTTGCTGTATGGCTCAGGAAAGGGATGGGAAGGGAGATGGGAGGGAGGTTTAAAAGGGAGAGGATATTTGTATACCTATGGCTGTCTGAATGCAGAGTTCCAAAGAATAGCAAGAAGAGATAAGAAAGTTAATGCAGCAATCAATGCAAAGAAATAGAGGAAAACAACAGAATGGGAAAGACTAGAGATCTCTTCAAGAAAATTAGAGATACCAAGGGAACATTTCATGCAAAGATGGGCTCAATAAAGGACAGAAATGGTATGGACCTAACAGAAGCAGAAGATATTAAGAAGAGATGGCAAGAATACACAGAAGAACTGTACAAAAAAGATCTTCACGACCCAGATAATCACGATGGTGTGATCACTGACCTAGAGCCAGACATCCTGGAATGTGAAGTCAAGTTGGCCTTAGAAAGCATCACCACAAACAAAGCTAGTGGAGATGGTGGAATTCCAGTTGAGCTATTTCAAATCCTGAAAGATGATGCTGTGAAAGTGCTGCACTCAATATGCCAGCACATTTGGAAAACTCAGCAGTGGCCACAGGACTGGAAAAGGTCAGTTTTCATTCCAATCCCAAAGAAAGGCAATGCCAAAGAATGCTCAAACTACCGCACAATTGCACTCATCTCACACGCTAGTAAAGTAATGCTCAAAATTCTCCAAGCCAGGCTTCAGCAATACGTGAACCGTGAACTTCCTGATGTTCAAGCTGGTTTTAGAAAAGGCAGAGGAACCAGAGATCAAATTGCCAACACCCACTGGATCATGGAAAAAGCAAGAAAGTTCCAGAAAAACATCTATTTCTGCTTTATTGACTATGCCAAAGCCTTTGACTGTGGATCACAATAAACTGTGGGAAATTCTGAAAGAGATGGGAATACCAGACCACCTGACCTGCCTCTTGATGAATTTGTATGTGGGTCTGGAAGCAACAGTTAGAACTGGACATGGAACAACAGACTGGTTCCAAATAGGAAAAGGAGTACGTCAAGGCTGTATATTGTCACCCTGCTTATTTAACTTATATGCAGAGTACATCATGAGAAACCCTGGACTGGAAGAAACACAAGCTGGAATCAAGATTGCCGGGAGAAATATCAATAACCTCAGATATGCAGATGACACCACCCTTATGGCAGAAAGTGAAGAGGAACTCAAAAGCCTCTTGATGAAAGTGAAAGAGGAGAGTGAAAAAGTTGGCTTAAAGCTCAACATTCAGAAAATGAAGATCATGGCATCCGGTCCCATCACTTCATGGGAAATAGATGGGGAAACAGTGGAAACAGTGTCAGACTTTATTTTGGGGGCTCCAAAATCACTGCAGATGGTGACTGCAGCCATGAAATTAAAAGGCGCTTACTCCTTGGAAGGAAAGTTATGACCAACCTAGATGGAATATTCAAAAGCAGAGACATTACTTTGCCAACAAAAGTTCGTCTGGTCAAGGCTATGGTTTTTCCTGTGGTCATGTATGGATGTGAGAGTTGGACTGTGAAGAAGGCTGAGCACCAAAGAATTGATGCTTTTGAACTGTGGTGTTGGAGAAGACTCTTGAGAGTCCCTTGGACTGCAAGGAGATCCAACCAGTCCATTCTGAAGGAGATCAGCCCTGGGATTTCTTTGGAAGGAATGATGCTAAAGCTGAAACTCCAGTACTTTGGCCACCTCAAGTGAAGAGTTGACTCATTGGAAAAGACTCTGATGCTGGGAGGGATTGGGGGCAGGAGGAGAAGGGGACGGCAGAGGATGAGATGGCTGGATGGCATCACTGAGTCGATGGACGTGAGTCTGGGTGAACTCTGTGAGTTGGTGATAGGGAGGCCTGGTGTGCTGCAATTCATGGGGTCGCAAGGAGTTGGACACGACTGAGCAACTGAACTGAACTGATGGCTGATACATGTTGAGGTTTGACAGTAAACAACAAAATTTTGTAAGGCAATTATCCTTCAATTAAAAAAAATGAATTAAAATAAAAAATATACAAAAATGTGTTGAATGCCATGAAAGCAGTACTCAGAGGGAAACTTATAGCAGTAAATGCCTATGTTAAAACAAAGAAATATTTTAAATGAATAATTTAGGGACTTCCCTAGTAGACCAGTGGTTAAAACTCTGTGCTTCCAGTGCAGGCAACACAGATTCCATCTCTGGTCAGGGAACTAGGGTCCCACATGCTGCACAGCCAAAAAATAAAATAATAATAATTTAGCTTTACACCTTAAAGAACTAGAAAAAGAACACAATAAACACAAAGCTAGAAGGTGGAAGAAAATAATAAATATTAGAATGAAGATAACAAAGTTAGAGCATAGGAAAACAGAATAAGTGAAAATAAAGTTAGTTCTTCGAAAAGACCAACAAAATTGACAAATTTTTAGCTAGAATAACATAGGAAGAGAAAGAGGAGATCCAAATAACTAAAATCAGAAATGAAAATGAGAACATTACTACCTACTTTACAGTAATAAAAATAATTATAAGAGAATACTATAAACCATTGTATGCCAAAAAATTAGATCTAGATGAAATGTACAAGTTCCCAGAAACACAGATATCAAAAACAGACTCAAGAAGAAATAGAAAATCTTGATAGACTTATAGTCAGTAAAGATTGAGTCCATAATCAAAAACCTCCTTCCCAAGGAAGAAAAGCTCAGAACTAGATGGTGTCACCAGTGAATCTACCAAACATTTAAAGAAAAATTTACATCAATCCTTCACAATTCTTCCAAAGGACAGAAGAGGAGGGAATACCTCCTAATCATTCTATGAGGTCAGATAAACACATTTCAAGAAAAATTACAGCTCAATATACTTTATGAATATAGATACAAAATTCTTTAAGAAAATACTAGCAAACAGAATCCACTGACGTATTAAAAAGAATAGATACTATGTCCAAGTAGGATTTATCTCAAGAATGCAAATGTGAATCAGTATAAGAAAATCAATCAGCGTGATACACCACATTAATAAAAGAAATGAAAAAATCATATTATCTTCCCAACTGATGCAGAAAAATCATTTGACAAAACTCAACATCCTTTCATGTTAAAAAAAAAAATTAAGAAAACTAGAATTGACTAGCACTTTCTCAACATGATAAAGGGCATTTATAAAAAAAGAACCCACAACTAGCATCATACTCAGTGGTGAAAGACTAAAAGCTTTCCCCCTAAGAACAGGAACTAGATAAAGATGATCACTTTCTCCCCTGCTGTTCAACATTTACTGGAAGTTCTAACCAGGGCAATAAGGCAAGAAAAAGAAATTAAATGCACCCAAAAGGAAAAGAAGTCTATCTATCTCTATTTGCAGATGACATGATCCTATATAGAGAAAGTCCAAATAATCCACATAGCTACAATAACTATATAGTATTATATAGTAACTACACACTATAATAAATTCAGAAAAGTTGCACAGTAGACAAAATCAGTTATGTTTCTATACATCAACAATGACCAAGCTGAAAACAATTCCATTTACAATAGCATTCAAAACGATCAAGTACCTGAGAATAAATTTCCCCAAAGAGGTGATTTTTACACTAAAAATATAAAACATTGTTAAAAGGCACTAAAGAAGACCTAAACAAACAAACAAACAAAAAATCCTTTGTTGATGGAATATTTCTATTTTAAGGCCCAAGGATATCTACAGATTTAATGCAATCCCTTTTAAAATTCAAGCAGCCTTTTTTATTTTTATTTTTTTAAGGAATGGAAAAGCTAGTTCTCAAATTCACATGGAATTGCAAGTTGCCCTGAATGAGCAAAAACAATCTTAAAAAAGAAAAACAAAGTTAGGGAACTCACACTTCCCCATTTCAAAACTTATTACAAATCTACAGTAACCAAAATAGTGTCATAATAGCAGAGGGATAAACATGTAGATCCGGAGAAGGCAATGGCACCCCACTCCAGTACTCTTGCCTGGAAAATCCCATGGAGGGAGGAGCCTGGTGGGCCGCAGTCCATGGGGTCGCTAAGAGTCGGACATGACTGAGCGACTTCACTTTCACTTTCCACTTTCATGCATTGGAGAAGGAAATGGCAACCCCCTCTAGTGTTCTTGCCTGGAGGATCACAGGGACAGGGGAGCCTCGTGGGCTGCCGTCTATGGGGTCGCACAGAGTCGGACACGACTGAAATAACTTAGCAGCAGCAGCAGCAGCAAACATGTAGATCAATGGAGTAGAATTCAGAGTTCAGAAATAAACTCATTTATCTATTGCCAGTTGATTTTCAACACTGGTACAAGACCATTCATTGGGAAAAAGTAACCTCTTCAACAAATGGTGCTGGGACAACTGGATATTCAAATACAAAAGAGTAAAGTTCAACTCCTATCCACATCACATACAAAAATTAACTCAAAATGGATCAATGACCTAAGTATTAATACAAGAGCTCATACTACAAAACTCATAATAAAATATACACTATCATATGTATCTTGGAAAGCAAGGACTAAAGAAAGAATTTTCAAATGAACGTTTCAAGAACTTTGCCAGACTATAGAGGAGATATTTTGAATATTCTCAAATCATGCTACACAGCTTTGACCCTGTATAAGCATAGAAAACCTCTTTAAAGCTGCAAGTAACACAAAGCTATCATTTATTAAGCACTTAGTATGTACCAGTCCCTTCACATATGCTATTCTTTTTAAACTTTTTAATTCACCCAATATCAACAGGTATTCTACATCATTGAAAAAAAAAATAGAAGCTACAATCTGGAATTCCCTCAAATTTTTGCTACAGAACCTATAAGCTCACCTTTATCTGAGCCCATTCTTTCTCCTTCCCTCCTATTGCAATAAAAGAGGTGTTAATCTCTTCATCTATAGAAAAAAAATACTCTACCAGAACTCTGTATCTCATTTGCTCCATTTCACCCTACCCATCTTCAATCTCTCCTTTTCTTCTGGCTCCTTCTCATCAGCTCCTAAACATGAGTCTCACCTATCTCAATATAACAAACTAATATTTTCCCTCCAGATAATCATCTTTACTTTCCCCTCCAGATAATCATCTTTTCCTCTCATTCTAGTCAGGTAAGTATCTCAAGAA
This sequence comes from Bubalus bubalis, assembly GCF_019923935.1. NCBI lineage: Eukaryota > Metazoa > Chordata > Mammalia > Artiodactyla > Bovidae > Bubalus > Bubalus bubalis. Next base: position 87,052,250 of record NC_059167.1, read on the forward strand.
ACGAATCACCAGTCCAGGTTTGATGCATGATACAGGATGCTCGGGGCTGGTGCACTGGGATGACCCAGAGGGATGGTATGGGGAGGGAGGTGGGAGGGGGGTTCAGGATTGGGAACACGTGTACACCCATAGAGGATTCATGTTGATGTATGGCAAAACCAATACAATATTGTAGAGTAATTAGCCTCCAATTAAAATAAATTTAAATTAAAAAAAGAATTGTCTATATTTTATATCTCTATTTTCTTAACTGATTTGTCCAGTATGCCTTCCTCATCAACACCTCTACCACAACCATTTTTGCACTAATTGAGAACAAGATCTTTGGTCTTTATCTCGATTTCTCAATTACAACAGTGTCAATTCCTCCCAAGTTATATATTTCACATAAAGACTTTAGTTCCAACTGAAAGTACAGGAGGCAGATATTGTTACTGAGGCTGCACAGGGATATTCCTGAGCAAATGGCTTGGGATAAGATGCTCAGCTTTGCGGGAGAAGTGAGGGCAGTGGAGAAAGGCAGTGAAAGAAGAGAAGCAGGGAGGAATGAACCACCTCCCCCGCGAGGGGCACCCCATCAGTGAGTATGTTCTTGAAATGACACAGGAGCAGGGTTCTTCCAGGCTCCACATTTGCCCCTTTCATCATGAAGGAAGACTAGCTGAAAAGAATAGATGCTTTGAATACTGCTGTGAAGCAGAAGAAAACCAAGACAGTGTTTTAGTTAAATAAGTAAAGGAGAGGGGAAAAAAAGGAAAGGAAGCACAAAGCCCAAAGTACCGGTGGCAAATATCCACCAGGGAAGATGAGCATGATGAGGAAGATCCCAAAGATGGCAAATTCTTCTTTCTTGAAATACTTTTCCTTTGGCTTCTATTTTGGAGAAGAAAATGGCAACCCCCTCTAGTATTCTTACCTGGGAAATCCCACGGATATAGGAGCCTGGTGGGCTATAGTCCAGGGGGTCACAAAGAGCTGGACATGACTGAGCGACTTCCCCTTCACTTCACTTGACTTCCATTTAACTACACTTTCCCTAGTATGCCTCTTACTTCTCTATTCTTGCCCCCAGTTGCTTTAGGAGCTTCTTTTCTTTTTTGTCTTTTTTTTTAATTTATTTATTTTAATTGGAGGCTAATTACTTTACAATATTGTTATTTGTCTTTTTAAATTGGAGTTCCTTAAGCCTTAGTTCTAAGCCTTCTTCTCTTCTCTATATATTACATAGAGAATCTTGCTATTTCAATGGCTTATATTTCCATTTATATGCAGATAGCTCCTAAATACTTATATTCCCAGCTATTTCTTAAGCTTTAGACCAATATATCTAACTGGTACATGTCTCATAGGCATATTAAATATATTAAAAAATAGCATTTCCAAAATAATCTCATCCATAAATTTGCTTACTCTTAAACCGAGAACTTCCAGATGTTCAAGCTGTATTTGGAAAAGGCAGAGGAACCAGAGATCAAATTGGCAAAATCCGCTGGCTCATAGAAAAAGCAAGAGAGTTCCAGAAAAACATCTATTTCTGCTTTATTGATTACGCCAAAGCCTTTGACTATGTGCATCACAATAAATTGTGGAAAATTCTTAAAGAGAAGGGAATACCAGACCATCTTACCTGCCTCCTGAGAAATCTGTATGCAGGTCAAGAAGCCACCTATTAGAACTGACATGGAACAAAAGACCAGTTCCAAGTTGGGAAAGGAGTACGTCAGGGCTGTATATTGTCACCTGCTTATTTAACCTATATGCAGAGTACATCATGTGAAATGCCGGCTGGATGAAGCACAGGCTGGAATCAAGATTGCAGGGAGAAATATCAATAACCTCAGATATGCAGAGGACACCACCCTTATGGCAGAAAGTGAAGAGGAACTAAAGAGCATCTAGATGAAGGTGAGAGAGGAGAGTGAAAAAGCTGTTTTAAAATTCAGCATTCAAAAAATGAAGATCATGGCATCCAGTCCCATCATTTCATGGCAAATAGATGGGAAAACAATGGAAACAGTGACAGACTTTATCTTTTTGAGCTCCAAAATCACTACAGATGGTGACTGCAGCCATGAAATTAAAAGATGCTTGCTCCTTGGAAGAAAAGCTATGACCAACCTAGACAGCATATTAAAAAGCAGAGACATTACCTCGCTGACAAATGTCCATCTGGTCAAAGTTATGGTTTTTCCAGTAGTCATGTATAGATGTGAGAGTTGGACCATAAAGAAAGCTGAGCACTGAAAAATTGATGCTTTTAAACTGTGGTGTTGGAGAAGACTCTTGAGAGTCTCTTGGACTGCAAGGAGATCAAACCAGTCAATCCTAAAGAAAATAAACAATATTCATTGGAAGGACTGATGCTGAAGCTGAAACTCCAACTTTGGCCACCTGGTGCAAAGAACTGATTCATAGGAAAAGGCCCTGATGCTGGGAAAGATTAAAGGCAGGAGGAGAAGGGGATGACAGAGGATGAGATAGTTGGATGGCATCACTGACTCAATGGACATGAGTTTAAGCGAGTTCTTGGAGTTGGTGATGGACAGGGAAGCCTGGCGTGGGGCAGTCCATGGGGTTGCAAAGCGTCGGATACAACTGAGTGACTGATCTGAACTGAATGTGTTAATATTATTGAGCATTCCTTTGTCTTAGACATCAATCACCAAGTTCTAGTAATTCTTAAATCCTAAATATCTCTTAAACTCAACTATTTATTTCTAGTCCCTCTGTTACCTTCCAGATCCAGAACATCGTCTTTCACCAGATTCCTATAGTCTCCTAACTGACTTCTACTCCCAATCTTGTTCCCTCCTTTATGTACCCTGCAGCCAACTAGAATGACTTATTCAAAATGTTTAAAATCATTTAAAATATTCTTATGGTCTTTAGGACAAAGCACAAACTCCTGCTGCTGCTAAGTCGCTTCAGTCGTGTCCGACTCTGTGCAACCCCATAGATGGCAGCCCACGAGGCTCCCCTGTCCCTGGGATTCTCCAGGCAAGAACACTGGAGTGGGTTGCCATTTCCTTCTCCAACAAACTCCTAAATACAACTAAAATCCCTGGACATTATTTATAAACTAGATATAAGATATAGACTCTTAAAGTTGAACAAAAAAAGGTATACTGGCTAAAGACCTCTAAACCCAAGAAATGACATGGTAGTGCATTCAACATGGACTTCCCTGGTGGCTCAGTCGGTAAAGTGTCTGCCTACAATGCAGGACACCTGGGTTCTAACTCTGGGGTGGGAAGATCTCCTGGAGAAGGAAATGGAAACCCACTCTAGTATTCTTGCCTGGAAAATCCCATGGACAGAGGAGCCTGGCAGGCTACAGTCCATGGGGTCACAGAGAGTTGGACACAACTGAGCGACTTCACTTGCAGTGCATTCTCCCGATTTCCTTCTTTGCCTCATATACCCCAGACTTGGAGCTGAAGAAGTTGACAACTCTGAAAAAGGAGGCAGCACATACATAAAAACTCCATAAAAGCCATTCCCTTTAGTCAAAGGATCTGGGAAGGGGGCAGGCTAACAATGCAGAAAACTTTTAGATAGTAACCACTCTATTCCCTTAAAATAATACAGAAAAACTTGGACCTCCGGTCCAACCATCTCTACCAGCAAAAGCCAAGTAGGGATGCTGCCCTCACCAGTGTGGTGCCAGAGAAAGGGGAGTAGGAAGCCATAAATTTCATCCCTGATGGGTGTACTAAATAGTGGAGACCATGGGGACAGCCTGGACTTTTCTACCTCTATTCAGCAGTAGTAAGTCATCTTTCCTGCTCACCACTACAGTGGTGAAAAAGGAGGCCTAGTGGAGACTCAGAATGTTCACCACTAACTTAGTAGGAATGATAATCAACTGATGTCAATACCAAGATGATAGAGATGTTAGAATTATATGACGAAAATGTTAATGTAGCCATCATAAAATGCTTCAGTGAACATTATAATCAATATAAATGAAAAAGTATAAAATCTCCCCAAGAAACAGAAGATATAAAGGAGTACCAAATGAAAATTTTAGAATTGAAAAATAAAATAGCTGAAACAAAAAGCTAAGTGAACAGTCTCAACAGCAGAATAGGGGGCAGGAGTCAGGGAACAGAGGAAAGAATATGTAAACTTGAAGACAGAGTAATAGAAATTACACAAATCTGAATGAGAAAGCAAACCAAAAAGATAAATGAAGAGAGCCCCAGAATCCACAGTACTGTAATAAAATGACATGCCTGTCACAAGAGTCCTAGGAAGAGAGATTAAGGTAGAGTTGAAAAAGTGCTCAAAGAAATAATGAATGAAAAGTTCACAAATTTGGCAAAACCCATAAGCCTATAGATAAAAGAACCTAAACAAATTCCAAATAGGATAAGTCTAAAATAATCCACACCAAGACATATTGTAGCAAATGTCTCAAAATTAAAGTCAAAGAAAAATCCTCAAAAGCAGTGAGAAAGAAGTGACATCTTACCACCAAGAAAAGACAAAACAAATGGCAGTGGATTTCTCATCAGTTATACTTCTGTATTTTAGTAATGACCATGTGAACACTGAAATTCAAATACCATTCTAAGTGGTTCAAAAATGAAATAAGTATGCTGCTGCTGCTAAGTTGCTTCAGTCGTGTTCGACTCTGTGCAACCCCATAGACGGCAGCCTACCAGGCTCCGCCGTCCCTGGGATTCTCCAGGCAAGAACACTGGAGTGGGTTGCCATTTCCTTCTCCAATGCATGAAAGTGAAAAGTGAAAGTGAAGTCGCTCAGTCATGTCCTATTCTTAGCGACTCCATGGACTGCAGCCTACCAGGCTCCTCCGTCCATGGGATTTTCCAGGCAAGAGTACTGGAGTGGGGTGCCATTGCCTTCTCTGAAATAAGTATAAACCTAGCAAAAGGTAAGAAGGCTTGTCTACAGAAAACTCAAAGTACTAATGAAAGAAATTAAAGATCTAAATAAATGGAGAGACAGACTGTGTGAATGGATTGGAAGATTCAGTAAAGATGTTACTCATCTCTAAACTGATATCTAAATTTGATGCAGTTTCTATCAAAATCCCAAAAAGATTTTTTTTTTTTGTAGACATAGGCAAGTTTTTTATAAAATTTACATGGAAAGGCCACAAAGCTAGAATAACTATTTAAAATAAGAGAAAAAATGGGAGAGGGACTTCCCTGGTGGTCTAGTGGTTAAGACTCTATGCTCCCAGTGGAGGGGGCACTGGGTTGGTTCCTAGTTGAATAACTAAGATCCTGCATACCCCATGGTGCAGAAAAAAAAAGGAAGAAATAAGAGAAATTCCAAGATTTATTAAAGACAGTAATCAAGACTGTATGCTATTGGTAAAGGGATAAACACTAAACCAATAGAATAAAGTATTCAGAAATAAATAGATCTCCGCATACATGCCTAATTGATTTTTTTATGATACAAAAGCAATTCAATGGCAGAAAGATAGACTTCTCAAAATATGGTGCTTGAGCAACTGAACATTCATAGATTAAAAACAAACCCTCAAGCTTAGCTTCACAGCTTATGTAAAAATTAACTCAAAATGGATCATAGAGTTATAAGTAAAATGTAAAACTATAAAACTTTAAGATAAAAACATAGGGGAAAATCTTCCAGGTACAAGGCTAACCAGAGCTCTTAGTCTTGACACCAGAGTCATTATTTATAAAAGGATTAACTGGACTTCATCAAAATAAAACTTGTGCCCTACAGAAGACTATGTTAAGAGTATTAAACGACAAGCTACAGATGGGGACTAAGTATTTGGAAACCACATATGTAACAAAAGACTAGCAACTAGTATGCATAAAGAGCTCTCAAAATTCAACAGGGAAAAAAGGGAAAAGGAAATAAGAAAGAATCCAATGAGAAGACAAAATACACGAAGTGACATTTCACCAAAGAGAACATAGTGATGGCAGATAGGCACACGAATACTATGAATAACCATTATGAAAATGCAAATTAAATCCACCATAATCTACTACAATATATACCCATTAGAATTTCTTAAAAAAAAAAAAAAGGATAACAGCACCAATGATGACAAGGATAAAGAGAAACTGAATCGTTTACATATTCCTCGTGGGAATGCTAGATGGTATGACCTCTATGGAAAAGAGTTGAGAGTTTCTTTGAAAACTAAACACACAGCTTCCATACAATCTAGTTATTGCACTCCTGGGTATTTATCCCAGAGAAATTAAGACTTATGTTTACATAGAAGGCTATATAAGAATTCTTATACAGCTTTATTCGTAATAGCCAAAAACTGGGAATAACTCCCATATCCTAGAATGGGTGGAATCGTTAAACCCTGGTATACCTGTTTCATGAAATACTACCCAGCAATGAAAAGGAGGGAGCTATTGATACAGCAACTGGGGTGAGTCTGCAGAGAACTGTACTGAGTGAAATTAGGCAATCTCAAACATTTACAATTACACAATTCCACTTATACAAAATTCTTAAAAGACAAAATTATAGAAATGTAGAACACAATCATTGTGTCAGGGGTTAATGAAGGACTGGGGGCTGGAGAAAAGTGTGGCTCTAAAAAAGCCAACATGAAGGATCTTTGTTCTGATAGAAATGTTCTGTATATTGACTGTACCAATGTTAATATCCTGGTTATGATATTTTACTATAATTTTGTAAGATCTTACCATTGCGGGAACTGGTGTAGGGTGTACAGAATTTCTCTGCGCTATTTCTTACAACTACTGTGAATATACAAGTATCTCAAACTAAAAATTTCAGTTAAAAAAAAAGAGAATAAACTGGGGAAAATATCTGTAGCAAGCATATAAGGCACAGGATAACAAAACCATTTTACAAAAAGCTTTAAAATAAACATTTTTTAAAGTGTTAGTAAAAAGCTTTTTTAAAAGCTTTAGTAAATTAATAATTAAAATAGTAAAAGTCTTCCAGAATGATTGGGAAACATGTGTATATATAATTTAAAAAAAAAACCAACAAATTACTATTAGAATTTGGAAAAAAAAACATTTATCAGCATTCAAAGGAATACAAATTAAAACTTTAATAAGGTATAATTGTCTTTCTATGAAATTGGCAAAAAAAAAAAACCCTAAATTAAAAAAAATATATCCAAAGGTGACTAAGTTGCATGAAAAAGTGCTCTTGTATACTCCTTGGAGTATGTAAATTTGCTAGTGTTAACCATAAAAAACGTTTCTAAATTTTGACCTAGTAACCCAAATTCAAGAATCCATCTGAAGAAAAATAAAAATGTCGTCAAAGATGTACAACCAGTAATGCTCACCCCAGCTTTGTTTGCAATAGAAAAACTTGGAAACAAGCCCATGTTTAACGATAGGGGATGATTTTATAATTTATATATAGTACATACATACAATGGAATTATCTAAAAATTATGCTTTTAAGAACACTTACTGACAAGAAAATGTTCAAGATATATTAAGTAAAAAATATACTAATTTGTCACTAAGTGATTATCTTTAGGTCACGGGTTTACAGAGTTAAATTTTTTTGTTTCTACTTTTGATATTCCAAATCTCAGAGGGGGAAGGGCAAGACACAAAGCATAAAGACTCTCAAAGAAAAAAAATGTGTAAATTGGTTTTATAAGTGTTTTAAATTTCTACATGGAAAAATCAAAATACAAACAATAAGCCTGAAAAAATATTTGTAAAACTATGACACAAAATTCTAATTTCTTTATTATATAAAAGGTTGTATGCATCACTAAGAAAGAGCAAACCATAGAGAAATAGACATGAACAGACTATTTCCACAGATAAAATATAAATATGAAAAAATGTTCAACTCATAACTAAGAAATATACATTATAATAATTACTAGCTGGCATTTTTTTCATTTATCAGATTGGACAAATGTAAAAGTTTGATCAAGTATCTCACTTTCAAAGGTGTGAAAAAACTGGCACAACTGAAAGTGCATGTCTACACAAAAACACGTACATGGATGTTTATAGAAGTTTTATTCATAACTGCCACATCTTGGAAACAGCCAAGATATCCCTTCAATAGGTGAATGGATAAACTGTGGTACATCCGTACAATGGAATACTATACAGTACTGGAAGAAATGAGCTGTCAAGCCACAAAGACATGGAGGGGACTTAAATGCATATTGCTAATCTGAAGCAATCTGAAATGGTTATGTACTATATGATTCTAATTCTATGATATTCTGGAAGAGGCTAAAATATACAGTAAATATACCAGTACTGCCATGGGCTGGAGCAGAGATATCACTTTGCCAGCAAAGGTCCGTATAGTCAAAGCTATGTAGTCATGTAGGGATGTGAGAGCTGGACCACAAAGAAAGTTAAACACTCAAGAATTGATGCTTTAAATTGTAGTGCTGAAGAAGACTCTTGAGAGTCCCTTGGACTGCAAGGAGATTAGATTACTCAATCCTAAAGGAAATCAACCATGAATATTCACTGGAAGGACCAATGCTAAGCTCCAATATTTTGGCCACTTGATGCAAAGAGCCGACTCATTGAAAAAGACCCTGAAGCTGGGAAAGATTGAAGGTAAAAGGAGAAGGGGGTGGCAGAGAATGAGATAGTCAGATAGTATCACCCACATGAATCTGAGCAAATTCTGGAATAGTGAAGGACAGAGGAGCCTGGCATGCTGTAGTCCATGGTGTTGCTAAGCGTCAGACACTACTTAGCTGCTGCTGCTGCTAAGTCACTTCAGTCGTGTCCGACTCTGTGCTACCCCACAGACGGCAGCCCACCAGGCTCCCCTGTCCCTGGGATTCTCCAGGCAAGAACACTGGAGTGGGTTGCCATTTCCTTCTCCAATGCTACTGAACAACAAATGGAAGGTTGGGAGAAGGAGAGATGAGTAGGTGATGCACAAGGCATTTTTTAAGATAGTGAAACCATTGTGTATGATGTTGTAATGGTGAATACATGGCATTTTACATTTGTCAAAACTGAAAGAATGTACAACACAAAGAGTGAAGCTTAAGGTACTACGGACTTCAATAATAATAATGTATCAACAATGGTTCATCAGTTGTAACAAATGTACCACACTAACATAAGCTATAAATAAGGGGAGATTTTGGGGGAGGAGAGCAAGGTATGTAGGAACTTTGTATTCTTTTAAAATTTTTTTGCATGCCTACAAGTGCTCTAACAGAATAAAGATCTGATTTTTAAAAACTGGTCCCATTGGAGGATTCTATGAACTAACTGCTCTGAAAGTTATTAAACATAGAGAAAGATTCAAGCACGCAATGCCTTTCCAACACACTGGACCACTGGGGACTCAAACAACATATGGGAGGCACTGTCTCTTTATAAGACATATTTCAGCTAATAAAGGAAGGAATGACATCCCCCTTTTTAACACCTGATCAATTAATCTATCCATGTAATAATCATCAAAGGCTGCTAACAATATAAAAACAGACAGACCAGATTGACAACACATCTTGACAAAAAACAAAACAATCAACCTGAGTCTGACAAAGCCTCTCTAGATCTAACTACCAACTTATCAAAAACATACTAAATGGTACTATGGGGGGATATAATCAGCAAAATCGATGCTGTGTAAAACCACAGGTCCAATGACCAATTTATTTGACAAATTTCAAGAAGGGGAAAAAGAAGAGGTGTAGATTAAACGAGATTTAAATCAACTAACCTCAAAATGTAAACATTATTTGGATCCATTTAGTTTGTTTCAATTCAAACTAAATTTTTATTATAATTTTATTTATTATTTATTTTTGGCTGCGCTTGATCTTCGTTGCTTTGCACAGGTGTTCTCTATTTGTGACAAGCAGGGGCTACTCTCTAGTTGTTGTGCTGGACTTCTCACTGTGCTGGCTTCTCTTGCTGCCAATGGGCTCTAGGCACGCAGGTTTCACTAGTGCAGCACACAGGCTCAATGGCTGCAGCACAGGGCTCTAAGGCACGTGGGCTTTGCTTTAGTAGTTGGGGCACACAGGCTCAGTAGGTGCAGCTCATGGGCACTGCAGCAGGGGCTCAGTAGTTGGGGCACCCAGGCTTAGCTGCTCGGGGGCATGTGGGCTTTTCCCGGACCAAGGATCAAATCCATGTCCCCTGCATTGGCAGATGGATTCTTATCCACTGTGCCACCAAAGTCCAGGCTGATAAAATTTTAAAATTATTACACAATCAGAAATTTGAACATTGACTAGATTTGATGATTTAAAGAATTATTAAACTTTTATGTGTGGTATTTTTGGTAGTGTTTTTTCTTTTTAAAGCTAATAGAGCTTCACACTATCATATTTACAAATAAAATGAAAAAGTACCTAGTACTTAATCCAACATAAAAATAGGAAAGAGAAAAGGGGGTTAGGTGAAATAAAATTGGTCATTAGTAGATAACTTGAAACTGGATGCTGGGTACATGGGTTTATTAATCTGTTTACTTTTGCACATGTTTAAAATTTTTCATAGCAAAATTATTTTTTAAAAATAAGCAACAGTGGACTTCCATGGTGGTCCAGTGGTAAAGAAATCACCTGCCAGTGCAGAGGACACAGGTTCAATCCCTGGTGCAGGCAGATCCCACAGACCATGGAGAAACAAAGCCCTTGCACTCCAAGGCTCACACACCACGACTACTAAGCCCGCACGCTGCAACTACTGAAACCCACGCCAGAGCCTGTCCTCCACAGCAAGAGAAGCCACTGCAATGAGAAGCTTGCGCCCTGCAACGAGAGTAGTCCCGGCTAGTCACAACTCGAGAAAGCCCTCACCCAGCAACGAAAAGCCAGCATAGTCAAGAGTAATAAATAAATCAATGATTTTATAAAATAAAATAAGCAACAGTAGTAAACAGTAAAAGTGTTATGAAACAAAACTTTTATACTCCTTTTTATAATACAGCTAACTGTGTGGGAGTTATTTTTGATCCCTGCTACTCCCTCAGTCACCGTATCCATTCAATCACCAAATCCTGTTGATTCTACCTCTTAACTGTCACTTCCTCCCATCTAGTCCAAGCTAAATTTGACCTGTGCACAGTACACTTCTACTCCTGCCTACTTTCAAAACTGTAGCCAGACTGGGGTTTTCTAAGAACACAAATTTGATCATATCTAGCCTTTGCTTAGAATCTACTGACAACTTCACACTTAACTATCAGATAAAGGCTAAAAGTATTCAGTGTGCAATTTGAGGATTTGCAAGATCTAGTCCAGCCCCGTGTACCTTACCAGCTCCATCTGGAGGTGCTCTCCCCTTTCTTTTTTTTTATTTCATTTATTTAACTATCCCCTACCTTTCTATACTCCAGCTGCTTCTTGAACTTGCCATTACTCATTCTTACCTCACAGCATTTACGCATGCTCTTCCCTCTACCTGGAATGCCCTCTTCCTTACATACAACCTTATCCTACAGATCTTGCTTTAAGTGCTACTTTCTCCGGGTAGCTTTCCCATTATTCTTGGTCTTGGTGAGGTCAAATTTCTCAAACTTTTGTAACAACTTATCAAAACTGAAGTTTAAAACTGTTGAAGTTATGTCTCTTTGATGCTATACTTTCAAAGAGAGAAGGAACTAAACCCTACTACTGCATTCCCAAAATCTAGTATTTTGTCCTGCACAAGATCAATAAATGTTTATTAAACTATAAATGACTGGCCTGATAAATGAATAAATAAATACTTCATAGCTCAGTCGGTAAAGAATCTTCCTGCAATGCAGGAGACCTGGGTTTGATTCTTGGGTCAGGAAGACCACCTGGAGAAGGAAATGGCAACCCACTCCAGTATTCTTGCCTGGAGAATCCCATGGACAGAGGAACCTGGCAGGCTACAATTCACGAGGTCACAAGAGTCAGACATGACTTACTGACGAAACCACCACAAATCATGAAACAGGATTACCTGTACCATAATTACAAAATTACAGTTAACCTTAATGGTGTTAGTCATGTGTGTGTGCATGTGAAGTCATTTCAGCTGTGTCTGACTCTGTGCAACTCTATGAACTATATAACCTGCCAGACTCCTCTGTCCATGGAATTGTCCAGGCAAGAATACTTGAGTGGGTTGCCATGCCCTCCTCCAGGTGATCTTCCTGACCCAGGGATCGGAACTGCATCTCCTGAAACTCCTAAACTGCTGGTGGATTCTTTACCATTGAGCCACCAGGGAAGACCACGTTACTCATATTCCCAAATACAAAATTTGGAAGGCTTCCATGTATATGTGTATAAACGAACAAAAAGAGAAAATAAGTGAGAATGATCTCATTACAAATCCAGGTTACAGTCCTTCACTAATACTCCAGAAGTATTTAACAACAAAGGAATAGGGATGTATCTTAATATATCATCTACCTTTCAAAGGTGGCACATATATATTCAGATAAAAGCTTTGATACAAGCTCCAATTATGTTATTTGGACAGAATACTCAGATCGATAACATATCCTAAAATTTTACATTTATATGCAATTATTTAAAACCAGCTACTCTGGAGAAGGGAATGGCAACCCACTCCAGTTTTCATGCCTGGAGAATCCCATGGACAGATACCTTGTGGGCTACAGCGCAAGGGGTTGCAAAGAGCTGGACACGACTCAGCGACTACCACTACCACCACTACTACTACATATAGTGGACTGCACCGTCTCTTAAGTCTTAGAAAATGGGAGAATTTACTAACCTATCAAGTAAAATCAAAGCTTAAACACTTTAAAGATTAGATATTCATAACTTTTAAAATTAACGAGAGAAAATACAAACTCCTGAACCAAAATTTTATTTTAAATTGTTAGGTTTCAGTGCATATGAAAAATTTTCATAACACATGACATATAAAGATGTTAACACAGTGAACTACAATAGAAAATATTTTCATACAATTTTTGAATCACTAGTATGCTTATTTCTCCCGCGAATGAATGCACAGTTAGCTTGAATCATCTTTGTCATGAGTATCAAGTATGTGTAAAATTCTTATATTATTACTTAATAACTGCTTAAGGAGGTTGTGAGTTTCTTCTCCATGACCAACACATAGTATTTTTTTCAATGTATGGACTACTACAGTAGCTTTTCCTCTCATCTCTGATGGAACATATTTTATATCTAAATATTCAGATAATTTATATCTAGAATTATACAGCATGTTAATAACAGTTATAATGTCATAAACTCCACCACTGCTTCGTCCTTGTGGTAACATCTGGGATTTATACATTTTTTCTAATTTATGTTCTGCTGCTATGGCTAGAGCAAGGCTTCGTTTTAGGTGTTCTTTAGAGGCTCGAATGTCCGCTCTATATTCTGGCTTGTAGCTCTCAGGAAGAGGGACGTGATGCAACTGTGAATTAATATCTGCAATTCTTTTCAAAACGTCTTCATTATACACTTCATGTGATTCAAGATAATCCATTTCATTGTCACCTGAGAGCTGAGGAACATCTTCTTCTTCCGTGGTGGTACCCAAGTCAGTGCTCCCACTTAAAGAGATGACATCTTGACTTGGTTCAGTAACACTTGGCACTTGCGTTGGTACCCCAGTGCGATGTTCAATTGGCTCTGGCTCTGGCTCTGGCTCTGGCTCTGGCTCTGGCTCTGGCTCGTCTTTCTCAATAAAAGGTTCTTTTGTATGTAAAACAACAGAAACATTATTTGGTTTAATCGACCAGAATGCTGTGCTTTTAGTACGTTTTTTCTTGTCTATTTCCAGTGTGAAGCCCCTAGTAGGGAAAGTTGTAGTTTCTTCACTGACAGGATTGATTAAAACATCATTGTCACCTGGACCTACATCATGTGTATATTTTAGCTCCTTAACTCTTGATACTCTTGGTCCTATGAAATTAGCATTATTTGGAGACTTTGATTTTTTCTGACGACCTGGCTCCTTAGTGGGAACACTTAGTATTAGGTTCTGTAAAACTTGTACGTAATGATTCAAGTTTTGTTCCTCATCAGGTGTCACAGTTACTCCTTAAGGAAAAAAGAATAAGTAACATTTATTATTATATATGACATATTGACAGTATCTACTCACCTAAGTTTACTTCACATGCTATCACTTAAAAGTTGAGATAAAGAGCCAAGAAATAAAGCACCTCTGACACAGTCAACTCTCACCTAAATAAAATTATTTTTTCAGATTCTTATTAAAATACATGAGCAAGATTACTGTAAAAGTTGCATATTAACACAATTCTCTATTTCTCTTTGCTTTTACTCTCCCATATAACCTACGATTCAGTAGGTAGCTTATTAAAACAAAATTCTTGGTTATGTTCTCTAACACAGGGGTGTGCTATAGTAGACTCACAGTGGCTCATTAGAGCCAACTATTAAATTTTAATGAACATCATGAGCCAGATGGTAAACATAGACATTAAAAATTAAATTCTGTATTTACAATTAAGTAAATATATTCAAAACAAGGTAATAAATATTTAAAACTCATCCTTTCTTATTATTTTATTTCATCTTACTATTATTTATGCTCTTGAGGTTATTTATATCTAGTACGTTATAAACGCTATGTAGTGGTTGGCTTCCCAGGTCCCTTAGTGGTAAAGAACCTGCTTGCCAATGTAGCAAACGTGGGTTCAATCCGTGGATTAGGAAGATCCCCTGGAGTAGGAAATAGCAACCTGCTCCAGTATTCTTGTCTGGAAAATTTGTATCTAGTACATTATAAATCGTATATAATGGTATGCCTCTGTTTATCTCTTTCACCTCCCTGTTGAGTGATGTCAAGTAGGTAGTTTGAAATCGACCATGGTGAGAGTATTTATACCATGTAAATGGGCAAATGCTATAAGTCAGGGTGTACTCATCTCTCAGAAAAGCCAGTTGTTAAATATTTACCAATATATCAGTCGGACACAACTTAGCAACTAGACCATCACCACTCCTTTCAACCCAGAAAAGATCTAACTACAGCCTGTGGGTCATATCCACCCAAATGTTTTTATAAATAAAGGGTTTTTTTTTTTTTTCCCACTCAGTCTTGCTCCTTTGTTTACATATTGTATACGGCTGCTTTTGGCTGTTCAGTAGAGCTGAATAGTTGGAACAGAGACTTTATGGCCTAGAAAACTATCTGGGCCTTTACAGAAAAAGTTTACTGATTTCTGGTTTAAATCATCAACACTTTACTCTTACAATAAAATGGCAGTTCAATTTATACTGGCATTTTGTAGCATCTTCTCATTTCCAATGTGGAAAACAGAAAAGATTACTGAATAATATACTCTGAAATTCTGTTCAACTCCCCTACTCTGATGGATAGAAATTGATTTAATTCAAGGAGGTAAGTTACTTTTTCCCAAACACTAATGAATAAGTTCTAACTGAACATTCCCTCTGCAGGCAAAATGGAATAACAAACTTTCTGCCCAGGAGGCACTTTTATTCAGCTCTTTACCAAGCACAAAGTAGTCCCCAAATGCTTTTCCTCCTCTCTTTCTTAACTCATCTGTTAAATTTAGACCAGATGGAATTTTAATCAAACTTGAAAGCATATTTCTAAATTTTAAAAAAGTCTTAATCAGAAGTTTAATAGGCAATGTGATAGTGGAAAGATACTAGACATGTCTACTAGAGATCTAGATTCTAAAAGCAGACTCTGCATTTTATGTCATATTTATAAAAGTCTGGCATACTTCAAGATCCATTTGATGATACGTGAAAAAAGAAAGAGAATGTAGATTTATTTGTATATTATCCTCATAATTTTTATGAAAAAATGATATAGCATCATACATTTGTCTGGGAATTGAGATTTTTTTTTTTTACTGATTAGAAGGATATCATTATCAAATTTATGTGGGCATTTGCCCCTGAGGAGAGAGAATGGGACTGAAGTTGGACATTAAAGGGGTCTTTGGACTTATCTATAAACTTTTACTCTCTAAGCACACACACTCAATCATTTAACACAGTAAACAATTAAAGGCCATATTTTAAAAAGAAAATACTTATTTGCGAAGAGTTGAGTCATTGGAAAAGACTCTGATGCTAGGAGGGATTGAGGGCAGGAGGAGAAGGGGACAACAGAGGATGAGATGGCTGGATGGTATCACTGACTCGATGGATGTGAGTCTCAGTGAACTCCGGGAGTTGGTGATGGACAGGGAGGCCTGGCATGCTGCGATTCATGGGGTCGCAAAGAGTTGGACACGACTGAGCTACTGATCTGATCTGATCTGATCTGATGTGTATAAATTAGATTAGGTCCAGTAGACAGAATGCCAGAAGAACTATGGATGGAGGTTAGTAACATTATACAGGAGGTAGTGACCAAAATCATTCCAAAGAAAAAGAAATGCAAGAAGGCAAAGTGGTTGTCTGAGGAACCTTTACAAATAGCTAAGGAAAGAAGAGAAGCAAAAGGCAAAGGAAAGATATATCCAACTGAATGCAGAGTTCCAAAGAATAGCAAGGAGAGATAACAAGGGCTTTTTCAATGAACAATGAAAAGAAATAGAGGAAAACAACAGAATAGAAAAGACTAAAGAACTCTTCAAGAAAACTGGAGCTATCAAGGGAATATTTCATGCAAGGATGGGCACAATAAAGGACAGAAACGGTAAGGACCTAACAGAAAAAGAAGAGATTAAGAAGAGGTGGCAAGAATACATAGAAGAATTATACAGAAAAAAAAAAATCTTAATGACTCAGATAACCACAGTGGTATGGACACTCACCTAGAGCCAGACATCCTGAAGTGTGAAGTCAAATGAGCCTTAGGAAGTATTACTACCAACAAAGCTAGCAGAGGTGATGGAATTTCAGCTAAGCTATTTAAAAATCCTAAAAGATGATGCTGTTAAAGTACTGCACTCAATATGCCAGCAAATTTGGAAAACTGAGCTATGGCCCCAGGACTGGAAAAGATCAGTTTTCATTCCAATCCCAAAGAAGAGCAATAGCAAAGAATGTTCAAACTACCATACAATTGTGCTCATTTCACATGCTAGTAAGGTTATACTCAAAATTCTTCAAGCCAGGCTAGAGCAGTGTGTGAACCAAGAATTTCCAGATATACAACCTGGGTTTAGAAAAGGCAGAGGAATCAGAGATCAAACTGCTAACATTCATTGTATCAGAGAAAGCAAGGGGATTCCAGGAAAAAAAAAAAAATCTACCTGTGCTTCACTGACTAGGGTAAAGCCTTTGACACTGTGAATCACAACAAACTGTGGAAAATTCTTAAAGAGTAATACCAGACCACCTTACCTGACTCCTGAGAAACCTGTGTGTAGGTCAAGAAGCAAACAGTTAGAACTGGACATGGAACAACTAACTGGTTCAAAATTGGGAAAGGAGTATGACAAGGCTGTATATTATCATCCTGCTTATCTAACTTAAATGCAAAATACATCATGTGAAATGTCAGACTGGATGAATCACAAGCTGTAATCAAGACTGCCTGTAGAAATATCAAAAACTTCATATATGTATATGATACCACTCTAATGGCAGAAAGTAAAGAGGAATTAGATAGTATCTTGATAAGGGTGAAAGAGGAGAGTGAAAAAGCTGGCTTGAAACTTGACATTCAAAAACCTAAGATCATAGCTGCGGATCCCATCACTTCATGTCAAACAGAAGGGGGAAGTGGAAGCACTAACAGATTTTAATTTCTTGGGGATGAAATCACTGCATGGTGACTGCACCATGAAATTAAAAGATACTTGTTTCTTGGAAGGCAAGCTAAGACAAATCTAGACAGTATATTAAAAATCAAAGACCTCACTTTGCAGACAAAGGTCCATCTAGTCAAAGCTATAGTTTTCCCAGTAGTCATGGATGGATGTGAGAGTTGGACCATAAAGCAGGCTGAATGGTGAAGAATTGATGTTTTCAAATTGTGGTGCTGGAGAAGACTCTTGAGAGTCCCTTGGACTGCAGAGAAATCAAACTAGTCATCAATCCTAAAGAAAATCAACCCTGAGTATTTATTGGAAGGACTGATGCTAAAGCTGAAGCTCCAATACTTGGACCACCTGATGCAAAGAGCTGACTCAGTGGGAAAGACCCTGATGCTGGGAAAGATTGAGGGTAGGAGGAGAAGAGGATGACAGAGGATGAGATGGTTGAAAGGCATCACTAACTCAATTGTCATGAGTTTGAGCAAATTCCAGGGGACAGTGGAGGACAGAGGAGCCTAGTGTGCCGCAGTCCATGGGGTAGCAAAGTCGAACCCAACCTGGTGACTGAACAACAGCAAATATTTTTATAAAATGCATTGTCCTGAATCTAGAGGTTTTTCTGAAGGAAAATACTAAGGAAAATTAACTTGTGACCTAGTGCAGTGAAAAAATATCTTTCATTCTGGTTCTGGTTCTACCACTTTCTAGCATCATGATCTTATTTCTCTACTACTAATTTTCTCTACTATTAAATTACTACCTACTAAATTTCTCTGAATATTTACTTAACTATAAAATTAAGATACTAAATCTGCCCTTTATCTCATAGACTTAAAAATATTGGTTATTTGAAAACACTTTAGGAGGCGGTCCTAAGATGGTGGAGGAATAGGATGGGGAGACCACTTTCTCCCCTACAAATTCATCAAAAGAACATTTGAACACTGAGCAAATTCCACAAAACAACTTCTGAATGCTGGCAGAAGACATCAGGCACCCAGAAAGGCAGCCCATTGTCTTCTAAAGGAGATGGAGAAGTCTTGAGGCTACTGTAAGAAAAAGACTGAAAACCAGAGGTAGGAGGCTTAAGTCCAAAACCTGAGAACACCAGAGAACTCCTGACTCCAGGGAACATTAATTGATAAGAGCTCATCAAAAGCCTCCATACCTACACTGAAACCAAGCACCACCCAAGGGCCAACAAGTTCCAGAGCAAGACATACCATGCAAATTCTCCATCAACACAGGAACATAACCCTGAGCTTCAATATACAGGCTGCCCAAAGTCACAGCAAACCCACTGACATCTCAAAACTCACTACTGCACACTTCATTGCACTCCAGAGAGAAGAAATCCAGCTCCACTCACCAGAACACTGACACAAGCTTCTCTAACCAGGAAACCTTGACAAGCCACACGTCCAATCCCACCCACAGCAAGGAACCTCCACAATAAAGAAGAACCACAAACTGCCAGAATACGGAAAGGCTACCCCAAACACAGCAATATAAACAAGATGAAAAGGCAGAGAAATACTCAGCAAGTAAAGGGACAGGATAAATGCCCACCAAACCAAACAAAAGAGAAAGAGATAGGGAATCTACCTGAAAAAGAATTCAGAATAACGATAGTGAAAATGATCCAAAATCTTGAAAACAAAATAGAGTTACAGATAAATAGCCTGGAGACAAGGATTGAGAAGATGCAAGAAATATTTAACAAGGACCTAGATGAAATAAAAAAGAGTCAATATATAATGAATAATGCAATAAATGAGATCAAAAACACTCTGGAGGGAACCAACAGTAGAATAATGCAGGCAGAAGATAGGATAAGTGAGGTAGAAGACAGGATGGTAGAAATAAAAGAAGCAAAGAGGAAAAAAGAATGAAAAGAAATGAGGACAACCTCAGAGACCTCTGGGACAATGTTAAATGCCCCAACATTCGAATCATATGAGTCCCAGAAGAAGAAGACAAAAAGAAAGACCATGAGAAAATACTTGAGGAGATAATAGTTGAAAACTTCCCTAAAATGGGGAAGGAAATAGTCACCCAAGTCCAAGAAACCCAGAGAGTCCCAAACAGGATAAACCCAAGGCAAAACACCCCAAGACACATATTAATCAAATTAACAAAGATCAAACACAAAGAACAAATATTAAAAGCAGCAAGGGAAAAACAACAAATAACACACAAGGGGATTCCCATAAGGATAACAGCTGATCTTTCAATAGAAACTCTTCAGGCCAGAAGGGAATGGCAGGACATACTTAAAGTGATGAAAGAGAAAAACCTACAGCCCAGATTACTGTACTCAGCAAGGATCTCATTCAAATATGAAGGAGAAATCAAAGCTTTACAGACAAGCAAAAGCTGAGAGAATTCAGCACCACCAAACCAGCTCTCCAACAAATGCTAAAGGATCTTCTCTAGACAGGAAACACATAAAGGGTATATAAACTCGAACCCAAGACCACAAAGTAAATGGCAATGGGATCATATTTATCAATAATTACCTTAAATGTAAATGGGTTGAATGGCCCAAACAAAAGACAAAGACTGGCTGAATGGATACAAAAACAAGACCCCTATATATGTTGTGTACAAGAGACCCACCTCGAAACAAGGGATACATCCAGACTGAAAGCAAAGGCCTGGAAAAAGATATTCCACACAAATAGAGACCAAAAGAAAGCAGGAGTAGCAATACTCATATCAGAAAACAGACTTTAAATTAAAGGCTGTGAAAAGAGACAAAGAAGGACACTATATCATGATCAAAGGACCAATCCAAGAAGAAGTTATAACAATTATAAATATATATGCACCCAACATAGGAGCACCACAATATGTAAGACAAATGCTAACAAGTATGAAAGGGGAAGCTAACAATAACACAATAATAGTGGGAGACTTTAATACCCCACTCACACCAATGGATAGATCAACTAAACAGAAATTAACAAGGAAACACAAACTTTAAATGATACAATAGACCAGTTAGTCCTAACTGATATCTATAGTACATTTCACCCCAGAACAATGAATTTCACCTTTTTCTCAAGTGCACATGGAACCTTCTTCAGGATAGACCACATCCTGGGCCATAAATCTAGCCTTGGTAAATTCAAAAAAAAGAAATCATTTCAAGCATCTTTTCTGACCACAATGCAGTAAGATTAGATATCAATTACAGGAGAAAAACTATTAAAAATTCCAACATATGGAGGCTGAACAACACACTGCTGAATAACCAACAAATCACAGAAGAAATTTTAAAAGAAATCAAAATATGCATAGTAACGAATGAAAATGAAAACACAACAACCCAAAACCTATGCTAATGCTAAGTCACTTCAGTCGTGTCCGACTCTGTGTGACCCCATAGACGGCAGCCCACCAGGCTCCGCCGTCCCTGGGATTCTCCAGGCAAGAATACTGGAGTGGGTTGCCATTTCCTCCTCCAACGCATGAAAGAGAAAAGTGCAAGTGAAGTCACTCAGTCGTGTCCGACTCTTAGCGACCCCAGGGACTGCAGCCTACCAGGCTCCTCTGTCCATGGATTTTCCAGGCAAGAGTACTGACTGGAGTGGGGTGCCATTGCCTTCTCCGCCCAAAACCTATGGGACACTGTAAAAGCAGTGCTAAGGGGAAGGTTCATTGCAATACAGGCCTACTTCAAGAAACAATAAAAAAGTCAAATAAATAACCTAACTCTACACCTAAAGCAAATAAAAAAGGAAGAAATGAAGAACCCAAGGGTTAGTAGAAGGAAGGAATTCTTTAAAATTAGGGCAGAAATAAATGCAAAAGAAACAAAAGAGACCATAGCAAAAATTAACAAAGCCAAAAGCTGTTCATTGAGAAGATAAATAAAATTGACAAACCATTAGCCAGACTCATCAAGAAACAAAGGGAGAAGAATCAAATCAACAAAATTAGAAATGAAAATGGAGAGATCACAACAGACAACACAGAAATACAAAGGATCATAAGAGACTACTATCAACAATTATATGCCAATAAAATGGACAACGTGGAAGAAATGGACAAATTCTTAGAAAAGTACAACTTTCCAAAACTCGACCAGGAAGAAATATAAAATCTTAACAGACCCATCACAAGCACGGAAATTGAAACTGTAATCAAAAATCTTCCAGCAAACAAAAGCCCAGGTCCAGACGGCTTCACAGCTGAATTCTACCAAAAATTTAGAGAAGAGCTAACACCTATCCTGCTCAAACTCTTCCAGAAAATTGCAGAGGAAGGTAAACTTCCAAACTCATTCTATGAGGCCACCATCTCCCTAATACCAAAACCTGACAAAGATCCCACAAAAAAAGAAAACTACAGGCCAATATCACTGATGAACATAGATGCAAAAATCCTTAACAAAATTCTAGCAATCAGAATCCAACAACACATTAAAAAGATCATACACCATGACCAAGTGGGCTTTATCCCAGGGATGCAAGGATTCTTCAATATTCACAAATCAATCAAGGTAATACACCACATTAACAAATTGAAAGATAAAAACTATATGATTATCTCAATAGATACAGAGAAAGCCTTTGACAAAATTCAACATCTATTTATGATAAAAACCCTCCAGAAAGCAGGAATAGAAGGAATATACCTCAACATAATAAAAGCTATATATGACAAACCCACAGCATACATTATCCTCAATGGTGAAAAATTGAAAGCATTTCCCCCAAAGTCAGGAACAAGACAAGGGTGCCCACTTTCACCACTACTATTCAACATAGTTTTGGAAGTTTTGGCCACAGCAATCAGAACAGAAAAAGAAATAAAAGGAACCTAGATTGGAAAAGAAGAAGTAAAACTCTCACTCTTTGCAGATGACATGATCCTCTACATAGAAAACCCTAAAGACTCCACCAGAAAATTACTAGAACTAATCAATGACTATAGTAAAGTTGCAGGATATAAAATCAACACACAGAAATCCCTTGCATTCCTATACACTAATAATGAGAAAACAGAAAGAGAAATTAAGGAAACAATTCCATTCACCATTGCAACGGAAAGAATAAAATACTTAGGAATATATCTACCTAAAGAAACTAAAGACCTATATATAGAAAACTATAAAACACTGGTGAAAGAAATCAAAGAGGACACTAACAGATGGAGAAATATACCATGTTCATGGATTGGAAGAATCAATATAGTGAAAATGAGTATACTACCCAAAGCAATCTATAGATTCAATGCAATCCCTATCAAGCTACCAACAGCATTCTTCACAGAGCTAGAACAAATAATTTCACAATTTGTATGGAAATACAAAAAACCTCAAATAGCCAAAGCGATCTTGAGAAAGAAGAATGGAACTGGAGGAATCAACCTACCTGACTTCAGGCTCTACTACAAAGCCACAGTTATCAAGACAGTATGGTACTGGCACAAAGACAGAAATATAGATCAATGGAACAAAATAGAAAGCCCAGAGATAAATCCACGCACATATGGACACCCTATCTTTGACAAAGGAGGCAAGACTATACAATGGATTAAAGACAATCTCTTTAACAAGTGGTGCTGGGAAATCTGGTCAACCACTTGTAAAAGAATGAAACTAGAACACTTTCTAACACCATACACAAAAATAAACTCAAAATGGATTAAAGATCTAAACGTAAGACCAGAAACTATAAAACTCCTAGAGGAGAACATAGGCAAAACACTCTCTGACATACATCACAGCAGGATCCTCTATGACCCATCTCCCAGAATATTGGAAATAAAAGCAAAAATAAACAAATGGGACCTAATTAACCTTTAAAAGCTTCTGCACATCAAAGGAAACTATTAGCAAGGTGAAAAGACAGCCTTCAGAATGGGAGAAAATAATAGCAAATGAAGCAACTGACAAATAACTAATCTCAAAAATATATAAGCAACTCCTACAGCTCAACTCCAGAAAAATAAATGACCCAATCAAAAAATGGGCCAAAGAACTAAATAGACATTTCTCCAAAGAAGACCTACAGATGGCTAACAAACACATGAAAAGATGCTCAACATCACTCATTATCAGAGAAATGCAAATCAAAACCACTATGAGGTACCATTTCATGCCAGTCAGAATGGCTGCGATCCAAAAGTCTACAAGCAATAAATGCTGGAGAGGGTGTGGAGAAAAGGGAACCCTCTTACACTGTTGGTGGGAATGCAAACTAGTACAGCCACTATGGAGAACAGTGTGCAGATTCCTTAAAAAACTGGAAATAGACCTGCCTTATGATCCAGCAATCCCACTGCTGGGCATACACACTGAGGAAACCAGAAGGGAAAGAGACACGTGTACCCCAATGTTCATCGCAGCACTGTTTATAATAGCCAGGACATGGAAGCAACCTAGATGTCCATCAGCAGATGAATGGATAAGAAAGCAGTGGTACATATACACAATGGAGTATTACTCAGCCATTAAAAAGAATACATTTGAATCAGTTCTAATGAGGTGGATGAAACTGGAGCCTATTATACAGAGTGAAGTAAGCCAGAAAGAAAAACACCAATACAGTATACTAACGCATATATATGGAATTTAGAAAGATGGTAACAATAACCCTGTGTATGAGACAGCAAAAGAGACACTGATGTATAGAACAGTCTTATGGACTCTGTGAGAGAGGGAGAGGGTGGGAAGATTTGGGAGAATGGCATTGAAACATGTAAAATATCATGTATGAAACGAGTTGCCAGTCCAGATTCGATGCACGATACTGGATGCTTGGGGCTGGTGCACTGGGACGACCCAGAGGGATGGAATGGGGAGGGAGGAGGGAGGAGGGTTCAGGATGGGGAACACATGTATACCTGTGGCGGATTCATTTTGATATTTGGCAAAACTAATACAGTTATGTCAAGTTTAAAAATAAAATAAAATTTAAAAACATAAAAATAAAAAAAATAAAATCTCAAAAGAAAAGTGGTAAATCTTAAGACTTTTTTTAAAATTTACTTTAAAAACGTATTTTTCTGTGTTTTATTTATGTGGTGATTGTGCATCACAAAATACAAAACTGGAAAGTAAGGACACATCCAAATCTATGCAGAATTTGGATTTTTGCACTTGAAGTCCATATAGCTAAACTTTTCAAGAACGGTATCGAACAACACATACATAAAATGTAAATATGGGATTTCACTTGAAATGTATTACAAACCAAACACTTGGAATCTCAAAAACTGGTTATTATAAAACTTATAACACAATACTGTAAAATCATAAGGACCAATAAAATTTTTCCATTAAAATGTTCTATGTATAGTCTTTAACTGCTATAATTCTCTGACAACATTTAATATGAATTGTATTTTATTTTGACATTAACGTGGTTATAATTCCTGACATTCTTAATTATGAACCTGCAAACTAAAACAATTTTAAATTAATAGCATATGTATTAATCTAAAGGCTTTAAAAGACAAAAACTTGAGGTTTGGTATCAAACATTTTAAAGTAAAACAATGTTGCTAGTAAAATAAAGTATACTGGTTAATTGCTTATAATAATAAAAAATTAAAGGACAATTTAAAATAAACTCTCAAAATACTGAGTTTATTTATAGTCTCTTCCTAATTTAGAGTACTATGAATCACTACGCAGATAAAATTATATCTAAATAACTTAAATAGATATCTGATAGTCAATTAAGACTTCTCTGTTCTTTCCAATAACTAGTACCTATCAACTACAAATTGCCATTTGCCACTAGCACTTGCCATCCACCTCTACAAGGATTAAATCATGTGCTGCTGCAGCTGCCGGTTTTCAATACCTGCCCCCCTCAAAAGGAGTTCAGGGTGAACGGAAATGAGGCACCCTACTCAGGGAAAAACTGGCAGGACAGGTCTTCAGATAGTTAGATGTTTTCAGGAGCTGATTTTATGAGTCCAATTCTTGTATCTACTCATATTTTAAAAAGCGCTAAAATCCTGCATGGTGATCAATGATCCTCAGGACAAGCAGAAAGCTTCACAAGACTAGCAGAAACTTTCTGGAAAAATATGTGTCTGGTTCCATGTATTCCTCCTTAACCAAAATCACATATATACTGACCCTCCCCGCTGCCTCTTTGGAGCAATTCCTCCAAAATCTGAGGTGCTGTCTCCCAAATAAAACATAACTCACAACATTCACATTGTACATTTTTTTTAAGTCGACATACCTTATACACAAACTGGAAAATAACATAGACAAGACAACTGTAAACTTAATTCCAACATATTTTGACCAAAATTAAAAATAGGTCATCACACAATTCCTATGTGTGTTCTACTTAGGTAATCTTGTTTACTTGTAAAACATAATGCCTCTTCCATAAGCCCCAAATAAAATGTTTTAAAACAATATATTTGGACTTCTACTTCCAAAAAGATAGACAATATGTATTTTTCCTCTATCCTTCCTAAAAAGTTAAAAATCCTGAACATTATATGTAAGACAAGCATGAGATGAGAAGACTCTGAAAGGTAGAGCGATGAAGGTAGACCAACTAGGGACTTCAGGACCTGAGTAACGACACAGCAGTGAGTTCCCTGGGTTTTCTTTTTGCCATATATATATCCTAGACTGGGAACTGGAGATGCTGGCAATCCAAAAACACCAATGGACACAGACCAAAAAGGCTCAAAGAAAAAGACTGCTTTCTTCATGGCCAAAGGACCAGGAAAAGAGTAAACTGCCAAGACAGAAAAGGGAGGGGATATATGTATACTTATGGCTGATTCATGTTGAGGTTTAACAGAAAACAACAAAATTCTGTAAAGCAATTATCCTTCAATTAAAAAAAAAAAAAGCCAAAAGCACAGAAAACCTTGCAATCCTACCCCCACCAGCAAAGGCTGAGTGGAGAACATAGACTTTCACCCTCATCAAGTTTCTTTAAGCTTCCCCAATTCCTCTGCCCTTATCCCACGAAGTGCTGCAACAGATATGAATACCTCTTCTTTTCAAGTAGAGAAGGCCAAGTAAGGAGCTAGGACTTTCAGCTCCTTCCTGTAGTAACAAGGCAACACCCCGCATCCACCATTAAAGTGGTGTAAGAGACCTATTTAAATCTGTAGCAAAAGAGGCAAATAAGGTCCAGAGTCTTACAACATAATACCTAAAATATCCAGGTTTTAATCAAAGGCTAGTGGTCATTACAAGAATCAGGAAAAATCTCAATTTGATTAAGAAAAGAAACCCAACAGATGGCAACACTGAGATGACGCAGATGTTAGAATTATCTGACAGGGATTTAGAAGTAGCCATCATAAAAATGCTTCAACAAGCAATTATGGATTTCTTGAAACAAATGAAAAATAAAAAGTCTTAATAAATAAGTAGAAAATCTCAGCAAAGAAATAGAATATATAAGGATGAATTAAGCTTTAGAATTGAGTAACACAATAACTGAACTGAAAAACTCAGTGGATAGGTTCAACAGCAGAATGGAGGGGAAAGAGGAAATAAGCAGTGAACTGGAAGATAGAATAACAGCAATTACCCAATCTGAATAAAAGAGAAAAAATGAAATGCAAACAAATGAAAAGAGCCTCAGGGTCTTGTGAGACTGTAACAAAAAGATCTAACATTCATGTCACCTGAGCCTTGGAAAGAGAAAAGAAAAAGGATAAACAGAAAAGGTATTCAAAAACATAATGACTGAAAATTTCCCAAATGTGGCAAAAGACATGAATTTACAGATTCAAGAATCTGAATCTCAAAACAGAATAAATCCAAAGAAATCCATGTTAAGATGTATCATGGTCATCTTAGACAAAGAAAAACTCTAAAGACAAAGAAAAAAATCTTGAAAGAAGCAGGTTAAATTACAATTTGAATTCTCAAGAGAAATCATGAATGTCAGAAAGAAATGGCATAATATTTTTCAAGTGATAAAAGGAAAGGACTATCAATCCAGAATTCTTTATCAAGGGAAAATATCCTTTAGCAATGAAAGGCTAATCAAGACCTCTCAGATGAAGGGAAATTAAGATAAGTTGTTGCCATAAGACCTATTCTAAAAGAATAACTAAATTAAGCTCATTAAACAGAAAGGAGGGCATCCCTAGTGGGTCAGCAGTAAAGAATCTGCCTGCAATGCAGGAGACGCAGGTCCAGTCCTAGGTCAGGAAGATTCCATGGAGAAGGAAACGGCAATCCACTCCAGTATCCCTGCCTGGAAAATCCCATGGACAGAAGAGCCTGGTGGGCTATAGTCCAGAGGGTTACAAAACAGTCAGACACAACTTAGTAACTAAACAAGTGAAGTGGCTCAATCGGGTCTGACTCTTTGCAACCCCATGGACTATCCTGCCAGGCTCCTCCATCCACAGGATAAAACAACAACATAAAAAAAAAGGAAATCATAAAAGAAGGTATCCTGAACATTGGCAAGGAAGAAAGAGTAACAGAAGGAGCAAAAATATGGGAAAATTCAGTGAACTTTTCTTTTCCTCTTGAGTTTTTCAAACTATGATTGACAGCTGAAGTAAAATTATAATACTATCTGATGTGGTTCTCTATGTATGCTGAAGAAATATATATGACAATTAACAGTATGAATGAGAGAGGGTAAAAGAACATAAAGGGAGGTTAGGTTTCTACATTTCACTGAAACTAGCAAAATGCTGGTACCAATAGACTGTAATAAGTTATGTATACATAATGTAATACCCAGGCAGTACAAAGAAATATGCTGAAAAACACTACAAGATAGAATCCTAAAAAACCGTAAATCCTAAAAAAAAAAAAAAAACTCTCTCTCTCTCAATATGAGTTCCCTTGCAATCCCATAGAAGAAATGGAGTAGTCCTCATAACCAACAAAAGAGTCCAAAATGCAGTACTTGGATGCAATCTCAAAAACAGAATGATCTCAGTTTGTTTCCAAGGCAAACCATTCAACATCACAGTGATCCAAGTCTACGCCCCAACCACTGATGCCGAAGAAGCTGAAGTCGACCAGTTCTATGTGGACCTAAAAGACCTTATAGAACTAATATCAACAAAAAATGTTCTATTCATCATAGGGAATTGAAATTCAAATGTAGGAAGTCAAGAAATACCTGGTGTAACAGGCAAGTTACTTGGCAAGGCCTTGAAATACAAAATGAAGCAAGGCAAAGGCTAACAAAATTCTGCCAAGAGAACACACTGATCATAGCAAACATCCTTTTCCAAAAACACAAGGGATGACTTTACACGTGGATATCACCAAATGGTCAATACTGAAATCAGATTGATTATGCATTCTTTGCATCCAAAGATGGAGAAGCTCTATACAGTCAGCAAAAACAAGACTGTAAGCTGACTATGGCTCAGAACATCAGTTCCTTATAGCAAAATTCAGGCTTAAACTAAAGAAAACTGGAAAAACCACTAGGCCGTTCAGGTACGACCTAAATCAAATCCCACCTAAATCAAATCCCCTATAATTATACAGTGGATGTGATGAATAGATTCAAGGGATTAGATCTGGTAAACAGAGTGCCTGAAGAACTATGGACAGAGATTTGTAATACTGTACAGGAGGCACTGACCAAAACCATCCTAAAGATAAAAGAAATGCAAGAAGGCAAAGTGGTTATCTGAGGAGGCCTTACAAATAGCTGAGAAAAGAAGAGAAGAGAAAAGCAAGGGAGAAAGAGAAAGGTATACCTAACAATGCAGAGTTCCAGAGAATAGCAAGGAGAGACAAGAAGGCCTTCTTCAATGAACAATGCAAAGAAAGAGTGAAACAACAGAAGGGAAAAGACTAGAGATCTCTTTAAGAAAATTGGAGATATCAAAGTAACATTTCATGCAAAGACAGGCACAATAAAGGACAGAAAGGGTAAAGACCTAATAGAAGCAGAAGAGATCAAGAAGAGATGGCAAGAATACATAGAAGAACTGTACGGGAAAAGATCTTAATGACCCGGATAATGATGATGGTGTGATCACTCACCTAGAGCCAGACATCCTGGAGTGTGAAGTCAAGTGGGCTTTAGGAAGTGCTGCTGCCAATAAAGCTAGTGCAGGTGATAAAATTCCAGCAGAGCTACTTAAAATCTTAAAAAAAAAAAAGATGATGCTATTAAAGTACTGCACTCTAAATGTCAGCAAATTTGGAAAACTCAGCAGTGGCCACAGGACTGGAAAAGGTCATTCTTCACCCCAATTCCCAAGAATGGCAGTACTAAAGAATGTTCAAACTATCAGACAATTGTGCTCACTTGCCACGCTAGTAAGGTTATGCTCAAAATTCTTCAAGCCAGGCTTCCATAGTACTTGAATCAAGAACTTCCAGATGTACAAGGTGGGTTTAGAAAAGGCAGAGGAACTAGAGACCAAATTGCCAACATTTGCTGGATCATGGAGAAAGCAAGGGAATTCGAGAAAAACATCCACTTCTATCTCATTTATGATGCTAAAACTTTTGAGTGTGTGGATCATAACAAACTGTGGAAAACTCTCAAAGAGATGGGAATATCTGACCATCTTGCCTGTCTTCTGAGGTATGCAGAAGACACACCTGTATGCAGGTCAAGAACCTTATATGGAAAAGCTGACTGGTTCACAATCAAGAAAGGAGTATGACAAGGTTGTATATTGTCACCTCATTTATTTAACTTTTATGCAGAGTACATCATGTGAAATGCTGGGCTGGATGAGTTATAAGCTGGAATCAAGACAGCCAGGAGAAATATCAACAATCTCAGATATGCAGATAACACCACTCCAATGGCCGAAAGCACAGAACTAAAGAGCTTCTTGATGAGGGTAAAACAAGAGTGTGAAAAAGCTGGCTTAAAACTCAATACTAGAAAAACTAAGATCATGGCATCTGGTCCCATCACTTCATGGCAAATAGATGGGGAAAAGGTGGAAGCAATGACAGATTGCCTCTTCTAAAATCACTACAGATGGTAACTTCAGCCATGAAACTCGAAGATGACTACTTCTTGGAAGGAAAGCTATGACAAACCTAGACAGCGTATAAAAAGCAAAGACATCACTTTGCTGACAAAGGTCCGTATGGTTAAAGCTATGGTCTTTCCAGTAGTCACGTATGGATGTGAAAGTTGGACCATAAAGAAGGCTGAGTGCCGAAGAACTGATGCTTTCAAACTATGGTGCTAGAGAAGACTCTTCAGAGTCCTTTGGACTGCAAGGAGATCAAACCAGTCAATCCTAAAGGAAATCAACCCCGAATATTCATTGGAAGGACTAATGCTCAAGTTGAAACTCCAATAGTTTGGCCACCTGATGCACTGGAAAAGACCCCAATGCTGGGAAAGATTGAAGGCAGAAGGAGAAAAGGGCAACAGAGGATGAGATGGTTGGATGTATCACCGATTCAGTGGACATGAACTTGGGCAAACTCTGGGAGATGGTGAGGGACAGGGAGGCCTAGCGTGCTGCAGTCCACAGGGTCACAAAGAGTCAGACACTACTTGGCGACTCAACAACAAAATAAGATGAGTGCTATCTGATCATGTGCTTAAAATGTAATTTATGTTTTTAAAAACTAAGGCCTTAAAGCCCAATAATATTATTGATTTAAACCAAAAAAATTGGCATAACAATAAATACCTGGTAAGTTAAAGGTAACAACAAAATGTTCAATATAACTGGGGGAAACACAGTAGCTCGGCAAAGAAGGAAAGATAAATTTTTAAACTTTTCAGATACAGACAAAAGTAGTTAAAGTTCAACGGAATATGATTGGTCATTGTGCTTTAGAACTCATATGTTTTTACTGTAATCTTAACATAGTACTTGGTGACTGCACCCAATTTAAAACAAGAATCGTGGATGCTCATCTTTTAAAAGATTCAAATATAACTAGGATTTGTATTACCACAAGAGTGAATGGCTTTGTCAACAAAGAATTCATGTATATAAAGCTTAACATATACCCACGCATTGAATCATTTATAAATGGGCCAGACTCTGCCTGAATGTCTTAGCTCTAGAGAACAAATTGCTTGTATTTTCCATCCAAATCATGAAATGAGCTCATAAAGAACAGACTTCCCATACTCTACAGAAGTGTTGCAAGTAAGAATACCTGAAAGCTGTCAGCATGTAAGAACTTCCAGCTAAAACACCAACACCTTCAAATTAAAAGAAACTTGAATAACTGAGCTGAAGTACTTTCAATTCAAAGCTGTAATAACTATGCTTCATTACTAGGGTATACTCAAAGAATGATCAGAAAAGAAAATGTCGCATCTTGTTATTCATGCAGCAGTTTTCCTATAATTTGTTAATTCAAATTTTAACTTTTGCTAGCAGGTAAAACAAACAAGTAATTATGTTACATTAATTAAGTGTTCATGTTAAGGAAACATAACTTCAGGGTTAGGGATAGGGGAAATGGGGAGAAAGTCTGGTTAAAAAAAAAAAACAAAACAAACTTTCAGTTATAAGAAAAATAAAGCCTGAGGATCTAATGTATAATATGGTGAAAATAGTTGATGATACACACAAAAAGGTAAAGATGTGAGGTGACATGTGTTAATTAATTCCATGGTGGGAGTTAATATATATATATTAATACATATGTCAAATTATCATATTGCACACTTTAAATATATTATAATTTTATTAATCAATTATGCCTCAATGAAGCTGAAAAAAGAAGAAACATAACTTTATGGCTTTACTCTTCTTGGTATTTATGTTTTGGGTTAATGTGTCTCTTCCCATGCTGAATATAGGTTCTCCTCATATGACTGTCTTGGCCTATTACAGGACACTAGCAAATCTGAAGTGGCATAGGCTTTATAAAAACTTGCATATTGAGGGCTTATAAAGTTCTGTCTGGAAAGCAAGCTCCCATGATATAAAGACACTTGGGCTAGATTACTGAGAAATGAGAAGTCATGTAGAGAAAGACCCTGAAAGATGAGCAGCCATGCTGGATGTTCTCATCCAAACTGAGCTTCTTCAGTTCTACCACATGAAGCAGAACTGTTCAGCTGAGTGCAGACAACCCACAGAATCGTGAGAAATGATAACATTTGAGGGTGGTCTTTTATGCTGCAACAGAAAACCAAAATAACTATACTAAATTTATTTTGAAAAAGGAATACAAATTTAGTTAAGGTGAAGAGTCAAAAATCAGAAAGTTATCTTATGAGTAATATTAAAATTTAATCAGAACCCAAACAAATTCATGACCATGAAATATATCCAGCTTCTGTTGAGTAAAATGACCTAAATAATAATATTACCTCAACATTGATATATATCCCAAGTACTCGGCTCTCTAACACCATGTACTATTTTGTCTTCTCAGAAGGATGGCTAATCCCATTCAGAACACAGAATATACAAAGTGGTCTTGGTACAACTGGTTACTGTCAGAAAATAAGAAGTCTTAAAAAACATGAAACCCTATCAAAAGAACACGGACAAGAGCTCCAAAGAACAGAAAGACAGAATTTTTCCCATAAAATATTAATAGGCTAATGAAACTACTATATCCCCAAAGGCCACCCTTTGACATCTGCATTAGAAGACACACTCCTCATTATCCAAAACATTAATGAAGTGTGTCATAACATTCCAGTCACAGGTTTGAAAGACTCTCCCAAGTGCCATGGCCTTGAGCCTTGAAATAGTGAAAAATGAACTTGCAGCACCAGAACCAAATGAATTTCACCTTCTCAATGTTCTTGAAATAAAAGCAATCTGCTTTCCCTTTCAATTCCAATCAGTTGCCAATAGATATGAATATTTATTGCCTTACTACTTCCCTTGCCTTCTGTGGTCCATTAAGACTAAAGTCTTCCTAAAGACAAAGACAGATGCCAAAGAAGTACTGATATTTTCAACAAATATAATAATTCCTGTGATGTTTGCTTAAGATAACCTCAAAGCTATCTAGTATTCTAAAAAAATTGTTAAAGGTGCACTTTTCCTTAAAGAAAACAATGTGTCTTTTATTTGGCATGAGAGAGCAGTTTTTTATATGGTTCTCTTGACAATACTGTTGGAAGAGCAGACATACAAATCAAAGAATACATACCCAATTTAAATTGAACACAGTGATAAACCTGGTTTCACAGGAAAAGTAGCCATGTTAGCACTGCCCTACATATCCCTTAATTTACTTCTATGGAAAAGATGTAAATTACATTTTCTAAGAGATCTTCGTGATCTATGACCTGTATGTATATATTTCCTTTTCTCTTGTACCATCTGTATATTCAACACAAAATCATTCCTTTTTCTGAGAAGTATCTTTTCATTTTCTACTTAAGAAAATTTAGGTTAAGAGGGTACAAAGAAAGAGCACAGGCCATGGAGTTTTGGAGTTAGACAAGAGATCGAACTGAGTTGAGTAACCAGGTATTGCTTTCAAGCAGTCTCAGAGAATACTGTGTGACAGTATTTCACTTCAGCTGAAGTCTGCATATACATTAGTCAGTTGTGACCTACTGCTCTACAACTACCAAAATTCAATCTCTGGTGTTAGTAATAATGACAACTAGTAACAGCAAGAAAAGACAATTATCATCTTCAGTATGCTCTCCTCAGTTCAGTTCAGTCGCTCAGTCGTGTCCGACTCTTTGCAACCCCATGAATCGCAGCACGCCAGGCCTCCCTGTCCATCACCAACTCCCGGAGTTCACTCAGACTCATGTCCATCGAGTCAGTGGTGCCATCCAGCCATCTCATCCTCTGTTATCTCCTTCTCCTCCTGCCCCCAATCCCTCCCAGCATCAGAGTCTCTTCCAATGAGTCAACTCTTCGCATGAGGTGGCCAAAGTACTGGAGTTTCAGCTGTAGCATCATTCCTTCCAAAGAAATCCCAGGGCTGATCTCCTTTAGAATGGACTGGTTGGATCTCCTTGCAGTCCAAGGGACTCTCAAGAGTCTTCTCCAACACCACAGTTCAAAACCATCAATTCTTTAGCACTCAGTTCTTTACAGCAAAAATTTTTTACAAAGACTTTTGTTTAAAACAACTGACAATCATTAAGTGCTAGTACTGAAAGGGCTGACTTTAGTTACCTAGGGCACTTTATTCAGGACTTTATCCACTACTATTTATGACTTTGGTTGTGCTGTGTTTTCATTTTTGAAATTTAATTGTTAACTAAGAGCTTTTAACAAGTCTAAAATATAGCTCTGCATAACTAGCATGCACTTTAGTACTTTTTTCACACCTACCTGTTAAATTTTATTTAGTTAAACCAAACCCCAACATCACTAGATACTACAGTGAACTAAAGTTAGTCTAGATGAATAGGCCTCATGGTCTATCTGGAATACCAGACATCAGACACTTAAATACCTCAAGGCGTTCATGTGATATTAATATAGCAGTCTCAGCACCCCTGAATATGACCTTATTAGTTTTCAGCCACTGGGGAGGGACAAGTAGTTAAGTCATAATTCTGTTCTACTAAGGTTTTGAATCCTGTGCACCTGAGGATGCTCAGTGGGCATGCATAGGAGGTCAGCGAGAGTCCTAGACAGCTGTCCACAATCCACACACTCTCCCTGTCTAAACATGGGCTCAAAGTCTTTCTGTCAAGGGCCAGAAAGAGAATAGTTCAGGCTTTGCAGCCCATCCTGTCTCTGTGGCAACTACTGAACTCTGCTGTTAAAAGGCGGGAAAGCAACCTGGACAATAGGCTGGCTGTGTTTCAACAAAACTTGACGAACAATGAAACTGGAATTTCATACTTTTGCACATGTCACGAAAGATTACATTTACAGCGAAAAAGGTAGCGAACAGTGTAAAAACCATGCCCCGCAGCCAGCCAGGCAGCCATCCAAAACCCGGCCGCCCCGGCCTGCTGGCCGCAGGTGCTCCCACCCTGCTTTACCACACCTGCAGCGACTCTCCAGTAAACGAGGCCAGGTGAACAAGGGTTGTCTCTGCCTGGAGTGTCCCTGGTGCCCAGCCCAGCTCACCCTGGCCACGCTTGGGACCCAAAGCCTGGATCACTGCCTCACCACGCGCAGGTGGGGCGGACCAGAACTGGGACACAACTCGGCACCTGAGGCCGAGCCCCTGGAGAATGGGGTTTGGGAGGCATGTAGGACCCAGAAAAGGAAGAGCTGAGTCTTAGGCGGGCCCGGGAACCCCGGGAGGTTCCCCCACAAGTGTCCCCTGGAGTGGCAGCCGCCTCTGGCCAGTCACTCACTTCGATACGCTGGCAGGGACGAAGGCCATAGCAGCAGCGCAACTAGAAGGACTAAGAACTTCATGGGCATCACCCACAGCACTCCGCCATGCGTCGGGAACGTCCTGGGGCCACCAGGCCGGGTACCTCAGTCCGAAATAGGAGGGGGT